>NW_027422806.1:0-600000 GCF_048934315.1 Petromyzon marinus
CTTTCGGTAGAGTCACGTAGAATGAGAATAAAATAATAAATAAATTAACAAAACAAAATAACGCAATAAAATTCTCACGTTTCGTGAAGAAGGCCACTTGTGTTGTGGCCGAAACGTCGTGAGAATTTTATAGTGTTATTTTATTTTATTAATTTAATATTTTATTCTCATTCTACATGGTGACTTTACCGAAAGAACCAAAGAAGAAGTTCAACGTAGGTACAGGCCTCGCGGTACAAAGAGCGCCCAAGGCATCCTTAGCCGAACAAATGAGCCACTTCGTCGGGGCTGTCGTTTGCGACATGGCCGCTTCTGATAACACATTCTCCTGCGGAGGGAGGGAGCTGGTAGTAGGAACGTTGGGTTGCTCGGTCAATGGCAGCGTGGTGCATTCAGCACAATATGCCCGACTGTGAGGGCGGGCACGAGCCGGCGTGAGTAGGTTAAACGTTGAGTTTTATAAGGGCACCACGGGGTGACCAGCCCCTCCACACCCAGCCCCACCCCTCCCACCCCCCACCCAGCCCCACCCCCCACCCAGCCCCTCCCCACCCAGCCCCACCCCTCCCACCCCCCACCCAGCCCCACCCAAGCCCCTCCCCACCCAGCCCCACCCCTCCCATGATTGGATGCACGACTGACAGACACAACAACAATCCCCTGTGTGCTGCTGGTGGTGTAACAACCAGGAGGTTCCTACACAGTATAAAGCGCTCCGTAGCTCAGTGGCCATGAGCTGGTGAAACTATCCTCATGGCGGCACCCCCGGGGTAGTGAATGATACCAACTGGCTCACGCGAAGTAGATTCCTCTAAGATGAAGGTACTTTGCACGCTCGCTGGCCATCAACAAAATATTCATTATGAGACCTCCTTTGCCAGTAACAAGATATAGTAATAGGTTTTACCCTTTTGACTGGCACAAAAACTGACACCTTTATTCAAGGCATCATGTTTGCAATAACCACAACACAAGCAGTCAAAATGCAAACAAAAGAGACAACTCTGATAATGGTCCAACACCAGTGGAGACTAGGCTCTAAGAAAAGCCGTCTCGGGTGTGGACCAATCAAATTCAAGGACAGTGCATATTATTATCAGAGTTGTCTCTTTTGTTTGCATTTTGACTGCTTGTGTTGTGGTTATTGCAAACATGATGCCTTGAATAAAGGTGTCAGTTTTTGTGCCAGTCAAAAGGGTCAAACCTATTACTATAACAAAAGATTCGTTCGTGAAGCCATCCATATACATATAGAAACGGACACAATTTCAACCGAGGAGATGGGTGCAAAGTGAAGGATGTTATCAACCAGTTTAAGTCATGACTGGCTGTGATGTTCCCATCCTACCACCTTAGCTAGTTGCAATTTACGCCCATTTCAAACTTGCGCGTTCACAGTATTGACACCGACACAGCCATTTCGCGCGCCCACTACCCCTCTTATAGACGACCGCTTGCGTTGCGATCAAAACGTCGAAGTTTTTGGTTTTCCGTTATTTTTCTGTGAACCGATCTACGTGACTTTACCGGAAAACACCCCCACAAAGAATATGGCCGAGGCGATCGGGAATCTTTTATTTCTGGGACGCTATTTTTTTTACCGGGGTGTTACTCAACTCCGCGACCGGGGTACCGGTCGATCCGAAATCAGTGCCACGCTCGGCGATCTCGAAACGCTAAACATCAGCGTGAAAAAAAAACCGTCACCGTTAACATTGAACTTTGAGCGGCGAATCGCAAGCGGCTCGTCGAGATGAGTCGACTGCCGCATCGCCGGCCATCAGCAGACTAAAAATTACTGCATCACGCACATTACGCGAGAGCCGGGGTATTATGATACCCCGGGGAACCACCATGAGGTTCAAATAAATAAACAATCGTCTAAGTGAGCGGAGAGAGAGAGAGAGGCGGAGAGGGAAGGAGCCAGGGCAGCGTTCCGTCTCACCACAGGAACTCGGCGGGCGGCCACGAAAACACCGCGCACTCCATGTACACCGCCTCTCCCTCCCTCACCACGTACAGCCTGTCTTGCTTCGACAGCATCTGTGGGGGCACGGCTGTGGGAGGAGTGGGGGGGCACAGACAGCCAGCCGGAAGGGGTCGTCCGTCAGAGTCGGTCCAAAGTGCCCTGCCTAGAGGGGGGCGACCTACAGCCGTCTGTCCAGTCAAGGACCTCCTCCTCCTCATTCTCCTCCTCCTCCCCATACTCCTCCTCCCCATACTCCTCCCACCTCCTCCCCATACTCCTCCTCCTCCCCATACTCCTCCCACCTCCTCCCCATACTCCTCCTCTTCCTCATACTCCTCCTCCTCCCCATACTCCTCCTCCCCATACTCCTCCTCATCCTCCCCATACTCCTCCACCTCCTCCCCATACTCCTCATACTCCTCCTCCCCATACTCCTCTTCCTCCCACCTCCTCCCCATACTCCTCCACCTCCTCCCCATACTCCTCCACCTCCTCCCCATACTCCTCCTCCTCCCCCCCATACTCCTCCTCCTCCCCATACTCCTTCTCCTCCCCATACTCCTCCTCCTCCCCATACTCCTCCTCCCCATACTCCTCCTCCCTCTTCCAACCTCCCTCCTCGTCCTCCCTCCTCCTCCTCCCACCTCCTCCCGGTCACCCCCCCACCCCCCGCCCCCCGCTCACCCGGCACTTTGACGTAGGCGTTGGCCAGGATGGTGCCATGCCGGTTGGAGGCCTCACACTGGTACACGCCGGTGGCTCCCCCGTCCAGCCGCCTCAGGGTCAGGGAGTCGCCGTCCACGCTCCGCCCGGGCACCGCGGGGGCCTCTGCTCCACCGCACAGCGACACGACACCCGGCACGGTTTGGTGCGTGTGGGGGCCTTGACACGATTCAGAGCATGTTTTTTGTTTCCATTTTGACCACCAGCATATGTGGTGGTTAATGCAGACATGATTCCTTGTAAAAGGTTTCAGTTTGGTGTTTTACCATTTTAACACAGCTGTTTTGAAAGAAAATTCATTGTTTTTTTAAACTGATTGGTCCACACCAGAGACAGCTGCCTCTGGTGTGGACCAATCAGTTTCTGTGAGTTTGACAGCTGCCTCTGGTGTGGACCAATCAGTTTCTGTGAGTTTGACAGCTGCCTCTGGTGTGGACCAATCAGTTTCAAAGACAATGCATATACTTTTCGATTTAAAGCTTTCGTGACTGCAATGATTCATCTTCTTTGGTTCTTTCGGTAAAGTCACGTAGAATGAGAATAAAATAATAAATTGATAAAATAAAATAACACAATAATATTTTCATGACGTTTCGGCCACAACACAAGCGGCCTTCATCAGGTGAAGGGACGAGACTGTCTGGTAGGACAGCGCTGGAGTGAAAAAGCCACGTTCAGATCACGACCTTTAAGCTGTGTGAGAAGAAACAAAGCGCCTTGACAAAGGAATTAGCATATAATTTAGCATTGAAATGGCTGAGTGATTAGCTTGTGACTGGTCACAGAAATGGCTATGTTAAAAGTTAAAGCATACACATCCGCAGAGGCACCCCTTGACAATGGAATTAGCATAGAATTTAGCATTGAAATAGCTAAGTTAAAGCATACACATCCGCAGAGGCACCCCTTGACAAAGGAATTAGCATAGAATTTAGCATTGAAATAGCTGAGTGATTAGCTTGTAACTGGTCACAGAAATAGCTATGTTAAAGTCAGAGCATACACATTCACCGAGGCACTTAGTACAAATCAAACAGGATAATTTAGCATTGAAATAACTAGGCGAATTTAGCATTGAAATAACTGAGTGATTAGCTAGTGACTGGTCACAGAAATGGCTATGTTGAAGTCAAGGCCTACACATCTGAGCTAATCACAGTACTATATAGTGAACCAATAAAAAATAAAACCAAAATATAAATTACCTTAATGTTATCAATAAACTCTATATTCTCCAATCAGCTAAGCTACCAACAATAAGTCGTTATATATCACAATGCTATATGGCGAAAAAATGGGTGGATTCTTACCCTCAACTTTAGCAACACGGATAGCTACGGGCCCCGTTCAGACGAACGAGTTCATCCATGGTCGGAACAGAGGAGGGGGAGAGAGACAGCTGCAAGGCGCTATTATACTCCATGTTGTAAACCATACCATTAACCGTGGTGTGAGAGGTATTAAGAGTCAATGCTGGCGAAAGAGCTGCGGTCTGAAGTTCATCGTAAAATACAATTAATTCAGAACAGAAAATGTTTAAAACATCTTTCCAATGGTTACTAAGCCAGAATCCATCTTCTCGGTTGAAATTGTCTCTGTGCTTGTATATGTGAATGGCCTCATGAACGAATCTCTCATAGTAGCCGGTTGGTTTGCAAAGAACCTCCGTCTTGGAGAAGTCAATGTCATGTGAGCCCACTGAATTATAACAGTGATCTGCCACGGCAGAGGAGTTCGTTCTACCGTGTTTCAAGTCTGCTTTATGTTCGCGGATGCGGTCCGAGATATGTCGTTTGGTTTCTCCAATGTAGCTACTACCACAGAGGCACTTTAGTTTGTAAACGCCCGGGTACTGTATGTCTGGAACAGCATCTTTTACAGATGGAACTAAATCACGGATTTTATGTACTGTGTTGAATCGGACCTGGATCTTGTGTTTATTCAGGATTTTGGAGATCTTTTTAGTGACCCCTGCAATGTAGGGTAAGGTGATGGTTTTGAGTGGCTCCACAAGAGGATCCTTCTTCATGACTGGAGTGATGGTTTGCGGATTGTGTAGTCGAAGTAACCATTAGCCCTGAGAGCCTGGTGTACGTGCTTGAGTTCACTGGTAATGTGTTCCTGGTCAGAAATGCATTGGGCTCTATGGTATAGAGTCTTGATGAGGGAGTTCTTCTGGGATGGATGGTGGTGGGAATCCGGTTTCAAGTAAGCATCTGTATGGGTAGCTTTCCTGTAGACAGAGTGGCTCATTGAACCATCATGTCTCCTTTTAATTAAGACATCCAAAAAGGGTAGTTTGCCATCTTTTTCGACCTCCATGGTAAATCTGATGGCTGGGTGTATGGAATTGATGTGGTCGCGGAATTGGTCTAGAGCAGGCTGGCCATGTGGCCAGATGACAAAGGTGTCATCAACGTACCTCTTCCATAAGGTCGGGCGTAGAGTGGCAGTCTGGATGGCGTCAGTTTCAAATTTTTCCATGAATACGTTGGCTACAACCGGAGATAGGGGGGAGCCCATTGGGGTGCCCTCAGTTTGTTTGTAGAAAATTCCATTCCAGGTGAAGTATGTGTTGGTTAAGCAATGTCTCACCAGGGGGGGTACATCAGTATGCAGTCCTTGATGAACCAGGTCTTCAATGATAGCGATGGTGTCAGGTACCGGGACTTTGGTGAACAAGGACACCACATCAAAACTGACAAGCAGGTCGTCTGGGGACAGGGAAATGCCTTTGATTGTCGATACCAGGTGAGTAGAATTTAGTACCGCAGAGGTGGTTTTTCCAGTGAAAGGTCGCAGTATATCAGCAAGAAAACGTGCCAGTTTGTAGGTGGGGGAGTTGATAGTAGAGACGATGGGACGAAGGGGTGTATCTTGTTTATGTATCTTTGGAAGGCCATATAATATTGGTGGTCTGACAGCAGAGGGTTTCAACGAGAACTGTTTGATCTCATCAATTAATGCTGTTGAATCAGAGTATGTTTTTTGGTTGCATTCTGACCACCAGTATATGTGGTGGTTAATGCAGACATTATTACTCGTAAAAGGTTTCAGTTTGGTGTGTTAACATCTTAACACAGCTGTTTTATTGTCAGAAAAAAGTGGAAAACCTATTCTCAGGCTATGAGTGTGTGAGCGTGTAATAGACTGTGAGTGAGTGAGCGTGTAATAGACTATGAGTGAGTGTGTAATAGGCTGTGAGTGAGTGAGCGTGTGATAAGCTGTGAGTGAGTGAGTGTGTAATAGACTATGAGTGAGTGAGCGTGTAATAGACTATAAGTGTGTGAGTGTGTAATAGACTGTGAGTGTGCGAGCGTGTGATAGGCTGTCAGCGAGTGAGCGAGCGTGTGATAGGCTGTCAGCGAGTGAGCGAGCGTGTGATAGGCTGTCAGCGAGTGAGCGAGCGTACGAGAGTGGACGAGCGTGTGGACGAGCAAAGTCAGTGGGTAGTGAGCGAGCGCATAGGTTGGACGAGCGGGCGAGGAGGCGTCTCACCGTCGATGGGGACGCCGTTGAAGAACCAGCGGACGAGCGGTTTGGGGATTCCGTCGGCGAGGCAGGCGAGCTCCACGGTGTCCCACGGAGCGTAGACGCGGCTCTCTGGCTCGGGAGCGATCCAGTAAGGCTTGGCTGCAGCGGTCGGGAAAACACGAGGAGGAGGAGGGGGGAGCAGGTGGTGGAGGGGGGGAGGAGGGGGGAAGGAGAGTGGAAGGAGGGGGGAAGGAGGGGGGAAGGAGAGGGGAAGGAGGGGGGAAGGAGGGGGGAAGGAGGGGGGAAGGAGGGGGGGTATTAATTTGAGGTCGAGTCGACCTAGGAGAGGCCCGGGACCGGTCAAAACAATCGTTGCCGCGACTTGGGACCCGCAGGGTTCGCTAACCGCCGTGCCGCCGCTCCCTCCGTCGCCCCCCGAGGCACCTTCCATGGTGACGGTGAAGGTGTGCAGGGCTCTGCCCTCGCCGTTGTCGGCGTGACACCGGTAGACACCGGCGTGGGCCGCCAGCGCGTGACGGATTGCCAGCGTCTGGTTGAAGGCACCGAAGGTGATGCGGCCGCTTGGGAGCTCCCCGTCCACCTTGGCCCAGCGAAGCTGCGGTGTGGGGCTGAGCGCACGCAAGCGGGGGAATGCGCGCACGTGTACTCACACGCACGTGTACTCACACGCATGTGTACTCACACGCACACACACGTGTACTCACACGCACGCGCACACACGCACGTGGGTGTGCGCGCATGTGTACTCACACGCACGTGCACACACGCACGTGGATGCGCGTGCACGTGTACTCACACGCACGCGCACACACGTTCGTGGGTGTGCGTGCGAAACTAGCGTGGGATATTACGTAGTGTAGTGTGAAGTGTAGTGCATAGCAGTGTAGTGTACAGTAGTGAAGTGAATAGTCGTGTCGCGTGTGTGTGTACGTGCGTGTGTGTGTGTACGTGCGTGTGTGTACGTGCGTGTGTGTACGTGCGTGTACGTGCGTGTGTGTGTACGTGCGTGTGTGTGTGTACGTGCGTGTGTACGTGTGTACGTGCGTGTGTGTACGTGCGTGTACGTGTGTGTACGTGTGTGTGTGTACGTGCGCATGTGTACGTGCGTGTGTGTACGTGCGTGTGTGTACGTGCGTGTGCGTACGTGTGCCGAACGGCAATGCTGTGGTCAGCAGTGCCATGGGAGTAGGGCCAACTTAGATTCGCCATTCCCCCCATGGCGTTTGTAGCCACCATAGCAGCAAAAGGGGGCTTTGGACGGTTGCGAGGGGCTGGTAACCCCTCCAGCTTCAATTAATTACCACTAAACCATGAAATAAAACTCTTATTAAGCTTGTGTCGCAGGCCCCGGGGGGACAGGCGTTTATGACGTCTCCTGGCCAAACCCCAATTGGCGGAGTCAGGAGACTGAATCCTTACCCTCAGGGCTCCTCCAGAAACAACAAAAAACCACTACGTGTGGCCACGTGGAATGTTTGAACGCTCACTGCGGAAGAGAGGCTGCCACTCCTCTGTCGGGAGCTGGAATGGTACCGCCTGGATCTCTGTGGCTCCTGCCACCATGAGGGGTGGACAGTCCTCTACTCGGGGCAGGAGACTGTCAAACGACAGGGAGCGGCTGCTCTTCTGAAAAATGAATGAGGGGGGCGTGGGAGCGTGGCGATGAGGTGTGGGAAGCTGTAAGTCCCAGGCTACTTTGGGCTCGCCTTCCCATCAACCAGAGGCGAGGAGTGGTGGTCATGGTTACATATGCCCCACCGAAGATGAACATCCGTGGAGGGATGCAGGCAAGGTCGATGAGTCAGATGCCTTCTATAACCTCCTGTCACAAGTGCTAGCTAAAGTGGCCCCTCGGAATAGAGTCATCTTGTTGGGCGACTTCAATGCCCGAGTTGGTCATGATGCTGGCACCTGGTCTGGAGTGATTGGAGGGCATGGGCCAGATTAGCTCAATGACAACGGTAGGAGGCTGCTAGATTTTTGTGCAACCCAACACGCCGTTCCGGCATCGGCGCATCCACACATCATGGATGCATGCCGGGTCCAAGCAAGAACAACTGCTGGACTACATAGTGACAGAACGGCGGATGAGGGCCCATGTCCTTGACACCAGGACCTACCATGGAGCTGATCTGCCCATTGACCATCGACTTGTCATCTGTAAGATGCGCCTGCCATTCTTCCACTCCGGTGGTGGATGTACACCCAGGACCCCATTCAAACCCATAGTGGCCTGGTCTCAGCTAGCTGATTAAAGTTGCAAGCGAGAATTTCATCATCGCTTGCGGCTGGGATTGGCATCGTCCCCGACTCCTCCTGATGTCGAGGGTAAATGGGCGAGGTTTAGGACTGTGACTCATGCAGCTGCAATGGCTGCTTTGGGTACACGGTCCAGACCTCCCCAGAGACCCAGGCTGACAGATGTTCAGGCTGACTGAGAAAAAGCGACAGGCCCACTCTCATCGTCTACAGCATCCCACGTCAGAGAATGAGGAGGCTTACCGCAGCCTTCGCTCGAAGGTTCGAAGAGCCGTGAGGCACTGCAAGGATGGGTGGTGGTTGCGGGTTGCTAAGGAGATGGAGTCTGCCTTAATGGCCCGCATTCACAAATTGCTCTTTCACTCCATCAAAAAATGTACCTGCAGCACCACACCTATTACCATCATCAGGGGAAAGAACAGCGATCCAATCTCCGACCCCCAGGAACAGTTTTGCAGATTTGCTGAGCATTTCTGAGGTCCTGGGGGAGGAGAAATCCCTCAGCCTGGAAAACATTGTGGGACAAAGGGGGGATGACCCTACTGAGACCTGCGGTGCCTCAGATATTGGAAGAAGTCACCCCCTGTGAGTGGCTGGCTGAGGTGCCATCTGTTGAGGAAGTACTGAAGGCGATCCAGAGTCTGAGACCAGGAAAGGCACTGGGCAGAGATTATCTCCCAAGTGAAATGCTGAGGGAGAGTGGCGTTTGTGCACAGACTGCCCTCCACGACATCATAACAGTCTGGACTACTGGACGGCTTCTGCAGGATTGGAAGGATGCCCTGGTGGTCCCCCTCCTTAAGAAGGGGGACCGCACAGACTGTTACAACTACAGGAGCATCTCAATCCTCAGTGTGCCGGGAAAGGTCCTGGCAAGGATTATTCAACATCGCCTTACCAGGCACGCTGAGGAGAGGCTTGCGGAGCCCCAATGCGGTTTCAAGAAAGGGCGGTCCTGCACAGATGTCATATTTTCTGTCCGTCTGCTACAGCAGAGGTGTAGGCAATTCCAACAAGATCTACATCTCTGCTTTATTGACCTGGTCAAGGACTATGATACCATCAGTAGGCCTGGGCTCTGGGTTGTTCTTCGTACATTTGGAGTCCCTGACCCTCTGCTCACAATTATTAAGGACCTTCATGATGGTGAGCAGGCACCGGGTAAAACTACGTGGCCGGGAGTCGGAGTCAATCCCTGTTTACCTTGTTGTGCGACAGGGATGTCCTCTGGCTCCCACATTATTAAACATCAATTTCGACCACGTAATTCGTAAAGCCTTGGATGGCTGTACGGGAGGAATTTCCATCTGGTATAGATACAATGGGAGGCTGATCGATGCCCAGGTGCGGTCAAGGGATTGCTCCCTATTGGTCAACAGCGTTATGTATGCCGATGATCTGGTAATTGCTGCTCACTCAGGAGGAGTTGGAGGTGCTGCTGCTGAACCTGGAGCTTGCCACTGAGAGGTGGGGCCTTACCATCAGCCCCACTAAAACTAAGCACCTGCCTGGGTATGTTGTCCCATCGGACACTCCACCCCCACAACTCCCAATTGGTGATGGGGCAGTTGTGGAAAGAGTGAAGAGTTTCCCATACCTGGGCAGTGTGCTCATGACCGGCTCCGGTTTGGCAGCAGAGGTCTCACTTTGAATCAGTCGAGCGGCATTATCTTTTCATTGGTTGTGTAACGCTGTGTGGAAGCTACCTGGTCTGTCGCTCCGCACGAAGCTTCAGGTCTTCTCGGCCACAGTCATTCCCTCCCTTCTCTACGCTTGCGAAACGTGGACCCCCCTAATGGAACATCTTTGCCGGTTAGAAACATTTAGGCTGGCCTGCCTACGATCCATCCTTGGTTTAACCGGGCTGGATTGTGTGAGCTCACAAATCCTTGAAAGATCTGGACAAAGTCCCATCGGTGAGCTCCTCTGGCAGGCACGGCTGCGTTGGCCAGGTCATGTAGCCCGCATGCCCAGATACCGCATGCCTAAACAGCTTTCATGACTGCAGGAATTCATACTCTTGGGTCTGTCGGTAAAGTCACGTAGATAGAAAAATAATAATAAAAATCACGACGTTTCGATCGCAACACAAGCAATCATCTTGAGGTGAAAAAATACAGCAGGCAAACTGCTGAGGCAGGAGAAATATATATTTGCTTGTGTTGCGAATGAAACGTCGTGATTTTGATTTTTATTTTTCTATCTACGTGACTTTACCGAAAGACCCAAGAACATGCCTAAACAGATTTTGTTCGGCCGGATCGAGGGGGCTAAATGGGCGCGGCACGGGCTAGAGAAAAGATGGAGTGATGTGGTACAGGAGGACGTGGAGCTGACTGAATTGCCGATGACCGGTACCAGCGGTGTCAAGATTGGCCTCTGTGGAAGAGGCTCGTGAAGGACGCTGCTGCTACTGGGCAGTTGGAGGCAGTCGCCCTCAACAACGGAGGGCGGAGGATCGACGCTCACAACAACGAGCGTAGGGGCTGTGTGGCTAAAGCACAACAGGTTGGCACAGTAGGCGGCACAGGTGGTGCATCGGCCAGTCATCTCAGTCATCTCAGTCAGTCGACCCGTGGCACCTGGGTCTGCCCCGTGACCTCCTGCCAGCGGGCGTTCGACACTTCACGTGGCCTCAACGTGCACATAGCCTGGCACAAGCATCGTGGTGATGTCACCGCTACTTAGTGGTGAATGGCGGTTGTTGTTGTGTGTGTACGTACAGCCCTTGAACGATGCACCCCAGCAGTAGCGTGTCTCCCTGAAGCACCAGCTTGCTGCTTGTCTTACCGCGAGGCTCCACAAACACCGGACGTCTCTTTGACGGATGAGCTGTGTGTGTGTGTGTGCGTAGGGGAGTGGGTGGGTGGATAGGTAGTGTAGTGGTTAGCACTATGCTGCGCTCCGACCCCGCTGACCCGAGTTTGATTCTCGCTCACAGCCAACATTTTGATTATCTGAATCGATCCTGGGCCTACCCTAGGTCGAATCAGCCTCAAACGAGTGCCCGGTGCGTTTTGTAGTAAACATTGCCACCGGGGAGACAAAGACGGCCGGGCGTGGTGTTGGCCACCCCCTTGTGTGCCGTGTTGGCCTTCACAGGTGCTCGCTAACAACAGTCTGTTAAGGCCATACGGGGGGATCTTTGTCAAGTCGAGCGAAACAACCCCCTACCTCCTCGTTGGTGCCGGACGGTAACGCTGCGGTGAGCAGTGCCATGGGGGGAGGACCAATTTCAATCGAACATTTCCCTCGTGGCGTTTGTAACCACCACAGCGGCCAAATGGGGGCTCTGATCGGGTGCAAGGGGCTGGTCACCCCTCCACCTTCAATTATTAGCACAAAACCATAAAAAATATTCTAGCGGGGGGACAGGCGTCCATGACGTCTCCTGGCCAAACCCCATTTGGCAGAGCCAGGAGACTGAATCCTTACCCTTGGGGATCCTCCAGAAATAACAAAAAGCTACTGCGGGTGGTCACGTGGAATGTTCCGACGCTGACTGTGGATGAGAGGCTGCCACTACTCTGCCGAGAGCTGGACAAATACCGCCTGGATCTCTGCGGTACTCAGGAGGTCCGGTGGACCGGCTCTGGCTCCTGCCACCATGAGGGGTAAACAGCCCTCTACTAGGGGTAGGAGACTGCCAAACAACAGGGAGTGGCTCTTCTTCTGAGCAAAAGAATGAAGGGGGCGTGGTAGCGTGGCGGTGAGGCGTGGGAAGCCGTAAGCCCCAGGCTACTTTGGGCTCGCCTTCCCATCAACCAGAGGCGAGGAGTGGTGGTCGAGGTTACTTGTGGCGACAGGCCCACTCTCATCGCCTAGAGCAGCGGTCCGCAACCTTTTTGGCACTAGGGACCGGTTTGGTGGAAGACGATTTACTCACGGACCGGGGGGCGGGGGTTCATCATTGGGTCTTTCCCCCTTTTCAAAGAAGCTCTCCGGCGACGTTTGTTTCTTAACTCCTTGTGGCTACCTAGGGGGTTAGAGCTTGTGGGCTTACTCATTGTGGCTACTAGGGGTTAGAGCTTGTGGGCTTACTCATTGTGGCTACTAGGGGTTAGAGCTTGTGGGCTTACTCATTGTGGCTACTAGGGGGTTAGAGCTTGTGGGCTTACTCATTGTGGCTACTAGGGGTTAGAGCTTGTGGGCTTACTGTGGCTACTAGGGGGTTAGAGCTTGTGGGCTTACTCATTGTGGCTACTAGGGGGTTAGAGCTTGTGGGCTTACTCAATGTGGCTACTAGGGGGTTAGAGCTTGTGGGCTTACTCCTTGTGGCTACTAGGGGTTAGAGCTTGTGGGCTTACTCATTGTGGCTACTAGGGGTTAGAGCTTGTGGGCTTACTCATTGTGGCTACTAGGGAGTTAGAGCGTGTGGGCTTACTCATTGTGGCTACTAGGGGTTAGAGCTTGTGGGGCTTACTCATTGTGGCTACTAGGGGTTAGAGCTTTTGGGCTTACTCATTGTGGCTAATAGGGGGTTAGAGCTTGTGGGCTTACTCATTGTGGCTACTAGGGGGTTAGAGCGTGCGGGCTTACTCCTTGCGGACTCACCGCTCACCTCCTGCTGCTGTGCGGCCCGGTTTCTAACAGGCCACGGACCGGTACCGGTACCGGTCCGGGGGTTGGAGACCCCTGGTCTAGAGCATCCCACGTCAGAGAATGAGGAGGCTTACCGCAGCCTTCCCTCGGTTATTGAGGCGATGGAATCGGCCTCAGTGGCCCGCGATCACAAATCACTCTTTAACTCCATCACAAAAGTAACTTGCAGCACCACACCCATCACCATCATTAGGGGAAAGAAAAGTGATCCGATGTTCGACCCCCAGGAACAGGTTTGCAGAATTACTGAGCATTTCTGTGAGGTCTTGGGGGAGGGGAAATCCTTCAGCCTGGAAAACATCATGAGGCAAAGTGGGGATGACCAGGGAGAGATGATCTCCCAAGTGAAATGCTGAGGGAGGGTGGCTATTGTGCTAAGACTGCCCTACATGACATCATAATCAGTCTAGACCACTGGACGGGTTCCACAGGATTGGAAGGATGCCCCCGTATAGCCTGTAACAGACTGTTGGGGCAAGTGCTGTTAGCAAGTAGCACCTATGAAGGCCGGCATGGCACACGAGGGGGTTGGTGGCCAGCACCACGCCCAACCGCCTTTGTCTCTCCAAATGGTGATATTTATAAAGTCGCACCAGGTACACACACACGTGCACACACACGCACACACGTACACAGACGCACGCACGTACACACAGACGCACGCACGTACACACACATGCCCTGCCAGCGATCGCCGCCACCGCCGCCGCTCACCGGGTTTGACGATCAGCCGAATCGGCCCCTTCTGCTGGATGGTTCCAGTGCGCGGATAGCGGGTGCAGCACACGTAGTAGTCCACGTCCCCGGGGAGCACGTTGGCAAAGTACAGGTCGCCATCCAGGCCCTGGGACACTCGAGCATCCAGCCGCACTCTCTGCATGGCTGCAGCACCAGCAGCACGCCGGGGGTAAGGGGGGGGGGATGAAAGGGTTCGGAACGAGAATCTTTAGACTGCAGGAGGAGGAATCCGACGAGCCATGAAACTGAATTGTCACAGAAGTCCACCACTAAACCAGCATCAGCATCATCAGCAGCAGCATCATCAGAATCAACATCATCAGCATCATCATCAGCAGCAACATCAGCATCATCATCAGCAGCATCAGCATCATCAGCATCATCATCATCAGCAGCAGTATCATCAGCATCATCAGCAGCAGCATCATCAGCATCATCATCATCAGCATCATCATCAGCATCATCATCAGCAGCATCATCATCAGCAGCATCATCATCAGCATCATCATCATCAGCAGCATCATCCGCCGCGCAAGTCATGGCAGCAGAAGAGCCCCTGTACAACGTATAGCGACGCACTGCCTCCCCCGATTCACAAATCTGGAAGGATACATCACGGCAATGATGCACTCCACTTCTCGCTTGCCTGGCTCGACAACCTGAATGTGAAATTGTAGTCGTTGTCTCTGCATCTACATCAGCATCCGTGGGAAAGAGGAAGAAGCCCTGCATACCAGGCAAGGTAGTCAACATCTCCTAGCCACCGCGATGGCGACGAGAGACACCTCAAACTCCCAAATACGCAGCAGCAGGCGTCGTCAGGGTCGGGATCAAACCCACGACCTCCCGTGTACCAGGAGAGGTAGTCAACATCTTCCTATCCACCGTGGTACTCACAGCCGTCCAACCAGAAGATGTCGGGAGGGGGAAAGCCGTGGGGAGGGTTGCAGCGCAGCACGGCCGGGGAGCCCTCCTCGGCGAATACGGGGCTCAGGTCCTCAAGGGGCCACGCCGGGGCACCTGCAGCACAAAAACAAAGACGCCGCCCCCGCCCCCGCCCGTGTAGCCTTAACAGATTGTCGGGGCAAGCGCTGTCAGCGAGCGGCACCTTTGCAAGGCCGGCACCGCGGCGCACGCCGGGCCGGCTGGTTTACCGCGCGCCGCGCCGGGGTGCTTGTCCCCCTACTCACGAGCCAGCCGCACGGCGATGTTGGCGGTGAGGGCCGTTCCATGCCGGTTCTCCGCCGAGCAGCGGTAGACCCCCTTGTAGGCCTCCATAGCGCCGTGTCGGCCGCCGGATGCGGCCAACACCGCCGCCGTGTCCACGGTGAAAGTGCCGGAGCCATTCCCGTGTTGCTTCACGTTGGGGTCCCAGCCTGGGTCAAAACGCCGGCCGTCTTTGCTCCACCGGAACCTGAAGCGCAAATGGGAGGGGAGGGAGGAGAGGGGAGGAGAGGGAGGGAGGGAGGGAGGGAGGGAGGGGAGGGAGGGAGGGAGGGGAGGGAGGAGAGGGAGGGAGGGAGGGAGGGAGGGAGGGAGGGAGAGGAGGGAGGGAGGGAGGGAGGGAGGGAGGGAGGGAGGAGAGGGAGGGAGGGAGGGAGAGGGAGGGAGAAGATGGAGGGGAGGGAGGGAGGGATGGGGAGGGAGGAGAGGGAGGAAGGGAGGGAGGAGAGGGAGGGAGGGAGGGAGGAAGGGAGGGGAGGGAGGGAGGGAGGGAGGGAGGGAGGGAGGGAGGGAGGGAGGGAGGGAGGGAGGGAGGGAGGGAGGGAGGGAGGGAGGGAGGGAGGGAGGGAGGGAGGGAGGGAGGGAGGGAGGGGATGGAGAGAGACGTGTTTCACCCGAAGCTCCTGGCCTTACCTCTAAAACTTTTATTTTTCTCACCCTTTTTTCGGGATGTATTTTCACCAACAGTGTCTTGCTTTACACACAATTTGTGATCACTTTCTTTATTTATTTGGACTTCCTTCGTCCTTCTTTCCTCGTTCCTTTATGTTGTTTTCACCGTTCAGGGCGCGGCTGCGCTCTCTGCAGTGTACAGGTGTCTTCGCTCTCCGCACAATCCTCCACTTTTACTTGATAGTCGATTTCATAATCACGCTTTTCTTTGTTGTTAATTCGATTTTGAGTTCCTTTGTTCCTCAAGCAATTTTTAGAATTTTGTGCGTTTTTCGTGTTTTCTGTTCATTCCTTTGTCTCGCGTGCCTCCACGTGTTACACGCACCCACGTGTTGGCACTGTACCCACGCCGGCCGGTGTGAGTGCAGTGCCAACATCCCCTTTAGACCCCTCTTGTGTTGTACTGCAAGCGTGTTTACAGCATTTTTTTATTTTTATTGGTGTGCTTTTTTTCTACATTAAGTAATTTTACCCTCTCCATGGGAGCTTTGGGTGGACAGCAGTAATAGTAATTATGAGAAGGTGGTCATAACACAGGTTTGACCATCTTTATAAACATTCATCTTCGTTTCTTGTTTTTTTGTCAATAATTTTCTCGGCTTTAGAAAGTAAGAGAGGTTTGCTTTAGCAGTTTGTGTGCGACGTCTCACACGAGAAAGCTACCACGCCTACGCAAGGCCGGTCTCTTGGGGCCTGTAAGGCGCCCGCAGCAGCAGCAGCAGCAGCTGGAGCCTCCACGCGAAGGCTGGGATCCGCCGCCCGGCTTCCACCGATGTCCCGCTCGAAGTTTACGCGGAAGCGCTGGGCGCCATCGTGCCTGAGGGCTCGATAAAGTATGCCTCCAAGGTGAGCGGAAGGGTGGTTTTCTTCATGCAGTCCGAAAAGGTGGCAAACGCCACCATGGAGAAGGGGCTGACGGTTGACAATTGGCACCTCACCTTGGAGCCACTGTCGTCGCCATCGGTACGAGTGATCGCATCCAACGTCCCCCCCCTACATTCCCGATAAAGACATCCAAGATAACCTGGCTAAGTTGGGTACGCTGACTTCCAACCTACAGCGTGTGCCTCTGGGCCTCAAAAATCCTGCCTTGAGGCATGTCTTGTCATTTAGAAGGCAGGTCTACATGCTGGTGCCCAATGGGCAGCTTGAGGGAGGGCTCCTTTGTCGTCATGCATGGAGGAAGGGCCCATAGGCTGTTTTACTGCAGGGACGTGCTAAAATTCAACCTATGCAAAGTAGAGGGGCATATTAAAAAAACACTGCACCAAAGACAGCAAATGCCCAATCCAACAGCGAGGCAACGGTGGAAAAGGGTGCTAAAGAAGCACACCCAACAAGTGACCCAGAAGAGGGTCCCTCACCACGGAGATCACCCGAGATGGCGGTAGACCCCGCTCCGACACCAGCTACTGCCATGGAGACCGAGGCTCAGCCAGCCACCCAGCCATCATTGACAGCCGGACCTCTGAAGAGGAAATTTATAGGGGGATTCGGCTTCGTCGTCCCCAGAGTCAAGCGGGGATGAGGTCAGTCCCTTTAAAGATCTCCCAGAGTTGGAGTCGGACATCGCACCAACGCCTGGGGGAGACGCAGAGAGCTGCCGGTGGCAAGGACGGAAGTCTTCACCGTCCCAGACGCCCCTAGAGGCGGGACACGCAACAGGGAAGAAGCCCCGTGCGGGAACCAAGCTCAAGCGCGGGACGCCTGAAGAAAATCTGCAGCCTGAAATGTAAGCGGGGGGGGAAACGCAACCTGTGCAGTGACGGAGGAAACCAGTGAAGAGGGTCGCGCTTCAGACCGCGACGACGCGCCCTGCGAGGCGGCCGAGGGCTCCCAGGAAACGCGAGCGGCCGAGAGCACAGAGGAGCCCAAACAGGACCCGACTGACCAAACTACGCGCGGTGACCGGGACGAGGACGATGGAGGGTCATCAGTGGAGGGGCAAGCGGCATCGCCCAATAAAGCATCGACGGAGGGTACCACCTTGTGGCACCGCTTCTTTTCCCTCACTCCACCCACATAGCTCTTAGCAAAACTTCAGAGACTGAAAGCTGCCTTCTTCTGGTCGCAGAGGAAGCACCGTGTGGCTGCCGGTGTCTTGGCCTTGCCACTGCGGGAGGGCGGGCACGGTCTGGTGTGTGTACTGAGCCAACTCTCTACTTTTCGTCTACAAGCCGTACAGAGGTTTCTCTACACGGCCCCATCACCCGTGTGGTGCTCCACAGCATCTTTTTTTTCTGAATAACCTCGGGGGGCCTTCAGCGCAGCAAGCAGCTCTTCTTCGTGGACATTACGGGTATTCCACTCACGCAGATTCCCCACTTCTACAGGAGTATCCTAGATACATTGGGTTTCCTTGTCACCGCCCGACTGAACACACCCCAGTCGGCATCAGAATTTGCTCACGAGCCGCTGTTACGGAACCCCCACACGGCACTACCCTCTCTTGTGGGCCTTGCCATGGAGAAACGCGTGGTGGACGCACGTCTCATGAGGGTGGGCGATTTTGTGAAACCGGGCACTGTGGGGGGGGGGGGGGGCAATGGCTTCTCCCTGCCGAGATAACTGCGATGACCAAGATGCGCTCGGTGAGACTCGCCGCAAAACTCGTGAATGAGGTATGAAGGTCCTTCTCAACAGCAGTGGGGAGCGCGCCTGCTGCGAGCGTTGGCGACGAGTCAGCCGGCGGTGGCCCAGTGCCACCAAAGCTGAATGTCGTCCCAGCACGGGAGCACACTCGCCTCTCTTCCTCACGGCAGCACGGGGGGCACGCCACGGGGAATGGCCAGGAGGGGTGCTTCTCAGGTGTAGACCGGAAAAAGCTGTACGCCCAAATGGTCGATTTCCACCATCAACAAATAATAACGTCACGTTAGGGCTACGCTTGGAGGGACACGATGCCCCTGCGGTGATCGCTTGAGGCCTCATTGGGAGCTGTTTTACTCAAATCCATCGTACAAGCACCACAGTGATCTTAGCTGGAGCACTGCCCATGGGACTGTGACCACGAACACATTCCTGGCACTTTTCACAGACGCAAATCGTGAACGCGGATTCTGTGGTGAGCTCGAAACAGTGGCGCATCAATACGTACGCCGCAAAAGCCTAGACTCACTCTATAAGCTGTTACGCAATATTCTACTGAAATTCAATCTTCATTTCTCCCCCACAATTCTTATTTTTGGATATAGGGGGCACGAGGGTACCAAGGATATCGAGGGGTTGACGGACTTCATCATGAACAACGCCAAACTGGCCATCTATAGGGCCAGGAAATGCGCAATTGACGGGAGCGGCGTCCCCAGCCACTGCCGCATCTTCAAGGCCCTGGTTTCTGGCAGAATTTGGCTGGAATTTCGGTACGCTCAGTTGACGGGGGGCGACACGTCTTTCTCGACGCGTTGGGCTACCGAGGGTGCTTTGTGTAATGTGACAAAAGCAGGGGATCTGGTGGTGATGGGTTTTTAAGGTTGAATTTTTTTTTATGGTGTTTACGAACACAGTAGCAGACAATGCGATTTATGTTACATGGGAAAACCGTGTTATATCTTTAATTTTTTTTTAAAAGGGGGCACGTAAGCAAACAAAAAAGACGAAAAAAGACGACATGATGAACGAAGCAAAGTGCCGAAAGACCGAGCATCTTTCTGTTTCTTCTGATCGTTAAATAAAAATAAAAAAGGAGGGAGGAGAGGGAGGGAGTGAGGGAGGAGAGGGATTGAGGGAGAGGGAGGGAGGGAGGGAGGGAGAGAGGGAGGGAGTGAGGGAGGGAGGGAGATAGTGAGGGAGTGAGAGAGGGAGGGAGTGAGGGAGGGAGTGAGAGAGGGAGTGAGGGAGGGAGTGAGGGAGTGAGAGAGGGAGGGAGTGAGGGAGAGAAAGAGAGAGAGAGGACGTGCTTCGTTTGAGCTCCTCGTGGTAACTTTATAAATCTAACATACCCTCTTCTAATTAATTTCTTTTCTTCAAGTTTTTACTCATCAGGAGTAAGTATTCTGCCTTTTGCACACACAAGTAGTACTTTTTGTGTTGCTCATTTTTCTTTACTTTTTTAAGCTTAACAGTTCAGGGTGAGGCCATAGCCTTTTGAAACACGTTGGTGTTTCTTAGGCGATGGGCTCAATCCCATAGTTAATTAAAGCATCGTTTTCATACTTTACAGGTATTTTTATACTCTACTTATTGTTCCTTTATTCTTCTGCTTATGTTTTTAATCTCGGTTTACGAATCTCAAACTATTTGAGATTTGTTATAACTTACATTTTGTGTGAGCCACGTGGAGGCATCCACACTGTAGCGCAGAAATTTAAGGCCACACAAGTAATTGTTTACTTTGAGGCTAAAGCAATCTATTAGTTAATGATTCCTTAACACACTGCGTTTTTTTTGTTTGCCTCCACGAGTGTGCAAGGACTCTAAGTTATATTTATTTAACGATGAGTGAATGCATTTAATAAACACATTTTTCTAAAAAGTAGATTTGTTTGCAAAATACATTCATTTATTTAACACGCAAATGTATTATTAGATATCACTATCAAATTATTTTTTCATTTACTGCTTCATAATTTATTCAATAAAAATAGTTTATTGAATAAATAAATATATCTCTTTCCTTTCTTTTTTCCTTTCATTATTTTCTTAAGCGAGGATTCATTATTCATCCTCAGTTTACATTCTCTCAAGGGGAGCTCTGTATAGAAGCGCAGCACCACAGTCAGGTAGAAATTGAAGGTAGCAGGAACAAAATGGCCACTTACGCAAAGGTCGCAGCTGCCAATCTGCCTGGAGTCACGAGGCCCCCCACTAGGGCCTCTGCTCCAAGGCCAACCCCCCCAATTTGTGACCACTGCCGCTGCGCGCGAACGGCATCCGTTGCTACGCCTCGAGCTCCGTCACGATCGAGGCGTACGTCGAGGCCCTGGCCGCCATCGTCCCGCCGGCCACCATCACCCACGCCTCGAAGGTCAGCGGGAAAGCCGTCTTCTTCCTGACGACGAAGAAGGTGGCCGATGCGGCCGTCGAGAAGGGGATGACCGTGGGGGGACTCCACGTCCAGCTGGAACCCATCGCTTCGGTGGCGGCGCGAATAGTCATTTCGAACGTGCCGCCCTACATCCCCGACAAGGCCGTGTTGGAGCACGTGTCCAAGCTGGGCACCATCGTGGTGCCAGTACGTGCTCTGGCACTGGGGTGCAGAAAGCCTGCTCTCAATCACATTTTATCTTTCAAGAGGCAGGTGCACGTCCTGCTGACTCACGGACAGCAGGAAGAGGGCTCGTTTGTCATTGTCAATGCAGGCATTGCCCATAGACTGTTTTATGCCAAAGATTCCATCAGATGCAATCTCTGCAAAGAAGAGGGGCACTTCCGAAGGGATTGCCCTAAACCGACGACGGCGAGGGTCGGAGAAAAGAGCGGGGAGGAGGGAGGCAGAGCAAGGGGGGCAAAGCAGCAAGAGCCCCTATTGCAACAAGCCCCCCAACAGCCCACACCAGACCCGCCAGCCACGCAGCCTCCTACACCTCAAGTCGTGGCCCCAACTTCGCCGCCTCAAGCGACAAATTGCAAGAGGAAGAATACAGAAGGACCCGGATCTCAAGGGTCAAATTCAGAGGAGGAACCCCTCCCAGACCTCGAACAGGAAGAAGCGGTGAAACCCCCCACACGAGGGGAGGAAGCAGAACAGCTGCCAGATGCCGAAGACGCGGTTTTTGCCTTCCCAGACGCCACGCCGAGTGACGCGCGGGCGGCGAGGAAGAAACCCGCCAAGAGGAAGAAGCAGCGTGCGTCTGGGGAAGGGTTTCTACAGCAGGAGACCGTCGACGATGAAGGCGACATCACCACGGAAATCGACCCGCCTACTGTTGTCATAGAGACTCACTCCCCACCAGCTATACAGGAAGCCCTTGACCAAGAGGAAGAAGTTGGCGGAGAAACACTCACTATGGGCAAGGACGAAATGGATGGGAATGAGGAGGAAGGTCCCCGTACCACTGCTGATCTAAAACCAGCGGAAGAGACACCGGGCCATCCACCCGAAGAGCCTGAGCAGGAGCCATCCCAGGCCATCCCTAACACCGGGGGAGAGGACGCCGCTGGGCCATGCGCCAGCTCAGCCGCTGCAGCTCTTCCAGCGGAGCCGGACGCCGAGGAAATCGATTCAGATCGGGACGACTGCTTCAGCATGGGGAGCGAGAGCAGCCAGAGGTCTACACTCCTTGACCCTCAGACTCCCCTGATCTCCTCGGAAGATCTCTGGAAATTCCTCAACGAGACCAACATGAGGAAGGACAGAGCGGACATTGCCTTGGCTCGTTGGAAGGACAGCAAGGCAATAAAGGCCTCTGTGACTCAAGCAGAGAGATTCCTTGCCAAGCAGAGACTCGAGTTCTGGGGCAAGGACAGGGCAAAGCTGAGATTTTTCCGCAAACAAATTATAAGGTGGGAGGCCACGGGGGAAAGGAACAGGCAATGCCTATGTACATCGGCTCCCTGAATGTGAACGGGTGCAGGGAGGCAGTGCGGAGGTTTTCCGCAATGTCTCTTGCGAGGAAACACGCTGCCTCTGTCTTCTTCATTCACGAGACGCATCTCACGGTCGAGGACAAGGATGACTGGAGGAAGGAGTGGGGAGGGGACTCCTTCTACAGTCACCTTGACAACACCTCCTGTGGAGTCGCGACCCTGTTCGCTAAAGGGTTTCATCCCGAACTCATCACCCACACCGAAGTGGTGAAGGGAAGGCTGCTCGCGGTAACGGTCAGGGTGGGCGATGTCACCACCCACCTACTGAATGTGTACGCGCCGGTGACCAACAAGGAGAAGATCCCGTTTCTGCACCTCCTGAGGAGGCACCTGGCCGGGATCCCGGACGATGCGTGCGTGATTGTGGGTGGCGACCACAACTGCACACTCGGCGCCCTGGATCGTTCGGGGGGGCAGCCAGGGGGAGTAGGGCCTAAGAGGGAAATGCAGGGACTCCTGGAGGACGCCGCCTTGGTGGATGTGTGGCGCATACATCACCCGGGCCAACGCTAGTTCACGTACACGAGGACGAGGCGCGATGGCTCGGTGACGCAGTCCAGGCTCGACAGATTTTACATCTCTAAGAGCTTTGTGACGTGCGCCACAACGTCTGGCATCAGGGCGGCACCCTTCACGGACCACAACCTCATCGTGCTCCGTGTCAGGCTGGAGAGGGCCCGTGAGGGCACGTCCCGCTGGCATTTTAACAACTCACTGCTGGAGGATGGCACCTTCTTAGAAATGTTCGAGGACTTCTGGGAAGAGTGGCGAAAAACCAAAATGCAGTTCAACTCTCTGGCCCAATGGTGGGATGTGGGCAAAGTGCACACCAGGCTGTTGTGCCAACAATACACCTGGGGGAGCACCAGACTGAAGAACGTGGACATCACCGACATGGAAGCCCGAGTCCTCAATTTGGAGGGTCGCCTCGCCGAGGACAGCGACCCTGCTCTTCTCCAAGAATACGAGGAGAATAGGGAGCGTCTCAAAGGGCTAGAGGAGGAGCAGACGAGGGGAGCGTTTGTGCGATCCCGGGTGAAGCTCATCACGGACCTCGACACGGGATCCCCGCTTTTCTACTCCCTCGGGAGGCAGAATGGGAGACGCAAATCCATGGAGTGCCTCTTTGATGGTGACGGTGTCCTGGTGCACGAACTCCAGCAGAAGTCGACCATCATCAGAGACTTCTACGGCAACCTGTTCTCCCCTGAAGAAACATCGGAACCGGCCCAGGCGGAGGCATGGAGTGGTCTACCCACCCTGGGGGAAGATGGGAGAGAGCTGCTAGAGCAAAAGCTCACCAGGACTGACCTTGACGCAGCCGTAAGAGGACTGGCCCCGAATAAATCCCCAGGGTTAGACAGCCTAACAGGGGAGTTTTACGCCGCTTTTTGGTCATCCCTGCGGGAGGACTACAGAGAGGTGCTGGAGGAAGCCTCAGTCACCGGGGTGATGCCTCAGTCTTGGAGGAGGGCGGTGCTCACTCTGCTTCCCAAAAACGGAGATGTGAGGCACCTACAAAACTGGCATCCGGTGTCCCTCCTGAACACAGACTACAAAATATTGACGAAGGCTCTCTCCCTGCGACTGAAAGGGGTAATTGCACAAGTCGTAAACGGGGACCAGTCCTACACCATCCCCGGACGAACCATCCACGACGGCATCCTACTGGTCAGGGACCTCATCGCGGTGTCCCAGAGGTTGGGAATCCCAATCGCGTTTCTGGCTCTTGACCAGGAAAAGGCTTTTGACAGAATGGACCACAAGTACCTGCTGGGAACCCTCAAGACCTTGGGTTTTGGGGATGCCTTTGTCCGAACGATCCGCCTACTTTACACCAAGGCGGAGTGCATGATTAAGATCAACGGCGCCCTCACTGCCCCGGTCAAATTCGAACGAGGAGTGAGACAGGGATGCCCATTGTCGGGCCAACTTTATGCCCTGGCATTAGAGCCTTTCCTGAGTCTCATAAGGTGGAGACTCAGCGGCCTGGTGCTGAGGGAACCAAGCGTCAAGTCGGTCCTGACGGCATACGCCGACGACGTCCTCCTCATCCTGCGCTCCCTGGCTGATGTCGCCCTGCTGCATGAATGCCAGGAGGTCTTTTCGAAAGCCTCCTCATCAAAAATGAACTGGCAAAAGTGCAGCGGCCTGCTGGTTGGAGCGTGGGACATGACCGAGTGTCCCGAGAAGGCAAAAGCCATCAATTGGAGCACAACATCGCTGCACCACCTGGGAATGTTCCTCGGACCAGAGGAGGAACCACCGCAGAGGAACTGGGTCGAGCTGGAGGAGAAGGTGAAGGAGCGGCTGGGCAACTGGGGTCGCCTGTGCAAGTTCCTCACCTTCAGGACAAAGACGTTGGTGGTGAACCAGCTCGTGACGTCCATGCTGTGGCACCGACTTTTCTCCCTGCACCCCCCCATGAGCCTCGTCAACGCACTTCAGAAGTGAGCCCTCGACTTCTTCTGGTGGGGTGGAGGACACCGGGTCGCGGCTGGGGTCCTGGCCCTGCCACTGGACGAGGGCAGTCACGGGCTGGTGTGCGTGCGGAGTCAGCTGGCCACCTTCCGACTGCAGGCGGCGCAAAAGTTCCTGCATGCCGCCCCTGCACCGGCCTGGAGAGTCACGGCCTCTTTCCTCCTGAAACAGCTGGGGGGTCTGCAGTACTCCAAGCAACTATTCTACATGGACCTGCAGGGCCTCCCACTGGGACAGCTGCCACCCTTCTACAGAAGCGTCCTGCAGACATGGAGCTCCCTCGCCGTCAGGAGGCTGAACCAACCGCGATCGGCCGAGGATCTGGTCTTCGAACCGATCCTCAGGAACCCACAGACAAAGCTGCCATCCACCACCACCACCCCTGGCACGGAGAGGCGCCTCGCCAACGCGCGGCTCACCAGGATGGGGGATCTGGTGGAGCCTGAAACACGGGGCCAGTGGCTCGGACCAGCAGACATGGCCGCAAAGACAGGGCTGCAGTCGCTCCGGGTGGCTGCCCGGATCCTGGCCGAAGCCAAGGGGGCCTTCTCAGCGGCAGTGGGGAGAACGCCCCCCATCGGCGTTGGGGATGACGAGGCCCCTCTCGATCCCCCTCCACCGGAGCTCTCAGTCGTGCCACTGCATCGCCAATACCGACAAACCAAGGCGGATCACAACCTGTGCCGGCTAGAAGACCTACCGGAGGTGGCCTTCGCAAATGTAAAGAGGAAGGTGCTCTACTCCTACATGGTCCGGTTCCACCAACAGGACACCCTGAGGAGCCACAAGGACCATGCCTGGAGGAAAGCCCTGCCCTGCGTCTCTCGCTGGAGGCAACTCTACTGCAGGCCGACGTACAACCGCATCGGCGATCTCAACTGGAGCATCGCCCATGGCACCGTCACCACCAACGTCTCCCTGGCGCGCTTCACCGACACGTCCCCGGAGTGCCGGTTCTGCGGTCAAGTGGAGACGGTGGCATACCAATACGTGGAGTGCAAGAGCCTGGACTCGCTGTTCAAGGTCCTGAGAAACATCCTTCTAAGGTTCAGCCTCCACTTCTCCCCGACGGTCCTCATCTTTGGATACCCGAAGGGCGACGGACCCCAACATCTTCAGGGGCTGGTCAACGTGCTCTTCGGCTACGCCAAGCTCGCCATATACAGGGCGAGGAAGATGGTCCTGGAGGGGCAACGTCCAGCCAGCAGCCTGGGCATCTTCCGCGCTCTGGTCGGAGCCAGGGTGTGGCTGGAGTTCCGCCATGCGCGGCTGACCCACGCCGTGCCGGCCTTCAAGGAGCAGTGGGCTCTGGAGGAGGCCGTGTGCTCGGTGGCAGATGACGGAGAGCTCTGCATGCAGATCTAAGCTACCCGTCGAAGGCCGTTTGACTGTGGGAAGGGCTGCGTGCAGATGCAGCACTTGTTGTAGTTATAAAGAAAAAAGAGAGCGAGAGAGAGCCAAATGGAGTAGGAAGAGAGCAGGCAGAGAGAGAGAAGGGGCGGAGAGGGAGGTAGAGAGAGAGGAGAGGCAGAGAGGGGGGTAGAGAGAGAGGGGGGGGGGGCAGAGAGGGGGGTAGAGAGAGAGGGAAGAGGAAAGGAGAGCAGAAAAAAAGAAAAAAAATGTGTTGGGTCTTTCATTTAAAAGGGAGGGGGGGGTTTACATAAAGCAAAGCATAATAAAACAAAAAAAGAAATGATGAATGGAGCAAAGTGCCGACTACACCGAGCATCTTCTTGTTTCCTCTGATCGTAAAAAAAAGAGAGAGGGAGTGAGGGAGGGAGGGAGTGAGAGAGGGAGGGAGTGAGGGAGTGAGGGAGGGAGGCAGGGAGGGAGTGAGGCAGGGAGTGAGAGAGGGAGGGAGGGAGTGAGGGAGTGAGGGAGGGAGGGAGGGAGGCAGGGAGGGAGGGAGTGAGGGAGGGAGGGAGGTAGTGAGAGAGGGAGGGAGGGAGAGAGAGAGAGGGAGGGAGTTTAATTTTAATTTGATTTTAATTTTAAACGGCCAACCTTGTAAATTGTCTTTCGCCAGAGTTTCTTACACCGCTGTGCTGTGCAGTTGAGAGGGAAGGAGGAATTCAGTACCAAATTGTCGGTGGGGAAAGCGGTTAGTTGGTTGTTGTTTTAGGACACCGGCCTTTGTTCAAGCCTTGTTGTAACAACGTTTGCAGCGAGGGCAGCAAGTGCAGAAATGTAAAAGTTTGGTTGGCAAAAATTTCACCTTTACCCTGTGAAAAATGTTAAACTTTGATTTTTTATTTTATTTCTAACCCGTAGCCTGAAAGCCTGCGTAAATAGATTTTAAAAAACTTACGTGAAGTAACGTTCGGTTAAAACAACTGGTTTTGATGATGATGGTGATGTAGAAGGCTTTTTTTCAACTTGTGTATGCTTCAATGTGTTTAACAAAACTGTTTTTGAAGATGCTCATAATTAAATGAAATGGCAGAGGTGTTGCATATGTTTCACTGATGCTGTGATGCCACACAAAAAAGAGAGAGGGAGGAGGGGGAGGGAGTGAGGGAGTGGGGGAGGGAGTGATGTTGAGCGCGTGACCTGTTGTTTGTCTTTGTCTGGTGATTCACGCACGACCCAACATTGAAATCGCCCCAGCGCATTGTTTGCGGCCGAGGTAATAAAGTTTGCTTAACAAGTCAAACAGGGAGGGCTAACGTTGCGGCACGCTCAGTTCGGCACGCTCAGTTCGGGTCGGAGCGGAGCGAACGTTTGATCACGTTTGTTAGTTTTCCCATTGCGTGCGTCAACGTGCTCTGTGAAATAACAGCGACAACAGCGGTGTTGTCCCACCAACTGCCACCGATACAAATAATAATAATGTACTGTTATTTTGCCGTGGATGGTTTTGTATGCCGATTCGCTGACAGTTTCATCGTCATAATGGGAATGTGCGAGTTGAATTGTGTTTGATGGTCAACGCAGCTTGTCAATGTTGAAGCGTAAATAAAATGTGAAAAAAAGAGAGGGAGGGAGGTAGGGAGCGTACTTGGGCGTTGGGTTGCCTTGGGCCTCACACTCCATCACAATGTTGTCCTGCGGTTCCACGATGTAATTCAATGGCGAATGCCGCCTGATGGACGGAGGGTGAGTAACTGCAAGAGATCGACGGGTTAATAGAAGCATAGCTTGCAGCAAACAGACGCGGAGGAGACCCGGTGCACAAATGAAAAATGTGAAACTCTCCGGTAGAAGTTTGCCCCGATCGAGAAGCACGGAGGAGATGTCACGGCCACCACGCCTCTAATTCCTGATACGGCGGTCTGGCCTTGACCACCTGCACGTAAAATCGCAGTTGTCGCTCTGCATCCGCATCGGCTGCGCGGAAGAAGAAGATTTTGCACGGCACCCCTCAACGCCAGCAGCATCCAGCAACGCTGGACGTTGAGCGACACACGAGGACCCAAAATCCCGTAAGACGAAGTTGGCTTCGTACATTTCTGGGCACCAGTTTTTCCCTCCGCGCGAAGAGTCGGCGTCAGGCGTTCAGAGTGTTCGGGCCGCCGCTATGAACGTCGTGCCGCTTCTTTGCGGCTATCATTTGCGACCGCCGGGGTCGCTTCTGAAAGAAAGGAGCCACGTAGCTCGGTGGGCATTGCCCGGTGAAGTCTAACGAGTCGAGTTTAGCCGATGGTCTTTAGTGGACGATTGGTGGGTGTAAAGTTGAGAGAGGGGGGCATCCTCTCAAATGGGGTGGCGTGGCAGAGTTTGCTACTCACGGTCAAGGGGCAGGGCGAGTGGGTGGTGACGGTCGCCCAGCACAGCCAATAGCAGCGCCACAAAGCGTGCGGTGGTGAAGGCGTCCATCGGGGGAGCAGATGGTCGGACCGGGGGCTTCCTTCACTTGGCTAGGAGGAGGGGGTAGAAGGGAGGGAGCAGTAGGGGGAGGGAGGTAGCAGGAGGGGGGAAGGGAGGGAGGGAGCTGGAGGAGGTGGAGCAGGAGGAATGATATTTATTAAGACCGCAGGAGTAGGAATCCAAAGAGCTATGAAGCTATTTTTCATATATGTCCAGCTGGGGCACTGGGTCAGAACATCACAACAACAAACACGATGTGAGGGGCAGAGTACATGAAGAGTAAACAAACCACTTTACAAATATATACTAATAAAACTAACCCATGCATGATCTTGCCACACGAAGCCCAGAGATCTGGCCACAACTGGTGGCTGATATCATCAAGTGGACATTTATAGCAGTATAGACAAATACTGTAAACGTGTGGTGTTTCTGAATGTGGACGGAAACACAGGAGGACCCGGAGTAAATTCCACGTGACCACGGGGAGTGAGACACGTAAACTCCAAATATACAGCAGGTAGTGTCAGTCGGTATCAAACCCACGACCTCCAGTACACCAGGTGACAACCATGTCAGGTTAAAGATCTCCTTTGCAAGGGACACTTGGATGCACGCTCCTACTTGATGGACACGTGCTCCTAATTGATGGACACGTGCTCCTAATTGATGGACACGTGCTCCTACTTGATGGACACGTGCTCCTAATTGATGGACACGTGCTCCTAATTGATGGACACGTGCTCCTAATTGATGGACACGTGCTCCTGCGTTCATCATGTTTACGTGCTCATTTCACTGAGGCTGCATTTCGCCACTGCAGAATACTAAAGTTGAGGAAACAGTCTTATTTTGGCACCAATGCTCGTGCCGATTTTTTAAACCAGATAAATAAAAATCAACATTGATACCCCAGGAAACAGGGCAACGCTGTAACAGCCACAGCTCAGGTTTCTCCCATCACTTAAACAGCACCCCCCCCGGAGTGAGAACACCCTCCAGGATAAAAACCAACACGGCTGCACGTCTGTGCAAGTGCTGTGTGAAACAATTGTGATGGAAACAAATATAAAGTTGATATGAAAGGGCTCCTGGCAAAGCATCACCGCAAGGTCGACGTACTGATAATTACGTGCATTTTTGTCGTCCTTGTAAACACGGACTGTGAATAAAACGAGATACAGTACTGGCAGAGTTTATGGATGTGTTACTTGTTCAAGCAGGTTACTCGGTCTAATAAAAAAAGGCACAGCAAAAATAACTGTGCTTTTTTTACACCTGATGAAGGAAGCTTGTGTTGCCTCCGAAACGCCGTGATTTAATTTAGTTGTTTTCATTTATTTTTATTTTATTTTTTACCTACGTGACTTTATAGGTGGCAGTTTGTAAGCTCCTAAATAGGACAAAGTGAATTTTGATTTAAAGCTTTCGTGACTGCAGTAATTCATATTCTTAGTTTTTTCGGTAAAGTCACGTTGAAGAGAAACAACAAAATAACAAAATATATATAAAACAATAAAAATTCTCACGACGTTTCGACCATAACTCAAACGGTCATCATCAGGTGTGTCGGTTAGTTTTTTCGGTAAAGTCACGTTGAAGAGAAACAACAAAATAACAAAATATATATAAACAATAAAATTATGCAAACCGACACACCTGATGATGACCGTTTGAGTTATGGTCGAAACGTCGTGAGAATTTTTATTGTTTTATATATATTTTGTTATTTTGTTGTTTCTCTTCAACGTGACTTTACCGAAAAAACTAAGAATATGAATAGGACAAAGTGAGTTTGAACACGACGTGCTCAAGTGAAGTATTTGAGCAATGCACACGCATTTATGCGTGTGCATTGCAAACAATGCAAGTTTAAAAAATGCAGCTACGATTCGTTACAAAAGCCTATAAGCAGCCTTAATACATATTTAGAAGCTTGCTCCCTGCTACATACCTAGACCATCTGACAGGTCTCTAATAGGGTTCATCGAGTGACAGCGGCTCCGTAGCCGGCCAGGGTGCCACCTCGGCCGGCTGGGCAATCTAGCCGAGAGCGGCATCACTCCCCGGGACTAGGCCTCGACGCGGCACTCACCAGCGCAACGCGGCCCTCACCAGCGCAACGCTGCGTAGATGTCTGGGGGGGGTCTTGAGCTCTTTTCTGTGTCCTCGTGTGGTGGTGGTGGAGGAAATCCGACGTTTCGTGCCTCTAACACGGGCAGGCGACTGCGCGCGGCTGTGATCACGTGAGGCCTTAGCAGGGCGCTTTTAGAAAACGTAGCGCGGATAGGAGAACACGTGAGGGCGAGCATGAATCACAATCCGTAGAACTGATAAGCACCGCCCATTGACAACACTGCCCCATAGAGTCACGTAGGTAGAAAAATAACAGATGACGACGTTTCGATCGTAACACAAGCAACCGTCATCAGGTGGGACAACCACAGCAAGAAGAAAAAAACTGTTTAAGTAGGCGAGGATTAACGTGAACCTATAATCTATATATATAAAAGGCAAAGTTGTGAATGTGTGTCTGTTCGAAATGTTTAGCATACTTCCCGACATGCAACAAACTTGAAATTTGGCACGTGGGTAGCTTCCAGACTGTACACAATGCAAAAAGTATAAAATAGACTTTTCTGTTTTGGGGGGGGAGCGCAACAATGGATATATTTTGCACGGCAAGTGAGCGGTGATGTCACATCTGTGACGTCACATTTGTGACGTCACCCGCATGCGACAGCGTCACGCAGTGTGCCTGCTGACGTCACGCATCCCCCCCCCCTCCGCGTAGGGCCTGTATTAATCCAAGACAATAATCCAAGTCTCGGGCGAAGCCGTGTAGTAGTAAAGCTCGTGTCTTATATATATAGAGATATGCATATTTTGGGGCCTTATCCGTTTTGTGGGTTGTTTACCGCATGCTGTACAGGAACTGCATCCAGTTCCTGAAGATGCCAGCGCGTGGAGCGAAACGTCGGTCACCGTGCCCCACAACACGTGGCACAACCGGAAAATATAATTGAGAGCTCTACAGCAGAACCCTTAAAGCAAAAACAAAACCTACGCAGGAGTATAATTTTAAATTTTTTGACATTCATATTGCAATTGTAATATCGACGTTATGTCTTGAGACTAACACATTTCCATTTGGAGCTCAAAGATGCGTTGGTTTTTAGTCGCGATATCAATCTCGATTCTGTTATATTGTATAGCGAGCAATGAATCATCACTCCGCTTCAGACAAGGACCGTGAGAGATGACGTCAGAACTACTGCTGAAATCACTGGAATTGGCCTCTTAATCCATCCGCACTGGACTGTATCCACACGAGGACTTCATTTCATCTGGGTGTGTCCGGATCGGCGGCAGAGACATTGTTCCTGCACCCAGCACACCACATCCAGTATACCTCTCTATTTAGCTCCGTCTCTTGTCGTCGTGCACCCACTCCAGTCTACCAGCAGCTTGGAAAGTATTTTGGTGAGAGATGAAGCCCCGGGCACACTAGTTACGTGCCCTGCTGTGTCCGCCACATGTCAATAAAACGTGTACATATACATTCGTTTCAGAGCAGGAATAAGCCACAATTGGTGAAACAAACATACATTAAATCTTGACTTAAAGCTTTCGTGACTGCAGGAATTCACATTCTTTGGGTCTTTCAGTAAAGTCACGTCGATAGCTTCAAAGAAAATGACAAAAAAGTCTACGTGACTTTACCGAAAGACCCAAGAATACAAACGTACATGATTATGATGACGTATTATTGTGTGTGTGTTTGAGTCATTGGTGACCAGGCAGTGACCATTCACTCACAACCCTTGCGCGAGCAAAATTTGATCACGGGCAGCTTGCTCAGATTAAAAAGCAGAAACTGAGCAGTGCAGCCTCAGAGCATTGCCCCTGAGCCCCCCCCCCCCCCCCCCCCGGTTCGTCAAAGCGCTGTCGGCAAGCGGGTAGCGTGCACAACATCTATCGTGCCACGTGGCTCTTCACAGTCAAACCGCAGCTGCGACACAGCAGGCATCTCGGCCCACGTAGAGAAGAGATGCAAAATAAAAGGGCATCGAAACCCCCGCCTAGGAATTCTCGTGTGTGGGTGTGTGCAGTGGGGAGGGGGCAGTGTGTGGGGAATTCTCGTGTGTGGGTGTGTGCAGTGGGGAGGGGGCAGTGTGGGGTTGCAGCTGACCCCGACACAAACAGCTGGAGCTGAACTTTGAGCAGTGGCGTAGCTATCGAATGTGACAGGCGATGCAACTGCTCCGTGCGTGGACGTTGGAACGTCTTTCGCATCGCGTGTAGCCAACCGTGCAGGTCAGAACCGCATGGGGCTCTGGGGCAACATTGACCGGAGACATCCGGTTTGTTGTTGTTGTTTGTTTGTTGTTATTGTTGTCAGCCAGTACATTCCCATTGCTGGGCAAAGGCCTCCGTCATCCACAACAGAGGTTTCTGTTGGTTTGGTTAGATCGCGGAAATAGATAAATGTTGCGTCGTAAAAACCCACCACCACCCGACACAGCCAACGAGTAAGGGTTGTCACGTAAACAGAACGTGCCAATTCGTCACTAGCACAGCACGAGTGTGTAGTGTATAGTGTAGTGTATAGTGTAGTGTACTAGTACAGCACTAGTGTGTAGTGTATAGTGGTGTATAGTGTAGTGTACTAGTACAGCACTAGTGTGTAGTGTATAGTGGTGTATAGTGTAGTGTACTAGTACAGCACTAGTGTGTAGTGTATAGTGGTGTATAGTGTAGTGTACTAGTACAGCACTAGTGTGTAGTGTAGTATATAGTGTAGTGTACTAGTACAGCACGAGTGTGTAGTGTATAGTGTAGTGTATAGTGTAGTGTACTAGTACAGCACTAGTGTGTAGTGTAGTGTATAGTGTAGTGTACTAGTACAGCACGAGTGTGTAGTGTATAGTGTAGTGTATAGTGTAGTGTACTAGTACAGCACTAGTGTGTAGTGTATAGTGGTGTATAGTGTAGTGTACTAGTACAGCACTAGTGTGTAGTGTATAGTGGTGTATAGTATAGTGTACTAGTACAGCACTAGTGTGTAGTGTATAGTGGTGTATAGTGTAGTGTACTAGTACAGCACTAGTGTGTAGTGTAGTATATAGTGTAGTGTACTAGTACAGCACGAGTGTGTAGTGTATAGTGTAGTGTATAGTGTAGTGTACTAGTACAGCACTAGTGTGTAGTGTAGTGTATAGTGTAGTGTACTAGTACAGCACGAGTGTGTAGTGTATAGTGTAGTGTATAGTGTAGTGTACTAGTACAGCACTAGTGTGTAGTGTATAGTGGTGTATAGTGTAGTGTACTAGTACAGCACTAGTGTGTAGTGTATAGTGGTGTATAGTGTAGTGTACTAGTACAGCACTAGTGTGTAGTGTAGTGTATAGTAGTGTATAGTCATTCATGGATTTGGCTGAACGTCGCAGTGTAGAAGCGCAGAGCTTGGACATTTATTTCACTGGATATGGCTCCCTTCTAGCTTGCCTCTCGCTTTTCACGCAAGTGGCCTCGGTGCGAAAACCGTGCACGTTACAAATTCAGCAGCATTTCGAGGCGCGATTGCACGAATTTCGACGCCGTTTTTCAAGACGCGTTTAAAGCATAGAGCGCGGCCACCTGCACGCGGTCACCCCGGTGACTCGCCGAGTTCGGGCGCGGGTGCAGTGCCCCCCGCGACGCCACGGAGGGGGGCCGAGCGGAGCGCGCGGAGTGTTCATCACGCCAGCAGCAGCACCGACGATTCGCGCTGTCGTGGCTTCTAACGGCGGCGAGAGCCGAGAACCTCGTCCGGGGCGGGGGCGGGGGGGGGGGGCGCTCGCCGGCAGTGAATCCACACGGCGACGGTGCCCGCCCTCGACTCGTCAGGGAGGGGGCGAACACGTGGTCGAGAGGGTCCGACCCTTCGCAGCAGTATAACGAGAACATGATGGGAGACTATATTTTGGGGGCTGATTCGTGAAAGTGATTGACAGTAAAATCATAAATCTCGAAAAACTACTTGCTTATAAATCTTTTGTAGCAATTTTTGTTCTTACTTTAGTATAAATACATGTTAATTTTTATTCGCCCATTTTCTCATTGAAAATAGGTACATTTCAAAATATCACTGTCTTGGTCGCAAAAGCAAAGTCTGTGGGGAATAATAATAGCAGCCACTTTCTGTACTTTTGAGGCAGAGGTTCGCACATTGAGCGTTAAATATTCCTCCATTTGCACATCGATACAAGTGCATGTATGCCCACACAGTTGTGTTAGTTGTTGTTGTTGTTGTAAAATATGGGCCGTGTAAGCCGCTTTGACGAAACGAAAAAAGAAAGGATTTGGTGTCTGATGATTCAAGCCCTGCTAATATCACAGTCGATGACACGAGGCTATCAATTTAATTATTAACTGGCAAAAAAATGATAGTTCACTACACCCGCGCAACAGCGTCAAACGAATACCGGCGAAACGAGAATCGCGAGCTGAACAAACCTTTAAACGAGACACGATGATGAAAAACCCCTAAAAAAAGGAAGTAACTAAAATCCTAAAAAAGGTAGCAAGTCATGGGAATAACCACTAACACCGCGTTACTACCGCTAACACCGCGTTACTACCGCTAACACAGCGTTACTACCGCTAACACAGCGTTACTACCGCTAACACCGCATTGCTACCGCTAACACCGCGTTGCTACTGCTAACACCGCGTTGCTACCGCTAACACCGCGCTGCTACCGCTAACACCGCGTAGCTACCGCTAACACCGCATTACTATCGCTAACACCGCGTTACTACCACTACGGGTAGCTCAGGATGCCATGCTTCGAGCCCTATCTCTAACGCCGAGCGAAACGGTCCCAACGGTGCGGGATGGGGGGGGTCACGCCCCCAAACACTCGCGTAGAAATCGCTCCCAGAGTGTGGCGGTGGTGGTGATGGCGGTGTTGCCGCGTGACTTCTGGAGGACCTTGAGTCTCTGGTGGAGATCGTAGAGGTTAATGGATCCCACGGACTTCTACATCGCTTTTAGACGGTCAACGCGAGAGAGTTTGGCAAACTCTCTCACTTTCTCCTGCAACATCATCAACATCATCATTGTCAACGTCAACATCGTCAACATCATCAACATCAACATCATCACCAACGTCAACATCGTCATCGACACCATCGTCATTAACATCATCACCACCACCCTCACCACCACCACCCTCACCACCACGCTAACCACCACCACCACCACCCTCACCACCACTGCTCACCTGAGGCAGGAACTGACACAGGTTGGACACCTGGATGTTGAAGACAAAGGGAGGTGGCCCAAATAATGTCTGCTTAAGCCCCCCCATGGACTGGCACCAGCACTGTGAGAGATGAATTTCCGCGCGTGGAGGTGTTCGGGGAGGTCACAGATCTGAGCGCTGAGTGGCCCAGGCTCAAATTCCTGGGGTCAAACGTGGGGTTTGAGCGGCCCATTTTCAAATGTTGTTAAGTGAAGGGAATAGATGGTCTCGGGCCGGTCACCAATGACATCACAAGATCATTCCACGCTATCAAATTAGTTTTTCTTAAATTGGCGAAAAAAATATCCGGCTCAGAGATTTAAAAGAAAAAGATTTTACTGCAATGCGATGAACCTCTTCTTGAGGGCATGTGGGAATGTGAAGGGATCTAAGCAGTAGTTCTGTGATATCTCCTTCCACAGGCCGTTCTCGAAAAACACGTTGTTAGCACTGCCCTGCTAGTCCTCTGAACGGACACTCCTTCCCCGTGTCACGAACTGGCCCGTACAATCGGAATACAATTTTTGTAAAATATAGAAACATAACCAGTCGCACTCACTGCAGCTGAGCGCTGCGTGAGTGCGCGAGTGCGTGTGACATTTACCAGCTGGGGATTTTTTTGCACACAGCATTGTTGGTGAATATTTTGATGGGGTTTTTTTCATGGATTTTATGTTTTTACACAGTCACACGTAGTAGTCACTTTAAGATGTTTTCTTGTTCGTGTTTTTTTGTTTGTTGTGGCTGCACCCGATTCAAGAGCCGAATGGCTCACAGGGCTATACTAAACTAAAAAAAAAACTGAAACTGTACATGCTGCTGTGGATGTGTGGGGGCTACCGTCCCCCGCCATCACCGAATTGTCGGGGCCGCTGTCTCCCGATTCCCCCATGACGCTCGTACCATTACCCCCTGGCTATTCTGTGGGGTCCGGGCTACCGGCCTCAACTCCCTCGCCTCCCTGTACCCCTGCCTTTGTTGCTGCCCGCGTTGGCATATTTCTATTAGCGGGGCGGTACGCTCTACGCTTGCAGCGCGCTACGCTGGTTGAAGGGGATCCCTGCGTTCTGATTTAAAGGGGCCGTTTAAACCGCCGCGCGAATACGCGTATGCCTGGCGCGTCGCTCGCTACCTCGCTATAGACACTCGTACAGGCGAGCGATCGTAACCCAGTCACACCGGAGCGCGAGCGCTAAGCACTATTGTAAGTGATCGTACAGATGCGGGGACACCAAGCACGCTCCACGCTCTCAAAGACCGCACGACGCAGTTTTATCCTCCAGCTAGCGATTTTATTTGCCGCGAGTAACCAATTTAATCTAAGTGTGATGGTGTGGGTCAGTGGACGCTAGTCTATCCATCGGAGGTCTTCGATTCAATTTCTCCTACCGATCGCCCCGCTCTTTACCCTGGATTAAAAACACTTAAACTTACGCCTCTCTCCCTCGCACTTACTTCCACCCTGCTGTGCTGACCGCTGTAAGGGGACGAGGCGGCGAGTTGTCTCTGTAGAGGGGCGAGCCTGGCGGTGCTGGATTACGTCTCACGGACGTCTCGGACGGCTTACTCTGCTGCTCCTGGAACCGCGATGAACTTGAAGAAGAACTGACTTGCTACCTGAATCCCCCTCCCTTTATCCTACCTACAACAAAGGAATTTCGCCGTTTCGGTCTCTTGGCCTCCCGTCCAATCAGGGGCTCGGATTTTCCCGCCCTTTCGATACCCGGATCCCAGCTCGGGTGACGTCGCCGCAGTGATCTCACCGACGTCCGCTCTCTGTTCTCCCGCTACCAGTCCACTGACCCGTGCTTGTGCGTGTGTGGTTCCACTCGCGGTGGCTCGATGGCCCTTGCCGTGACTATGCCACTTTAATATTAGGTCGCGGCGCCGCAGTGCATGTCAGCTACAGGGGGAAGATCGCCCAATTTCCCGGCCGCAGGAAACCATGAAGTTCGATCCCACTAGGGACTTCTGGACAAAAACCTGTCGGCCGGGTGACCTCCCCTCCCGGCTCTACGTGGGGCGTGTGTGCGTTCGTGCGGGGGGGGGGGGGGGGGTGGCGAGGGTGCTCCGCGTCGGCGTCGGCATCCCCCGGTGGCGGCTTCACGGTGGTGGGCACGACCTTGGCAGAGCGGCTCTGCTGCGGCGGCCTCACGACTGTGCAGTGGGCAAAACGCGGACGTCTGAGAAGGCACCGGCCACGGGAGAGTGGCGGGAAATCCGAGGCCTCGGTGACGGCGTCGCGGCAGTGGGCACGGCTCCGCTGGAGCGGCTCTGCTGCGGCGGCACCACACAGCCCCCCAAGGTGCCAGTCCCCGTCCCGGGTTGGCTGGAGCACCTCGCCTGGGTTGACCCTACAAGGTAGCACCGCGGGGTCCGCGGGACTCGCCCGGCTCTCGTGGCTGTGTCTCGGGGGTGGTGGCTCCGTCTCTCGGGGTTTCAGCGGCAGTCTCCTTCTCCACTTCAATGGTTCCCTCTGGCCCTGGCTACCTGCGGGCTGGGAGACAAACTCGGGGGTGGTAGGGTTCAGGGGGCGCCGTCCCCGTCTCTCCTGGCTTGGGCCGGGACCCCCTGGGGCCCGGGACCCCGTGGGGCCCATATACCGTGCGAGGCCCCTGGGTATCGGGGGTGTGGGGACCCCGGGGTTTCGGGGTCCTCGAACGGCGGGGTTCTCCCTCGCTGGGGCCGCCCTCCATGGTTTTAGTCGCCGAATATTAACTACCATCTCCCGGCCCCTCTCTCCCCCCTGAATCAGTACTGTCCAGGGGGAGATCTGTCGCCCAACCGTCCAGGGTCCCCGCCAGTAGGTGGTTAACTTCCCCACCTGCCCGGCCCCGACGCGAGGGGTGTGCAGCCACACCTTAGAGCCCGCCGAGTAGAAAGGGGGCTCCATCCGGGGTCGGGCGCCCTGCTCCTGCCGCCGGTGTGCGGTCTCGCCTTGCGGGTAGGCACGGACCCTAGCTTCTCGCAGGGTCCCCATCAGGTGCTCCACGGGGCGGCTCCCTTCCTCCCGTTGCGGCGGAGGGACACCGAACAGCAGATCTGTAGGCAGGCGAGACTCGCGACCAAACATCATTACGAGCGGGGTCTGTCCTGTGGATGTGTGTACTCTGGTGGCGTAGGCGAACAGAGCATAGGGGAGGTGTTCGTCCCAGTCCCGTTGATTCGTGGCCGCCATGCGTTTAAGCTTCCTTGCTAGAGTCTGGTTCATTCTCTCTACTATCCCATTTGCCTGGGGGTGATACGCCGTAGTTCGGTCCTTCTGGATCCCGAACTCCCGGCACAGTGCCTGGAATAGCTCTGCCTCAAACTCACTACCCTGGTCAGTAATGACTCGTTCGGGGATCCCGTGCTTAAGTACGTAGTGTTCCACGATCGCTCGGGCTACTACGAGGGCTGTCTTATCGGGGATGGCTACCGCTACGGGATAGCGTGTGAAGTACTCCACCGCTACGAGAATATATTGGTTGCCCCGGTGGGATCGCGGAAATGGCCCCTGCAGGTCGATCCCGACCAACTGGTTCATCTGGCTGACGTGGAACGGCCTCAGGGATACCTGGTATCGCGCCGGTTTCGGCCCGCATTGCTGACACGCGCGGCAGCCCTGCACCCAGGCGGCCACGTCTTGTGCCAACTTGGGCCAGAGATACTGGCGGCGCAGGGTTTCACGAGTGCGCCGTTCTCCATCATGGCCCCCGAGCGGGTGGTCGTGCACTAGTCTCAGCAGCTGGGGTCGCACCTGGGCGGGCACGCAGATGCATTCCGGCTGGCCAGCTTCGGTTAGCTCCCATACCACCCCGTTCTGCACGCACAATCGGGCATACAAACCACTCCAGGGCCCCGGTAGGGTGTCCTCTTTCTCCCGTAGGGCCGCCTCCACCGCCGCCAGATCTGGATCCCGAAGCTGGATCCGCCTCAGCTGCTTGTCGTCCAGGCTCGGGAAGGCGCAGCCGACGTCCTCCTGGATCCGATCGGGTGGGGTTGAGCGACCCGTCGGGCCCCGGGGTGTGGGCTCCGTGTCCGCCTTTGGCACATACTGCACTGCCTCTCACCAGGGAAGGGTTAGTCTCGGTGCGCTCCTGGGGGTCCACCACCTGCCGACAACGGCCCCCCGTGAAGCACGGGCAAGCTTCCTCCACCCTTGTCTCGGCGCACACCGTGGGCCGCCTCGACAAGGCGTCCGTGTTGGTGCGCGTACGTCCAGCACAGTACTCGATTTGCAGGTTGTACTCCTGCAGCTGCGCCAGCCATCGGGCCATCTGCTGCGACCGAGAAGCCACCCGGCTCCCATCACAGCACTTCCCCCGCCACCCCCCCCCCCCCACCTAAACACACACACACTCAAGTAGGGCCTCATGGGGAGGGAGGGGAGGGGGGCACCTGCCCTGAGTTTTTACCCAAGAGGCCCCCTCGTGGGGGTGCTCCACGGTTTCTCAGGGTCAGGGAATTGGCAGGCACCCCCCCCCCAGGCCAAATGGCACTGCGGCGCCGTGGCTTAACTTAGAATTAAATGACCACGGCAAACCCACTGAGAACCGCAGTGAGGAGATGCCCAAGACACACACGGATCAGCAGACAGGTGGGGAGCGGGGCAGCGTGGGTTAAGCGTCTCTACCCATGGTGCACCGCGGACTAGCGTCTCTACCCATGATGCACCGCGGATTAACGGCCCTACCCATGATGCACCACGGATTAACGGCCTGACCCGTGATGCACCGCGGATTAATGGCCTGACCCGTGATGCACCGCGGATGGGCGGTGCGGTGGCTTTGAAAGGAGCATAAAAAGGGACGCTTTGGGGAAGCACGGGGCCATTTTCATTTGACTGGAGATCAACAGGAGGGAGGGATCGCGGAGCCGTCACCTGACTGTTACTCGCAGTCAGGTGACGGGGCAGAGAACAGCCAGATTCTGTTTACAGCATCATCTATCCGCGACCTCCATCGCTGCGAGGTCGGACCGTAAGTACGAGGGAGAGAGGTAAGACAAAGGGACGAAATTCGGAGAGAAAATAGAGGGCAGACAGGTCCATTAAGTATCAGGCAGTAGCGAGATAGGTTAGACCTGTCCTGCTGGTCCGTACTGACACGCACAGTCTAGTTCGATACTCGCGGGGAATAAAACCACTAATAGGATAAAGCTGTGTCGTGGTCACTGTGAGTGCGAGGCGGGAGACGGAGTGTTTGGTGTTCGCATATCGGTACGAGTGTGTACAGAGTGTTTTGTGTTCGCGCGCATACGCGGCTGTTTGCAGCGAATAAGGGAGTAGAACGTGCTTAGTGCCGGTACATGTACGATCGTTTACAGTATTGTTCAGCGCGCGCGTACCTACACGAATATCTTCGGTGGTGCCCAGCGCTCGTGTACCTGCGCAATAGCCTACAGTAGCACTTTGCGCTTGCGCGTCTGTGTGACGGGGTGGCGGGCGCGCACTCGCGCTATTGTCTAATAGCGAATTAAGCGCCTGGTGTGTGCGAATACGCAGCTGTGTAAACAACCCGTTAAATCGGAGCAAAGTAATCGCAGCATGTTTGTTTTGGCTTAAGCGCGTGGAGCGTGGGTGGGAGGGAATCCCACGGGGGCATGCCGCGCCTGTTTATTCCCGTGCAGGACGGGGTTTTACTTTGCGAGCGCGCTCACCGCGACACGCCGCCGTTGAACAGGGTAGCGCATCGCGAGCGCAAAGCGCACGAGCCGCTAATTAAGCTACGCAAACGCGGTCGACACCCCAGGCAGAGGTACAGGGGGACGAGGCATTAGGGGTCGGTAGTCTAGACCTGACAGAGCAGCCGGGGAGGTAGCGGTATGAATGCAACGGGGGAGTCGGTGGGCAACGGCCCCGACAATTCAGTGATGGCGGGGGACGGTAGCCCCCACATAATGGTGTCAGAGTTGGTACGATCCCCCGCACCTCCAAGGGAGAGAGGCGCCCCACCCCAGGCTAAGATAAAATGCACGTTCACGGGCAAGGGGATTCCGTCATGGAAATCGTTTGCCCGCAGCATCAGAGGTGCAAAGAATTTTAATGCTTGGACGGACGCGGAGGCGTTGCAGCAGCTGGAGATGCTAACCCAGATCGCGCACCCGGAGTATGAGGCGAAAATAATTGATGACCTCGCTGCCGTGAAGGTACAGCGATATTTGGTGCGTACCCCGTGGTGGCAACCAAATGTAGACGGGGCGCGCCTCCCCTTTGACACCCTTGTCGAGCGCGCGCGTAAATGTGAGAAGTTCTCTGGTGAACGCACGCAGCCCCGAGGGCGGGGACGGGAGTGCGCCGTGGCGAGCTTACTCTCCGACGAGGAGGAGAAGGAGCTCGCCATCGCGACAAGGGGACAGGCAAGGGAGCCCCCGAGACCCCAGGAGACAGTACCCGGATGGGTAGCCGGGATACAGGCCAGCATCGGGGGGGATGGAGGACAAAATGGGCCGAGATATGACCAAGCTGCAGGCCTCCGCCGAGACCATCCAGTCCGAGATGGGGGAGCTGCGCTCCACGGTGGGGGGGCTAGCTGGGAGGGTAGCCCGACTAGAGGCGGAGTCTGGGCAGCGGCGTATGGGAGGGGAAAGAGGGAGCGGGCAGGGAGGCTCCTACGGGGCTGCCGCCCTTCCCCGAGCATGTTACCTGTGCGACCAGCGAGGGCATCTCATGAGGGACTGTCCCCAGATCGCCCGTGCTAGAAAGGCGCCAGAGTTAAAACACCAATGCCCCCTAGAGAATGGACCACCTAGGGGTGCAATCAATGAGGTCCCGAAACAAAACGGCAATAATAATAATGGTGAGTGAGTGACCCCCACACAGGTTCCGACCACAACACCCAAGGACGCGGTGAGGACGGGCGACTGGCTGCGGGAGCTGGTAGCAGGAATCACGGGGGCCACGTCGCTGGTGGAAGGACAGGGCAGCGCACCCGGATCCTACTGGACACGGGGGCCGTAGCCTCACTCGTGAGCGCCGCGCACTGCAGCGTGCTCGGGGTTGACGTGAGCCGCCTGCAGGCCCCGGATCGCGCGCTGCACACAACGAGCGGAGCCGGGATGGGGTTGCTGGGAAGGATCTCCCTCGAGGTCCGTCTCGGAAACCAGGTGTGCACCCAGGAATTCTACGTCTCGAATGTGTTATGCCACGAGTGTATTGCAGGTACGGACCTCCTGGAAAAGCTGGGGCTCAACGTGCAGCCCCGCCAGCGAGGCGCCACCGCGGAGGGCAGCGGGGAGCGGATTCCGTTCCTGGGACCCGGAACGAATCGCCCTCGCTTCACACCCGTGGCCGCTACGCTGGTGTCGGCCGTCACCATCGGGCCACTCGCCGAGATGCTGGTGCCAGTGGCAACCCCCTCCACCGACCCCCCACACCGACCATCGGGCGAGGTAATGCTAACTCCTCACCCGGAGTTGGCAGCACGGTACGGAGTGGTAGGGTCAGCCACGCTGGTAAACGCAGATGGGGGCCGACTGTTCATGCGGGTGTTTAACCCACACAGTACCCCAGCGATGCTACGACGACGCACCACAGTAGCCACCATACACCCCTTGCACGCGCACCACTCTAACGATTCGGTGTTTGCACTGTGGGCGGAGGACCCTGGCCTCCCCGAGGACAAGCAGGATCTGGCCTGGCGGGTCGGCCCGACCCCCCGGGCCGAGATCGCTCCCCTGCATGATGCAACATTAATGTTGAAGATGCGAGGGCTTACAGGAATATTTATGACATTTGCCCTCTCATTGCGTGCCATGACAGTGCTGTTTGCACAGTCACACATAGTCACTGTAAGATGTTTTTCTTGATCGTGTTTTTGTTTCGTTGCTTGTTGTGGTTGCACCCGATTCAAGAGCTGAATGGCACACGGGACTATAACCAAAATAAATCAAATTGAAAATCAAAAAACTGAAACCGCGTGATGAATTTGGGAAAGCTTTTTCACTGCATCTCCAAATACATATAAAAGGCAAAGTTGTGATTGTGTGTGTTGTCTGTTCAAAATGTTTAGCGTACTTCCTGACATGCAACAAACTGGAAATTTGCCATGTGGGTACTTTCCAGACTGTACACCGTGCGAACATTATACAAATACACTTTTGTTTCTAGGGGGCGGGGGGGGGAGCTCAATAATGTATAGATTTTTTGCACGGCAAGTGAGCTGTGACGTCAAATCTGTCACGTGACCCTCGTATGTGGAAGCGTCACTCATTGTAGTGTAGCGGTTAGCGTTGTCTGTGTGTGTGTGTCTGTGTGTATCTGTGTGTGTCTGTGTGTGTGTCTGTGTGTGTGTATCTGTGTGTGTGTGTCTGTGTGTGTGTGGAAGAGTAACGCATTGTAGTGTAGCGGTTAGCGTTGTCTGTGTGTGTGTCTGTGTGTGTCTGTGTGTGTGTGTCTGTGTGTGTGTGTCTGTGTGTGTCTGTGTGTGTGTGTCTGTGTGTGTGTCTGTGTGTGTAAGCGTAACGCATTGCAGTGTAGCGGTTAGCGCTACGCCGCGCTACGAACCCGGCGACCCGAGTTCAATTCCCGCTCACGGCCACCACCGGCGACGATTATTTGAACCGCTTCTGGGCCTCCCCTAGGTCGACTCAGCCTCAAACGAGTAACTGCTGTGGTGTGAACATCGCCACTGGGGAGACAAAGGCGGCCGGACGTGGTGGATCCAAGTCCCGGGCGAAGCCGGGTAGTACAGCTAGTCGTGAATATATGAATGAATATAGACGTGTAAGTCACGTGTGACTGTTTATATTCATTCTTCCATGGCTCGATACTGACGTGTAGATGGTGTGGATATTCTTATTTTCTGTCTGCAGCTGAGGCTGGTCTGATGGAGCAAAGGCCCTCAGCACACCAGCTCGGTACGACAAGTCAACAATGCGACCAGCGTGCATACAGCACGGATCGGACTGGAAATTTGACACGGCACCAGAGAACTCGCACAGGAGAGAAACCCTTCAAGTGCACTGTGTGTGACAAGGCATTTGCATGGCCATCAGTTCTTGAGACCCACCAGAGAACAGACACAGGAGAGAAACCCTTCAAGTGCACTGTGTGTGGGAAGTCATTTTCACAGGCATCTGCTCTTAAAATTCACCAGAGAAAACACACGGGAGAGAAACCCTTCCAGTGCAGTGTGTGTGTGAAAACTGAAACCGCGTGATGAATTTTGGGAAAGTTTTTCACTGCATCTCCAAATATATATAAAAGGCAAAGTTGTGATTGTGTGTGTCTGTTCAAAATGTTTAGCGTACTTCCCGACATGCAACAAACTGGAAATTTACCATATGGGTACTTTCCAGACTGTACACCGTGCAAACATTATACAAATACACTTTTGTGTTTTTTTTAGGGGGGGGAGGGGAGCTCAATAATATATAGATTTTTTGCACGGCAAGTGAGCTGTGACGTCAAATCTGTCACGTGACCCTCGCACGTGGAAGTGTAACGCATTGTAGTGTAGTGGTTAGCGTTGTCTGTGTGTGTGTCTGTGTGTGTGTGTCTGGGTGTGTCTGGAGGGATGCAGGCAAAGCTGATGAGTCAGATGCCTTCTATGACCTGTCACAGGTGCTGGCTAAAGTGGCCCCTCGGGATAGAGTCATCATGTTGGGTGACTTCAATGCCCGAGTTGGTCATGATACTGGCACCTGGTCTGGAGTGATTGGAAGGCATGGGCCAGATCAGCTCAATAACAATGGTAGGAGGCTGCTAGACTTTTGTGCAGCCCATGGGCTTGTAATTACCAACACGCTGTTCCGGCATCGGCGCATCCACACAACATCATGGATGCATGCCGGGTCCAAGCAAGAACATCTGCTGGACTACATAGTGACGGACCAGCGAATGCGAGCCCATGTTCTTGACACCAGGACCTACCGTGGAGCTGATCTGCCCTCTGACCATCGACTAGTCATCTGTAAGATGCGCCTGCCATTCTTCCACTCCGGTGGTGGGTGTACACCCAGGACCCCATTCCGACCTAAAGTGGCCTGGTCTCAGTTATCTGATGAAAGTTGCAAGCGAGAATTTCACCATCGCTTGCGGCTGGGATTGGCATCGTCCCCGACTCCTCTTGATGTCGAGGGTAAATGGGCGAGGTTTAGGACTGTGACTCATGCAGCTGCAATTGCTGCTTTAGGTACGTGGTCCAGACCTCCCCAGAGACCCTGGCTGACAGAGGAGGTGTTCAGGATGGTTGAGAAAAAGCGACAGGCCCACTGTCATCGGCTACAGAATCCCACGTCAGAGAATGAGGAGGCTTACCGCAGCCTTCGCTCGGAGGTTCGGAGAGCCATGAGGCGCTGCAAGGATGGGTGGTGGTCGCGGGTTGCTGAGGAGATGGAGTCTGCCTCAGTGGCCCGTGATCACAAATCTCTATTTAACTCCATCAAAAAAGTAACCTGCAGCGCCACACCTATTACCATCATTAGGGGAAAAAACGGTGATCCAATCTCCGATCCCCAGGAACAGGTTTGCAGATTTGCTGAGCATTTCTGTGAGGTCCTGGGGGAGGGAAAATCCCTCAGCCAGGAAAACATCGTGGCACAAAGTGAGGATGACCCTGCTGAGGCTGCGGTGCATCAAATATTGGAAGAAGTCACCCCCTGTGAGTGGCTGGCTGAGGTGCCATCTGCTGAGGAAGTACTGAAGGCGATCCGGAGTCTGAGACCAGGAAAGGCAGCGGGCAGAGATGATCTCCCAAGCGAAATGCTGAGGGAGGGTGGCGTTTGTGCACAGACTGCCCTATATGACATCATAACAACAGTCTGGACCACTGGACGGGTTCCACAGGATTGGAAGGATGCCCTAGTGGTCCCCCTTTTTAAGAAGAGGGACCGCACAGACTGTAACAACTACAGGGGCATCTCACTCCTCAGTGTGCCGGGAAAGGTCCTGGCAAGGATTATTAAGCATCGCCTTGCCAGGCACGCTGAGGAGAGGCTTGCGGAGCCCCAATGCGGTTTCAGGAAAGGGCGGTCCTGCACAGATGCCATATTTTCTGTCCGTCTGCTACAGCAGAGGTGTAGGGAATTCCAACAAGACCTACATCTCTGCTTTATTGACCTGGTCAAGGCCTATGATACCATCAGTAGGCCTGGGCTCTGGGTCGTTCTTCGTGCTTTTGGAGTACCTGACCCTCTGCTCACGATCATTAAGGACCTTCATGATGGTGAGCGGGCCCGGGTAAAACTACGTGGCCGGGAGTCAGAGCCATTCCCTGTACACCTTGGGCTGCGACAGGGATGTCCTCTGGCTCCCACATTATTTAACATCTATTTTGACCACGTAGTTTGTGAAGCCTTCAATAGCTGTACCGGGGGAATCTCCATATGGTACAGATATAATGGGAGGCTGATCGATGCCCGGGTGCGGTCAAGGGATGGCTCCCTATTGCTCAACCACGTTATGTATGCTGATGATTTGGTAATAGCTGCTCAGTCAGAGGAGGAGTTGGAGACGCTGCTGCTGAGACTGGATTGTGCCACTAAGAGGTGGGGCCTTACCATCAGCCCCACCAAAACTAAGCAACTGCCTGGGTATTTTGTACCATCAGACACTCCACCCCCACAACTCCCAATCGGTGATGGAGCAGTTGTGGAGAGAGTGGAGAGTTTCCCATACCTGGGCAGTGTGCTTATGACTGGCTCCAGTTTAACAGCAGAGGTCTCATTCCGAATCAGTCGAGCGGCAATATCTTTTCATCGGTTGCGTAACGCTGTGTGGAAGCTACCTGGTCTGTCGCTCCGCACTAAGCTTCGGGTCTTCTCGGCCACGGTCATTCCCTCCCTTCTCTACGCTTGCGAAACGTGGACCCCCCTAATGGAACATCTTCGCCGGTTAGAAACATTTAGGCTGGCCTGCCTACGATCCATCATGGGTTTAACCAGACTGGATTGTGTGAGGAGCTCACAAATCCTTGAAAGATCTGGGCAAGGTCCCATCAGTGAGCTCCTCCGGCGGGCAAGGCTGCGATGGCTGGGTCATGTAGCCCGCATGCCCAGCCACCGCATGCCGAAACAGCTTTTGTTCGGCCGGATTGAGGGGGCTAAGCGAGCGCGGCACGGGCTAGAGAAGAGATGGAGTGATGCGGTACAGGAGGATGTGGAGCTGAGTGGACTTGCCGGTGACTGGTACCAGTGGTGTCAAGATCGGCCTCTGTGGAGGAGGCTCGTGAAGGATGCTACTGGGCAGTTGGAGGTAGTCGCCCTCCAACAACAACGGAGGGCGGAGGACCGACGCTCAGAACAACGAGCGGAGCGCCGGGTGGCTAAAGCACAGCAGGTTGGCACAATAGGGGGCACATGTGGTGCATCAGCCAGTCATCTCAGTCAGTCGACCCGTGGCACCTGCTGGGTCTGCCCCGTGACCTCCTGCCAGCGGGCGTTCGACACTTCACGTGGCCTCAGGGTGCACATAGCCTGGCACAAGCGTTGTGGTGACGTCACCGCCACTTAGTGGCGAATGGCGGTTGTTGTTGTGTGTGTCTGTGTGTGTCTATGTGTGTCTGTGTGTGTGTGTCTGTGTGTGTGTGTGTGTGTAAGCGTAACTCATTGTAGTGTAGTGGTTAGCGCTACGCCGCGCTACGAACCCAGCGACCCGAGTTCGATTCCCGCTCACGGCCACCAACGGTGACGATTATTTGAACCGCTTCTGGGCCTCCCCTAGGTCGACTCAGCCTCAAACGAGTAACTGTTGCGGTGTGAACATCGCCACTGGGGAGACAAAGGCGGCCGGACGTGGTGGATCCAAGTCCCGGGCGAAGCCGGATAGTACAGCTAGTCGTGAATACATGAATGAATATAGACGTGTAGGTCACGTGTGACTGTTTATATTCATTCCTCCATGGCTCGATACTGACGTGTAGATGGTGTGGATATTCTTATTTTCTGTCTGCAGCTGACGCTGGAGCAAAGGGCCTCAGCACAGCAGCTTCTTACGACAAGTCAACAATGCGACCAGCGTGCATACAGCACGGATCGGACTGGAAATTTGACACAGCACCAGAGAACTCGCAGAGGACAGAAACCCTTCCGGTGCACTGTGTGTGGGAAGACATTTTCAGATTCATCTACTCTTAAAAAACACCAGAGAACACACACGGGAGAGAAACCCTTCAAGTGCAGTGTGTGTGGGAAGGCATTTTCAGATTTATCTACTCTTAAAAAACACCAGAGAACACACACAGGAGAGAAACCCTTCAAGTGCAGTGTGTGCGTGAAGGCATTTGCACAGTCATCTGATCTTGTAAAACATCAGAGAACACACACGGCAGAGAAACCCTTCAGGTGCACGATGTGCGGAATGGCGTTTACACAGTCATGTAATCTTGTAACACCAGAGAACACACACAGGAGAGAAACCCTTCAAGTGCAGTGTGTGCGTGAAGGCATTTGCACAGTCATCTGATCTTGTAGTACACCAGAGAACACACACGGGAGAGAAACCCTTCAGGTGCACGATGTGTGGGATGGCGTTTACACAGTCATATAATCTCGTATTACACCAAAGAACACACACGAGAGAGAAACCCTTCAAGTGCAGTGTGTGCGGGAATGCATTTGCACATTCATCAAATCTTCAAGTACACCAGAGAACACAAAAGCATCAGAAGATCCACAAGGAGTGGAGTCTGAAATCAGCTTGTGAAAGTCAAAGTGCCGCAATGAGCCCATCCCTCATGAAACAAGAACCGGACGAAAATCCCAGCTTGGACACTTTTAAAGTTATCAAGGTGAAATATGAAGAGGTGATGGTGAAATGTGAAGAAGTGATGAGCGAAGAAGTGAAGGTAAAATGTGAAGATGAAGATTCAACTCCAAAATGGGACCTTCACATCGTGAAGCAGGAGGAGAATTCTGACTGAGGCAGAGCGAGGCAACTCCCAGCAGTTTGTGGAAGTGGAGGTGTGGGTGGACTTGCTCCTAGACAATACAAAGTCAAGTGGAGACCCGGTAGATGTGTAAGCCAGAGACGATGTCGCTACAATAGATGCACCTTTGTCACAGGCCTTTAATGACAAGAATGTGAAGTTGAACACTCAATTCCTAGGTTCATCCTGCAGGGTAAGAGCGGCCAGTCTTTGTGGGCCCGTGGGTTGGGTAGATCTCTAACCAGGAGCAAGAGCCAATAAGCTCCCAAGCATTCACTATGTTATCATAATAATTGCTCTTACATGGTGCTTGCTTAATCGCCTCAGCAACTCGGAGTTTGTGTCGTACCTCGCCTGAAACACTCGAAGAGCATCCCCAAGTAGCAGCTGCCCCTGTGTGGCACAAGGTGGTGGCCCTGCACCGGACTGCATGTGGACAAGAGCCTGTCAGTAGGGGGCGATGATTGATGTGTCATCTCAGTTGTGTAGTTTGTAGGTAATGTATAGAATTTGCTACATTTTCACTCAGACGCCAGCATGCAATGGCCTACTCGTTTTGAATGACACAATAGTATGTTTTACACTGTGAAGCAGACTGTGCAACTTTTTTTTAAAAGCTTCTTGTTAATACGATGTAACGTGATGCAGTATATTTCACTGCAGTAATCCAATTTTGTTAATATGCCTGTCAATAATTTAGAATGTATACTTGTCTGGTTTTGTGCATACTTGTAACATTTGATCTGTAAGGGTCAAACATTGAATAAGTGATGTTAGGACAAAGTGTGTCTGTTTGGAAGTAACCTGTACAGAGAACTCAGGTGAGACCCGTTGTTCTTGCGATACAGGTCAAACGGTGTTTTTGTGTTCCACGAAGCATCTGGAGCAACTCATTGTCTTTGAAATAGGGAGCACGCTCGGATCATTCATCAGTTACAAGGCATACCACTTAAAAGTTACACTATAGGAGGAGGTACATTCTCTGCAACACGAATTTTTGTTTTGTCTTACGTGTTGACGTAGATTTTGTCTAGCTAGGACAGGAAATGCACCTTGCTGATTGACGTCTGGATGTTCGTACCTATCGGTTGAAGCAAACCCCACTGCTGTTGTTGAGACGCTGTGCACCAATAAGGGTCCAACACATTGACGGCCTTCAGGCCAGCAAAGTCACAACATTTGCACACGAAGGACGCATTCACGCAAGTACCCCATGCTCCGTTTTGAAGTTTTAAAATGAAACATATTTGAATTGTGTTGTGTTTTGAATTAGATGATTTTATTTCTTCATTAAAAGCTTGTATCAATTTACATCTGGAAGACTTCATTGAAAAGGACATTTCGTGTGAATTTTCTCTCGTCATTGAGTAGATGGCCTTGCCGGGGGTTCGGACACAGTGTACACACACACAGTGTACACGCACACAGTGTATACACAGTGTATGTCCACGTTGTTGCTGAGCTCACATACCCAAGGGAGGGAGCAATGGAAAATGAATCTAAATCAATTTAAACTCCAACTCTGTGACGTCACCACTCAGCATTACCTCTTCGGCGTGAAACGCCAGGGGGAGGTGTACCTCGCTAGTGACGTCATGTCACCAAGGTATTCATCTCTCATCCGTCCACCGCGCTCTTGAGCGTGACGTCACCTCCGCTTGGGTCACTACCGATATCGTTCCAGTGGCAATCCTTATTTGGGCAAAGCTACGCCCAGTGACTGGTAGCTCATTAACATAATATGTCCGTTAAAGCCGTCGCGAGTTTATTGCGACGGGTTCAGCGCCCACGCCCCCATCCCTCGACATATGGGCCGGCCTCATTAACATAATTTATTAATAATCTTAGTTTTTTCGGTAAAGTCACGTTGAAGGGAAACAACAAAATAATAAAATATATATAAAACAATAAAAAATTATTATTTTGTTGTTTCTCTTCAACGTGACTTTACCGAAAAAACTAAGAATATGAATTACTGCAGTCACGAAAGCTTTAAATCAAAATATAATTTATCCAGTTAGTCGATTGTGGGAGGGAAGGGACGTCATACTACTTCCTGCTGTCGCGAGACAACAGGAAGCTGCCGTGTGTGCGCTTGCACTGACATCCGAGGTGAGAAATTCTCATCGTTGTGGTGGTGGTGGTTGTTGTTGTTGTTTACCAAGGTAGAGCCTCGCTCTCGTAGGGATGTCAGTTGAGTAGCAGCGAGCATGGGAATCGATTTCCAGGTTGGAACTTTACAACGTGGGTCCTAGCCACGCGGGGCCTTGCCTCCTGCCCTCGCCTGATTGCATTCACTTTAATTATCTCGCTTAAGTTTAATTTGTCTTCACCCGGCTCGTCACTTTGTAACTTTGTTTTATTGTAAATATTCACGCAGTTTTTATTTTCTTTTGTTTTCACCAGGCCAAGCCCGCTTGAGCTGCTATACCGCTCTTGTTATCAGAAGCGACCTGCCCACAACAACACAAGGTGAGGCTTTGTCAACGTGTGTGAATGTTTTGACTTAAAACTTTGGTAACTGCAGGAATTAATATTCTTGGTTCTTTTGGTAAAGTCACGTAGATAGAAAATAAAATAAAAATAACAGATAATAAATTAAATGAAAAATAGGTATTTTTTTAATGAAGCAAAAAACCCACGACGTTTCGATCTCAACACAAGTGGTCTTTATCTTATTGAATTTAATCTGTTATTTTTATTTTCTATCTACGTGACTTTACTGAAAGAACCAACAATACGTGTGTCAATGTATCTATCGGTCAAAGACGCTAAGCGCGTGCCGCTGTTGACTCTGAATGTGTGGAGGGGAACACCTTCACCACGGGGAGAGAGAGACAGAGACACGGATAGCCTCGGCTATGTTGATTGATCCTCGATTCATTACTTGGTGGAGTGAGGAAGAATTAATGCTGAGCAGATAAAGGTGGCCAGGCATGGTTCTGGTCACACCACCACCTGTTTACTCACGGCAGTGTGTGACAGTGTCAAGTTTGTGTTTGCAGTAACGTCTATTAACTCTATTGCACACGGAGGTTATATCAAAACAGTAGTTTATTTTTGTTTTCCTCTGGAACTCTTTGTAAGAATGGAAACAGGAGGTGAACACAGCACACACATGCAGCTGAAGTCGGAACTGTTCATCCGCAGCATTCAAGGACATCCGAGCCTGGATTCACACCTCTAAGTTGCGATTGAACATTAATTCATGCATTTCTGCCTAACACAAATAGTTTTGTTTTCAACACCCTTTGCTATGTCAGCTGAATTTAGCTCTCATATTCCTTTTGTAGCCAGACAGCTGAAATTGTGTGCTCGGAGTTTTTGGTGAACATTCATTTTGAAGATACGAGGGCTTCCAGGCATGTTTTTAACCATTTGCCCTCTCATTGTGTGCCATAACAGCCCTGTGATGAATTTGGGAAACGTTTTTACTACATCCTGAATATATGAATAAGTATAGACGTGTAAGTCACATGTGACTATATATGCATTCCTCTGTGCCTCGATACTGTCGTGTAGATGGTGTGGATATTTTTTTCTGTCTGCAGCTGATGCTGGTCTGATGGAGCAAATGCACTCAGCACAGCAGCTCGGTACAACAAGGCTCCAATGCGACCGGTGTGCATACAGCACGGATCGGACTGGAAATTTGACACGGCACCAGAGAACTCACACAGGAGAGAAACCCTGCAAGTGCACTGTGTGTGGGAAAGCGTTTGCATGTTCATCTGTTGTTAAAAAACACCAGAGAACACACACGGGAGAGAAACCCTTCAAGTGCACTGTGTGTGGGAAGGCATTTGCATGTTCGTCTAATCTTGTAATACACCAGAGAACACACACAGGAGAGAAACCCTTCAAGTGCACTCTGTGCAGGAAGGCGTTTGCACATTCATCAAATCTTCAAGTACACCAGAGAACGCACACGCATCAGAAGATCCACAAGGAGTGCAGTCTGAAATCAGCTTGTGATAGTCAAAGTGCCACCATGAGCCCATCCCTCATGAAACACGAACCGGAAAAAATCCCAGCTTGGACACTTTTAAAGTTATCGAGGTGAAATATGAAGAGGTGATGGTGAAATGTGAAGAAGTGATGGTGAAGAGTGAAGAAGTGATGGTGAAGATGGAAGAAGTGAAGGTGAAATGTGAAGATGAAGATTCAACTCCAAAATGGGACCTTCACATCGATGGAGGCAACGTGAAGCAGGATAATTCTGACTGAGGCAGAGCGAGGCAACTCCCAGCAGTTTGTGGAAGTGGAGGTGTGGGTGGACTTGCTCCTAGACAATACAAAGTCAAGTGGAGACCCGGTAGATGTGTAAGCCAGAGACGATGTTGCCCCAATAGATGCACCTTTGTCACAGGCCTTTAATGACAAGAATGTGAAGTTGAACACTCAATTCCTAGGTTCAACCTGCAGAGTAAGAGAGGCCAGTCTTTGTGGACCTGTGGGTTGGGTTGATCTCTAACCAGGAGCGAGAGCCAATAAGCTCCCAAGCATTCACCATTTTATCAATTGCATTTATATGGTGCCTGCTTAATCGCCTCTACGTGACTTTACCGAAAGAACCAAGGAGTATGGATCCCTGCAGCCACAAACTTCAAATCAAGATTGTCTCAGCAACTCGGAGTTTTGTATCCCGTCTCAAACACTCGAAGAGCATCCCCAAGTAGCAGCTGCCCCTGTGTGGTACAAGGTGGTGGCCCTGCACCGGCCTGCATGTGAACAAGAGCCTGTCAGTAGGGGGCGTTGGTTGATGTGGCATCTTAGCTGTGTAGTTTGTAGGTAATTTTTCGATTTAAAGCTTTCGTGACTGCAGGGATTCATCTTCTTGGTTCTTTCGGTAAAGTCACCACGTAGAAGGGAAATAATGAGATAAAAATGAAACATAAAATAAAATTCTCACGACGTTTCGGCTGCTTGCGAACGTCGTGAGAATTTTATTTTATTGTTTTTTTAATTATTTCCCTTCTACGTGACTTTGTAGGTAATGTTTGGAATGTTATCAATTGTGACCGAGATGCCAGCGTGAAAATGGCAATAGTACGTTGTACATACACTGTTAAGCAGACGGCGCATATATTAAAAAAAATAGCTTATTGTTAATACGATGTAACCTGATGCAGTCTATTTCACTGCAGTAATTCAATTTTGTTAAAATGCCTGTCAATAATTTAGAATGAATACTTGTCTGATTGTGCGTGTGCATGTAACATTTTGTCTGGGGGTCAAACATTGAATAAGTGATGTTAGGACAAAGTGTGTGTGTGTTTTTGGAAGTAACCTGTACAGAGAACTCAGGTGAGACCCGTTGTTCTTGTGATACAGGTCAAAGGGTACTTTTGTGTTTCACGAAGCGTCTGCCTCTGGAGCAACTCATTGTCTTTGAAATAGTGAGCACGCTCGGATCATTCATCAGTTACAAGGCATACCACTTGAAAGTTACACGTATAGGAGGAGGTACATTCTCTACAACACGAATTGTAGTTTTTTCTTACGTGTTGACGTAGATTTTGTCTAACTAGGACTAGAAGTGCTCCTTGCTGATTGACGTCTGGATGTTCGTAACCATCGGTTGAAGCAAACCCCACTGCTGTTGTTGAGACGCTGTGCACCATTTAATGGTCCATCACATTGACGGCCTTCAGGCCAGGAAAGTCACAACATTTGCACACGAAGGACGCATTCACGCAAGTACCCCTTGCTCCGTTTTGAAGATTTAAAATTAAACATCTTTGAATTGTGTTGTGTTTTGAATTAGATGATTTTAATTTCTTCATTAAAAGCTTGTATCAATTTACATCTGGAAGACTTCATTGCAAAGGACATTTCGTGTGAATTTTCTTTCGTAATTAAGTAGATGGCCTTGCCGGGGGTTCGGTTCAATGCGGACACAAACAGTGTACACACACACAATGTACACACACACAGTGTACACATACAGTGTACACACAATGTACACCCACACAATGTACACACACAGTGTATACACACAGTTTTTACACAGTGTACACACAATGTACACACACAGTGTACACAGTGTAAACACACACAGTGTACACACAGTGTACACACATACAGTGTACACATACAGTGTACACACACTGTACACACACACAGTGTACACACACAGGGTACACACACTGTATACACACAGTGTTCACACACACAGTGACACACACACAGTGTACACACACACAGTGACACACACACAGTGTACAGACACACAGTGACAACAACCGTCATTCGCCACTAAGTGGCGGTGACGTCACCACGACCCTTGTGCCAGGACATGTGCACCTTGAGGCCACGTGGGGCAGACCCAGGTGCCATGGGTCGACTGACTGAGATGACTGGCTGATGCACCACCTGTGCCCCCTACTGTGCCAACCTGCTGTGCTTTAGCCACCCGGCGCTCCGCTCGTTGTGAGCGTCGCTCCTCCGCCCTCCGTTGTTGTTGGAGGGCGACTACCTCCAACTGCCCAGTAGCGTCCTTCACGAGCCTCCTCCACAGAGGCCGATCTTGACACCGCTGGTACCAGTCATCGGCAAGTCCACTCAGCTCCACGTCCTCCTGTACCACATCACTCCATCTCTTCTCTAGCCCGTGCCGCGCCCGTTTAGCCCCCTCGATCCGGCCGAGCAAAATCTGTTTCCGCATGCGGTGGCTGGGCATGCGGGCTACATGACCCAGCCATCGCAGCCTTGCCCGCCAGAGGAGCTCACCAATGGGACCTTGCCCAGATCTTTCAAGGATTTGTGAGCTCCTCACACATTCCAGTCTGGTTAAACCCAGGATGGATCGTAGGCAGGCCAGCCTAAATGTTTCTAACCGGCGAAGATGTTCCATTACGGGGGTCCACGTTTCGCAAGCGTAGAGAAGGGAGGGAATGACCGTGGCCGAGAAGACCTGAAGCTTAGTGCGGAGCGACAGACCAGGTAGCTTCCACACAGCGTTACGCAACCGATAAAAAGATATTGCCGCTCGACTGATTTGGAGTGAGACCCCTGCTGTTAAACTGGAGCCGGTCATAAGCACACTGCCCAGGTATGGGAAACTCTCCATTCTCTCCACAACTGCCCCATCACCGATTGGGAGTTGTGGGGGTGGAGTGTCCGATGGTACAAAATACCCAGGAAGGTGCTTAGTTTTGGTGAGGCTGATGGTAAGGCCTCATATCTTAGTGGCACGCTCCAGTCTCAGCAGCAGCGTCTCCAACTCCTCCTCTGAATGAGCAGCTATTACCAAATCATCAGCATATATAACGTGGTTAAGCAATAAGAGGCCATCCCTTGACCGCACCCGGGCTACGATCAGCCTCCCATTATATTTGTACCATATGGAGATTCCCCCGGTACAGCAATTGAAGGCTTCATGAACTACGTTGTCAAAATAGATGTTAAATAATGTGGGAGCCAGAGGACATCCCTGTCGCATCCCAAGGTGTACAGGGAATGGCTCTGACTCCCGGCCACGTAGTTTTACCCGGGCCCGCTCACCATCATGAAGGTCCTTAATGATCGTGAGCAGAGGGTCAGGTACTCCAAAAGCACGAAGAACAACCCAGAGCCCAGGCCTACTGATGGTATCATAGGCCTTGACCAGGTCAATAAAGCAGAGATGTAGGTCTTGTTGGAATTCCCTACACCTCTGCTGTAGCAGACGGACAGAAAATATGGCATCTGTGCAGGACCGCCCTTTACTGAAACCACATTGGGGCTCCGCAAGCCTCTCCTCAGCGTGCCTGGCAAGGCGATGTTGAATAATCCTCGCCAGGACCTTTCCCGGCACACTGAGGAGTGATATGCCCCTGTAGTTGTTACAGTCTGTGCGGTCCCCTTTCTTGAAAAGGGGGACCACCAGGGCATCCTTCCAATCCTGCGGAACCCATCCAGTGGTCCAGACTGTTGTTATGATGTCATATAGGGCAGTCTGTGCACAAACGCCGCCCTCCCTCAGCATTTTGCTTGGGAGATCATCTCTGCCCGCTGCCTTTCCTGGTCTCAGACTCCGGATCGCCTTCAGTACTTCCTCAACAGATGGCACCTCAGCCAGCCACTCACAGGGGGTGACTTCTTCCAATATTTGAGGCACCGCAGCCTCAGCAGGGTCATCCCCACTTTGTGCCATGATGTTTTCCTGGCTTAAATGGTTCCTGTTTTGGGGGGGCATTCAGGGAGGATATCTGGACTCGTATAATCCAGAGTTGAAACGTGTTTGTGTTTTGAATGCCCATGCTGACATCTCTTAGCATGTTAATTAGACATCGCCCGTGCCCATTATAACGTCGTCATCGTCGTTATAAAGCGATCCTCGGCAACAACGGCGCGAGATAGCGGAGCCGTCATATCCGTGGGCGGCAGGGGTTGGTGGGGGAGGAAAAGAGGCGAGGGAGGGGCGAGTTGAGAGCAGGGGCCAGGGAAAGGTCGCAGGAGGTGCAGGGAGAGAGAGAGGAGGAGGTGGTGGTGGTGGTGGTCGTGGAGGAGGAGGTGTGGGGAGAGAGAGAGAGAGTAGGAGGTGGTGGTGGTGGAGGAGGAGGTGTGCCTCTCTCATTTGACTCGTCGCCCCGCACGCGTCCTCGTTCGCTCCTTCTCACCGGACCACGCGCCGCTACCTCGCTCGCTACGCACGTCTCACCAAATGACTTTCCACGTTAACATCTCGTGACTATGCCGGCCCTTCTTGGCCATGATTCCGGCTGGCGGCGTGACGGCGACGGAGAGAGATGCCGGCGAACAGTGACACGCCAGGACCCGGGACCCCACGCACGAGCCCTGAGCTCTGGGTCCCCTCCCCCTTATATCCCCCCAGGCGTGGCTAGGCTCCGCCTCCGGCCACGCCCTCTCGTGGAACCTTTGGAGCAGGTTACACGAGAGGGCGTGGCCAGAGGCGTGGCTAGGCCCCGCCTCCGGCCACGCCCTCTCGTGAAACCTTCCAGCAGGTTACCGGAGTAACTCGGCTAGCCCCACCTGTTGCCTTTGCCCCAGATACGCCTCCTTCCCTGATTGGTTGTTACCTCTGTGGCCGTACCCGTGAAGCTCTTCCCAGGCCAGCGGGTGTCACCCTGTCATGTCAGCAGGTGTTACCCTGTCAAGTCAGCAGGTGTCACCCTGTGATGTCAGCAGGTATCACCCTGTGATGTCAGCAGGTGTCACCCTGTGATGTCAGCAGGTGTCACCCTGTGATGTCAGCGGGTGTCACCCTGTGATGTCAGCAGGTGTCACCCTGTGATGTCAGCGGGTGTCACCCTGTGATGTCAGCAGGTGTCACCCTGTGATGTCAGCAGGTGTTACCCTGTCATTGCACTTTAATGAAAGCCGACAACAGAATCCTTGAAGAAAAAACTAATTCAGGTGTTTGACATGTCAACGCCATTTCGTTTTGAAAATGTAGAGGAGAAAAATATATATTGTTCACATCGCATTCTGTTTTGTCAATGATCTCTGAAACGTGCGCTTGCTCTGCAAGGCATGCATTAACCCCTTTCTGTCTCAATTTAATTCCCAGCATGCAATTCTCCAAGCCTCAGATTTTATAACATATTTCGCACAACTTTAATCCTGGTAAATATATTATTTATTTAAAAACACAAGCATTATATTTAGTCTATTGCATGTCTAAAGTCTTCTAAGTAAAAATATAAATTGTATTAAACCAATATTAGATCATCGCTATGATAAATATATTTCTACCCTACAATATACAAATCTACATTGTGTTAATGTTTAAATTCTACTTTTATTAATTTACAAATATAGTGTCTAGGACACAGACAATATTTGCACGTGCCCACGTAAAAATCTTGCAGACTGCATACGTAGCTACGACAACAGAATCCTTGAAGAAAAAACGAATTCATGTGTTTGAGATGTCAACGCCATTTCGTTTTGAAAATGTAGGGGAGAAAAATATATATTGTGCACATCGCATTCTGATGTCAAAACATTTGATTCTTTATAAAATTGAAAAACCCTTGAACAACTTTGCTGCACACGGAGATGTCCGTGCACCGCCTCGTTTCCACAGCCTCTATCCCGGTGCCATTTGTATTTCATGCACATACCGCTGTTAAGAGTTTGATGTTTTATTGATTTTCAATTTAGGTGTTTTTTTTCTGTATTGTTTTTTTGTTAATTTTTGTTAGTGGAAATAAAGTCCTGAAAAGTCTCTTCCTCTCTCTCTCTCCACTCTCTCGGCCGAGTCTCTGCCACTTTTGGTTCTGAGTGTCGCATGCTTGGGATCCTTCTTTCCCTCCTCTGTGGATTTAATCTGATATGCTGATTTGCATGCCAACATATTTCAGACTTCCCTGTTTTGTTAGGGCATTTTCCTGATCATTACCAACGTTCCCATGGCCATGCACTTTAGAGTAACTTATTACCTTTTACCACAGCATCATAATATAATTTTCCTGGATCATCACCTTCATAGCTTTGATCAATCACCAATGGTTTACTGGTTCGTTTTTGTATTTACTTATGCCACCGTCTTTCCCCGTGGGACCATGTGGCGTGAAGTTGTGTCGCACATAAACAGAATCGGTGCACATCACGCTTTTCCGTACTCGACTGTCAGTTGCCATCCCCGGGGCAATATGCACATTTGTCGACTCGGCGAATCGATTTGATTTCGGGTCCCGTTGGGTCGCCCCTTTTGTGCTTTTGCGTGAGCCGGATTTAAACGCAATTCCCGATCCGTTGTGGTGCCACGGTCTCGGAGCAACTCCGCCATCGCCTCGACTCCCCCGTGGCCCCCCACACCGAGCACGCACCTGCAGCGCGCACACGTAGAGTCCTGGCGGGGGTTTGCCCGTCACGACGGGTTTTCATCCGAAGGGTCTCTGGGATGAAAGTCCCGCGGTTTCCCGGTGCCAGGAGAATGGCCGACCCTCGCAGAGCAAGTCACATTGCGGCACCCCTGAGTTGGCTTCAAATTGTTTGGGCGCGCGAAGGTTCGCCGGGTCGGCGGCGACGAGTCGCACGCGACGCTCCCCGCCTTCTCGATCCGCTCGCGGCATCCGTGCGACGCCGGCGAGCACCGCTACGAGGCGGCGATAGGCAAAGTTCCCTTTCGTCTTCGTCCCTCCGACTCTCACGGCGTCCGCGCGACGCCGTGAGCACGGCCGCGAGGTACGTGATGGGGCCTGCGAGCATTTGCGGACTTGGGTAGCGGTAGGCCTAGGCTCCACTCGTAGAATATTCCCTCCGGGCGGTGCGGGGTTTGCGCCACGAATAAAAGTTAGAAGAGAGCATCGGTGTGGTGCGTGTGTGATCCCTGTGCGGAGCGGCTGTGTGGGCAGATGCGCGGCGAGAGCGAGGGCGGAGCCGCGGCCGGAGCTCGCGCGTTGAGATCATCGCTCGTCGGCGTGGACCCGAGTGGGCCGCCGCGTGCTGCGTCAGCGTCAGCCGTAGTGGGCGCGCGGCGTGCACGGACGCGCGTTGAGATAATCGCCCGCAGGTGCGAGACCGTTCGGGCCCCATGTTAAGGACGGCTGCGGTGCGCGCGGGGGTGCGTGGGTTTACTCCGTGCGGCCGTGAGCCAGCAGCACGAGTCTGTCCCTCGGAGAGGGCGCTAGCGCGGGGGGCCCGATCGCTCGGTCGGCGGGGGCCCGGCGGGAGCCGACCGACGCAGTGGAGGAGGCGGCGGAAGGGGCGGACGTCGCGCCCCACCTGCCCAGCGAGGGCGGTGGGGTGGACGTCGGCCCCCACACCGCCATGGCCCTGTACACGTTAAAGTGTTGAGCACAAACTCAAGGAGCAGGGAAAATGGTAATGTTGCTTGGATTTAATTTTAATATCATTGCAACTGTATAGTTTTGATATGTTTTATTGAAAAACATTCACGTGCATTGGCATGTCCCTCTGTCTCAAACATTAATAATGTATTATCTGCAAATGTCCTTTAGCAATGTAAATGTTTGTTCAACATTGGTATGCAGCTTGAAGAATGATGGAGTCTTATAACTGAAGACACTTTGGATTTTCAATCAAAATTTACAAATAATCCACTCTACCATAAACATGCTACATTCCAGCTAAAGTATAGTAGTATATTACTGTAAAGTAGTATGGTGTATAGCACAGATATTTTGTACAAACCCAGCGAGATGGGAGTGCTGCTTTGATGCATTACGCTAACCCCTAAGGGTACAATTTTATTTTTACAGTTTCAATCGGACCAAGTACCTGGGGAGGTTTATCCCAAGTCAACGTGGCTTAAAATCTGCCATGCTGAAATAAAATATCTGGACGTTATTGCTTCTGATGTGAGTGCAGGACTCGCTATCCATGCCAAGGTGCGGAGGCTCATTTGGGCGACCAAAGGAATTCCGAATGCATGTTACAATAACGTTCATTTCAGATGACTGGATTCATTTGGTAGAGTGCTCCAACTTGGGCAGAGATATCTGGCTGGAAAGTGATGTGGTTAAAACGTTTGTCTCGCAGTTTTAAAGGTTGCAATTTCAAAATACAGTTTGGGCATCAGAGCTCAATAAATTGAGTACTACTCTGTGTGAGGTTAACAGGAGTCATCCAATGGAGAGACTGGGCTACGCCATATAAATGTGGAATTTATATCAGTTGACAGGTCAAACGTACTCTTTGTCCTTTTTGGTCACTTTATTATTATTATAGGCTAGTGGTGTTTGTGTGTTTTAATCACACAGATGGGGGGGGGGGGGGGGCATTGCACCTCGCTACACCCATCCACTGCTGACGGTAGAGGTTGTGTCTGTGTGTGTACACACACAGACATTGTACACACACACAGTGTACACACACAGATTGTACATTCACAGAGTGTACACACACACAGTGTACACACACAGTGTATACACACACAGTGTACACACACACACTGTACACACACAGTGTACACACACACAGTGTACACAGACACAGTGTACACACACAGTGTACACACACACACACTGTACACAGACAGTGTACACACACACACACAGTGTAAACACACATAGAGTGTACACACACAGTGTACACACACACAGTGTAAACACAGTGTACACACACACAGTGTACACAGACACAGTGTACACACACACACAGTGTACACACACACACTGTACACACACAGTGTACACACACACAGTGTACACAGACACAGTGTACACACACAGACAGTGTACACACACACAGTGTAAACACACATAGAGTGTACACACACAGTGTACACACACAGTGTAAACACACACAGTGTACACACACACAGTGTACACACACAGTGTAAACACACAGTATAAACACACACAGAGTGTACACACACACACAGTGTAAACACAGAGTGTACACACACAGTGTAAACACACAGTGTACACACACAGAGTGTACACACACATTGTGTACACACACACATGTACACACACACACATTGTGTACACACACAGTGTACACACACAGTGTACACACTGTGCACACACAGTGTACACACACACACAGTGTACACACACACAGTGTACACACACAGAGTATACACACAGTGTACACACACAATGTACACACACACAGTGTACACACACACAGACACAGTGTACACACACACAGTGTACGTGTACACACAGTGTACACACACTGTGTACACACACACAGTGTACACACACACACAGTGTACACACACAGTGTACACACAGTGTACACACACTGTGTACACACACACTGTGTACACACACACAGTGTACACACAGTATATACACACAGTGTACACACAATAATGTCCACGTTGTTGTAGCTGAGCCCACGCACCCAAGGGAGGGAGCAATGAAAATGAATCTAAATCAACTTAAACTCCAATCCCGCTCTGTGACGTCACCACTCAGCATTACTTCATCGGCGTGAAACGCCAGGGGGAGGTGTACCTCGCTAGTGACGTCATGTCAACAAGGTATTACACCGCGCTCTTGAGCGTGACGTCAGCTCCGCTTGTGTCACTGCCGATTGCGTTCCAGTGCCAATCCTTATTTGGGCAAAGCTACGCCCAGTGACGGCAACTCATTAACATAATTTATTCGTTAAAGCCGACGAGATCATTGTCCACGACACATGGGACAAGTAATATTAACATAATTTATTCACTATTTAGTTACGGACCCGCTCATTGTGGGAGGAGCGTGTATCGTTCCCCGGATCTGACGTCACGTCACCTGCTGCCGCGTGACGTCACGAGGTAACACTGCACTGAAATCCGAGGTGAGAACTTCTCATTGCGATTGTGGTGTGGCGGTTGTGGTGGTTGTTGTTGTTTACCAAGGTAGAGCCTCTCTCGTAGGGATGTCAGTTGAGTAGCAGCGAGCATGGGAATCGATGTCCAGGTTGGAACTTTACAACGCAGGGCCTAGCCACGCGGGGCCTTGCCTCCTGCCCTCGCCTGATTGCGTTTACTTTAATTATCTCGCTTAAGTTTAATTTGTCTTCACCCGGCTCGCCACTTTGTAACTTTGTTTTATTGTAAATATTCAAGCAGTTTTTATTTTTTCCACCAGGCCAAGCCCGCTTGAGCTGCTATACCGCTCTTGTTATCAGAAGCGACCTGCCCACAACAACAATAACAACAACAAGGTGGGACTTGATAATTGTTTTTTTACACCGAAACAACTTTCTTTTTGGCGTCTTCTGGTCCAACACCAACATGAGACGAGGCTCTAAAGAAAGTTGTCTCGGGTGTGGACCAATCAATTTCAAGGACAGTGCCACATACATTATCAGAGTTGTTGTTTTTTGTTTGCATTCTGACCGCAGGTATTGTGGTCAATGTAAACATGACTCCTTGTAAAAAAGGTGTCAGTTTTGTTGCCAGATAAAAGGGTAAAAAACCAATTATCATTTTGTTACTGGCAAATGAGGTTTCCAAAGTTTGGGGAGTAAGGGGGTTGGTGAGGGGGTGAGTGAGTGAGGGGATTGGTGAGGGGGTGAGTGAGGGGGTGAGGGGGTTGGTGAAGGGGTGAGTGAGGGGGTGAGTGAGGGGGTGAGTGAGGGGGTTGGTGAGGGGATGAGTGAGGGGGTGAGGGGGTAGGTGAGTGAGGGGGTTGGTGAGGGGGTGAGTGAGTGAGGGGGTTGGTGAGGGGGTGAGTGAGGGGATGAGGGGGTGAGTGAGTGAGGGGGTTGGTGAGGGGGTGAGTGAGGGGGTGAGTGAGGGGGTTGGTGAGGGGGTGAGTGAGGGGGTGAGCGAGGGGGTTGGTGAAGGGGTGAGTGAGTGAGGGGGTTGGTGAGGGGGTGAGTGAGGGGGTGAGTGAGGGGGTGACTGAGGGGGTTGGTGAGGGGGTGAGTGAGGGGGTTGGTGAGGGGGTGAGTGAGTGAGGGGATTGGTGAGGGGGTGAGTGAGGGGGTGAGTGAGGGGTGGGTGAGTGAGGGGGTGAGTAAGGGGGTTGGTGAGGGGGTGAGTGAGTGAGGGGATTGGTGAGGGGGTGAGTGAGGGGGTGAGGGGGTTGGTGAAGGGGTGAGTGAGTGAGGGGGTGAGTGAGGGGGTGAGTGAGTGAGGGGGTGAGTGAGGGGGTTGGTGAGGGGGTGAGTGAGGGGGTGGGTGAGGGGGTGAGTGAGGGGGTGAGTGAGTGAGGGGGTGAGTGAGGGGGTTGGTGAGGGGATGAGTGAGGGGGTGAGTGGGTGAGGGGGTAGGTGAGTGAGGGGGTTGGTGAGGGGGTGAGTGAGTGAGGGGGTTGGTGAGGGGGTGAGTGAGGGGATGAGTGGGTGAGTGAGTGAGGGGGTTGGTGAGGGGGTGAGTGAGGGGGTGAGTGAGGGGGTTGGTGAGGGGGTGAGTGAGGGAGTGAGTGAGGGGGTTGGTGAAGGGGTGAGTGAGTGAGGGGGTTGGTGAGGGGGTGAGTGAGGGGGTGGGTGAGGGGGTGAGTGAGTGAGGGGGTGGGTGAGTGAGGGGTTTAGTGAGGGGGTGAGTGAGTGAGGGGGTGAGTGAGGGGGTTGGTGAGGGGATGAGTGAGGGGGTGAGTGAGGGGGTGAGTGAGTGAGGGGGTGAGTGAGTGAGTGAGGGGGTTGGTGAGGGGGTGAGTGAGTGAGGGGGTGGGTGAGTGAGGGGTTTAGTGAGGGGGTGAGTGAGTGGATGGGTGAGTGAGTGGGGGGGGTTGGTGAGGGGTGAGTGAGGGGGTTGGTGAGGGGGTGAGTGAGGGGGTGAGTGGATGGGTGAGTGAGTGGGGGCTAATGCCCCACTCGCCACTCCCCATTAGGTGGGGGCCGATGCCCTCCCCCCCACCCGCCATTTGGGGGGGGGGAGGGTCAATGACGTCATCCCCCCACTCGCGCTTCAACCGCGCGTGGATGACGTAATGGTTTGACTGACGGCTGCTCAGAGTTAATTAAAAACTCCTACTAAGCCCTTGTGTCAACAAGCCAATGGTTCCCCGAATAGATCAATAATTATTAATTAATTAATTATTTGCGCGCGCGCACTGACCGCTGTCCCACCGCTCTTCACACAGACACATACACAGACACACACACAGACACACAAAGACAAAGATCCCCCATATAGCCTTAACAGACTGTAGGGGCAAGTGCTGTTAGCGAGCACCTATGAAGGCCGGAACGGTACACGAGGGGGTGGGTGGCCAGCACCACGCCCGACCGCCTTTGTCTCCCCAGTCGCGATGTTTACACACCGCACCAGGTACTCATTTGAGGCTGAGTCGACCTAGGGGAGGCCCGGGACCGGTTCAGATAATCGTCACTGGTGTTGGCCGTGAGCGGGAATCGAACCCGGGTCGCCAGGTTCATAGCGCAGTGTAGCGCTAACCGCTACACTATCGCTCCCCACACACAGTACACACACAGTCACACACACACAGTCACATACACAGACACACAGACACACACACACACAGACACACACACATACACACAGACAGACACATACACACAGACACACAGACAGACACACAGACACACACACAGACACACACACAGACACACACACACAGACACACACACAGACACACAGACAGACACATACACACAGACACAGACAGACACACAGACACACACACAGACACACACACAGACACACACACATAAACAGACACACAGACACACACACACAGACACACACACAGACACACAGACAGACACATACACACAGACACACAGACAGACACACAGACACACACACAGACACACAGACAGACAGACACACAGACACACACACAGACACACACACAGACACAGACACACACACAGACACACACACAGACAGACATACACACAGACACACAGACACACAGAAACACACAGACACACACAGACAGACACACAGACAGACACACACACAGACACACACAGACAGACACACACACACAGACACACACACAGACACACACACAGACACACACACACAGACACACACACAGACACACAGACAGACACATACACACAGACACAGACAGACACACAGACACACACACAGACACACACACACACATACACAGACACACAGACACACACACAGACACACACACAGACACACAGACAGACACATACACACAGACACACAGACAGACACACAGACACACACACAGACACACAGACAGACAGACACACAGACACACACACAGACACACACACAGACACAGACACACACACAGACACACACACAGACAGACATACACACAGACACACAGACACACAGAAACACACAGACACACACAGACAGACACACAGACAGACACACACACAGACACACACAGACAGACACACACACACAGACACACACACAGACACACACACACACAGACACACACACAGACACACACACAGACACACACACAGACAGACACACAGACAGACACACACACAGACAGACACACACACAGACACACACACAGACAGACACACACACAGACACACACACACACAGACACACACAGACACACAGACAGACACACACACAGACACCACGTGCACCACGTGTCACAACGTCAGTCTGTGCTAAGGGCTTCATTATTGAAGCTCCGTCATTATTGTGGCTCTGTCGTCCCGACAGGTTTGTTCCTTTCACCTGAAGAAGGCCGCTTGTGTCGTGGCCGAAACGTCGTGAGAATTTTATTGTGTTTTATTTTATTATTTTATTATTCTCATTCTACGTGGTGATGGTGACTTTAATACCGAAAGAACCAAAGAAGATACTCTACGGGTCTCTGTGTGAGTCACTGGGTCTCTATGTGAGTCTGTGGGTCTCTGTGTGAGTCTATGGGTCTCTGTGTGAGTAGTCTATGGGTCTCTGTGTGAGTAGTCTATGGGTCTCTGTGTGAGTTTATGGGACTTTGTGTGAGTAGTCTATGGGTCTTTGTGTGAGTAGTCTATGGGTCTTTGTGTGAGTAGTCTATGGGTCTCTGTGTGAGTAGTCTATGGGTCTCTGTGTGAGTTTATGGGACTTTGTGTGAGTAGTCTATGGGTTTTTGTGTGAGTAGTCTATGGGTCTTTGTGTGAGTCAATGGGTCTCTGTGTGAGTAGTCTATGGGTCTCTGTGTGAGTTTATGGGACTTTGTGTGAGTAGTCTATGGGTCTTTGTGTGAGTCAATGGGTCTCTATGCGAGTCAGTGGGTCTCTGTGTGAGTCTGTGGATCTCTGTGTGCGTAGTCTATGGGTCTCTGTGTGAGTCTGTGGGTCTCTGTGTGGTGAGTCTATGGGTCTCTGTGTGCGTAGTCTATGGGTCTCTGTGTGAGTAGTCTATGGGTCTTTGTGTGAGTCAATGGGTCTCTGTGTGAGTAGTCTATGGGTCTCTGTGTGAGTTTATGGGACTTTGTGTGAGTAGTCTATGGGTCTCTGTGTGAGTCAATGGGTCTCTATGCGAGTCAGTGGGTCTCTGTGTGAGTCTGTGGATCTCTGTGTGCGTAGTCTATGGGTCTCTGTGTGAGTCTGTGGGTCTCTGTGTGGTGAGTCTATGGGTCTCTGTGTGCGTAGTCTATGGGTCTCTGTGTGAGTAGTCTATGGGTCTCTGTGTGAGTAGTCTATGGGTCTCTGTGTGAGTAGTCTATGGGTCTCTGTGTGAGTAGTCTGTGGGTCTCTGTGTGAGTAGTCTATGGGTCTCTGTGTGAGTCTAATTTTCTCTGTGTGAGTAGTCTGTGGGTCTCTGTGTGAGTCATTGGGTCTCTATGCGAGTCAGTGGGTCTCTGTGTGAGTCAGTGGGTCTCTGTGTGAGTCTGTGGGTCTCTGTGTGAGTCTGGGTCTCTGTGTGAGTAGTCTATGGGTCTCTGTGTGAGTCTGTGGATCTCTGTGTGAGTAGTCTATGGGTCTCTGTGTGAGTTTTTGGGACTTTGTGTGAGTAGTCTATGGGTCTTTGTGTGAGTCAGTGGGTCTCTGTGTGAGTAGTCTATGGGTCTTTGTGTGAGTAGTCTATGGGTCTCTGTGTGAGTTTATGGGTCTTTGTGTGAGTAGTCTATGGGTCTCTGTGTGAGTTTATGGGTCTCTGTGTGAGTAGTCTATGGGTCTCTGTGTGAGTTTATGGGACTTTGTGTCATTAGTCTATGGGTCTTTGTGTGAGTCTATGGGTATCTGTTTGAGTCAATGGGTCTCTGTGTGAGTCAGTGGGTCTCTGTGTGAGTCTAATTTTCTCTGTGCGAGTCTGTGGATCTCTGTGTGAGTAGTCTATGGGTCTCTGTGTGAGTAGTCTATGGGTCTTTGTGTGAGTCTATGGGTCTCTATGCGAGTCAATGGGTCTCTGTGTGAGTCTAATTTTCTCTGTGTGAGTCTAATTTTCTCTGTGTGAGTCTAATAATCTCTGTGTGAGTCTGTGGATCTCTGTGTGAGTAGTCTATGGGTCTCTGTGTGAGTTTATGGGACTTTGTGTGAGTAGTCTATGGGTCTTTGTGTGAGTCTATGGGTATCTGTGTGAGTCTAATTTTCTCTGTGTGAGTCTGTAGATCTTTGTGTGAGTAGTCTATGGGTCTCTGTGTGAGTCTGTGGATCTCTGTGTGGTGAGTCTATGGGTCTCTGTGTGCGTAGTCTATGGGTCTCTGTGTGAGTAGTCTATGGGTCTCTGTGTGAGTAGTCTATGGGTCTCTGTGTGAGTAGTCTATGGGTCTCTGTGTGAGTAGTCTGTGGGTCTCTGTGTGAGTAGTCTATGGGTCTCTGTGTGAGTCTAATTTTCTCTGTGTGAGTAGTCTGTGGGTCTCTGTGTGAGTCAGTGGGTCTCTGTGTGAGTTTATGGGTCTTTGTGTGAGTAGTCTATGGGTCTTTGTGTGAGTCTATGGGTCTCTGTGTGAGTCTGGGTCTCTGTGTGAGTAGTCTATGGGTCTCTGTGCGAGTCTGTGGATCTCTGTGTGAGTAGTCTATGGGTCTCTGTGTGAGTTTTTGGGACTTTGTGTGAGTAGTCTATGGGTCTTTGTGTGAGTCTATGGGTATCTGTGTGAGTAGTCTATGGGTCTCTGTGTGAGTAGTCTATGGGTATCTGTGTGAGTCAATGGGTCTCTATGCAAGTCAATGGGTCTCTGTGTGAGTCTAATTTTCTCTGTGTGAGTCTGTGGGTCTCTGTGTGAGTAGTCTATGGGTCTCTGTGTGAGTCTATGGGTCTTTGTGTGGGTCAATGGGTCTCTATGCTAGTCAGTGGGTCTCTGTGTGAGTAGTCAATGGGTCTCTGTGTGAGTTTATGGGACTTTGTGTGAGTCAATGGGTCTCTATGCTAGTCAGTGGGTCTCTGTGTGAGTCTAATTTTCTCTGTGTGAGTCTGTGGATCTCTGTGTGAGTAGTCTATGGGTATCTGTGTGAGTCAATGGGTCTCTATGCGAGTCAGTGGGTCTCTGTGTGAGTCTATGGGTCTCTGTGTGATGAGTCTATGGGTCTCTGTGTGAGTAATCTGTGGGTCTCTGTGTGGTGAGTCTATGGGTCTCTGTGTGAGTAGTCTATGGGTCTCTGTGTGAGTAGTTTATGGGTCTCTGTGTGAGTCTATGGGTCTCTGTGTGAGTCAATGGGTCTCTGTGTGAGTCAATGGGTCTCTGTGTGAGCATAATTTTCTCTGTGTGAGTCTGTGGGTCTCTGTGTGAGTCAATGGGTATCTGTGTGAGTCTAATTTTCTCTGTGTGATTCTGTGGGTCTCTGTGTGAGTCGTCTGTGGGTCGCTGTGTGAGTAGTCTATGGGTCTCTGTGTGAGTCTATGGGTCTTTGTGTGAGTAGTTTATGGGTCTTTGTGTGAGTCTATGGGTATCTATGCGAGTCAATGGGTCTCTGTGTGAGTCTAATTTTCTCTGTGTGAGTCTAATTTTCTCTCTGTGAGTCTAATTTTCTGTGTGAGTCTAATATTCTCTGTGTGAGTCTGTGGGTCTCTGTGTGAGTAGTCTATGGGTCTTTGTGTGAGTTTATGGGACTTTGTGTGAGTAGTATATGGGTCTTTGTGTGAGTCTATGGGTCTCTGTGTGAGTCAATGGGTCTCTGTGTGAGTCAATGGGTCTCTGTGTGAGTCTAATTTTCTCTGTGTGAGTCTGTGGGTCTCTGTGTGAGTCAATGGGTATCTGTGTGAGTCTAATTTTCTCTGTGTGAGTCTGTGGGTCTCTGTGTGAGTAGTCTGTGGGTCTCTGTGTGAGTAGTCTATGGGTCTCTGTGTGAGTTTATGGGACTTTGTGTGAGTAGTCTATGGGTCTCTGTGTGAGTCAATGGGTCTCTATGCGAGTCAGTGGGTCTCTGTGTGAGTCTAATTTTCTCTGTGTGAGTCTGTGGATCTCTGTGTGAGTAGTCTATGGGTCTCTGTGTGAGTAGTCTATGGGTCTCTGTGTGAGTAGTCTATGGGTCTCTGTGTGAGTCTGTGGGTCTCTGTGTGAGTAGTCTATGGGCCTCTGTGTGAGTAGTCTATGGGTGTCTGTGTGATGAGTCTATGGGTCTCTATGTGGTGAGTCTATGGGTCTCTGTGTGGTGAGTCTATGGGTCTCTGTGTGGTGAGTCTATGGGTCTCTGTGTGATGAGTCTATGGGTCTCTGTGTGGGGAGTCTATGGGTCTCTGTGTGGGGAGTCTATGGGTCTCTGTGTGGTGAGTCTATGGGTCTCTGTGTGGGGAGTCTATGGGTCTCTGTGTGGTGAGTCTATGGGTGTCTGTGTGATGAGTCTATGGGTCTCTGTGTGGGGAGTCTGTGGGTCTCTGTGTGATGAGTCTATGGGTCTCTGTGTGGTGAGTCTATGGGTCTTTGTGTGAGTAGTCTGTGGGTCTCTGTGTGAGTAGTCTATGGGTCTCTGTGTGGTGAGTCTATGGGTCTCTGTGTGGTGAGTCTATGGGTCTCTGTGTGAGTAGTCTGTGGGTCTCTGTGTGAGTAGTCTATGGGTCTCTGTGTGGTGAGTCTATGGGTCTCTGTGTGGTGAGTCTATGGGTCTCTGTGTGGTGAGTCTATGGGTCTCTGTGTGGTGAGTCTATGGGTCTCTGTGTGATGAGTCTATGGGTCTCTGTGTGGTGAGTCTATGGGTGTCTGTGTGGTGAGTCTGTGGGTCTCTGTGTGATGAGTCTATGGGTCTCTGTGTGTTAAGTCCATGGGTCTCTGTGTGGTGAGTCTATGGGTCTCTGTGTGGTGAGTCTATGGGTCTCTGTGTGATGAGTCTGTGGGTCTCTGTGTGGTGAGTCTATGGGTCTTTGTGTGAGTAGTCTATGGGTCTCTGTGTGAGTAGTCTATGGGTCTCTGTGTGAGTTTATGGGACTTTGTGTCATTAGTCTATGGGTCTTTGTGTGAGTCTATGGGTATCTGTGTGAGTCAATGGGTCTCTGTGTGAGTCAGTGGGTCTCTGTGTGAGTCTAATTTTCCCTGTGCGAGTCTGTGGATCTTTGTGTGAGTAGTCTATGGGTCTCTGTGTGAGTAGTCTATGGGTCTTTGTGTGAGTCTATGGGTCTCTATGCGAGTCAATGGGTCTCTGTGTGAGTCTAATTTTCTCTGTGTGAGTCTAATATTCTCTGTGTGAGTCTAATAATCTCTGTGTGAGTCTGTGGATCTCTGTGTGAGTAGTCTATGGGTCTCTGTGTGAGTTTATGGGACTTTGTGTGAGTAGTCTATGGGTCTTTGTGTGAGTCTAGGGGTATCTGTGTGAGTCTAATTTTCTCTGTGTGAGTCTGTGGATCTTTGTGTGAGTAGTCTATGGGTCTCTGTGTGAGTCAATGGGTCTCTATGCGAGTCAGTGGGTCTCTGTGTGAGTCTGTGGATCTCTGTGTGCGTAGTCTATGGGTCTCTGTGTGAGTCTGTGGATCTCTGTGTGGTGAGTCTATGGGTCTCTGTGTGCGTAGTCTATGGGTCTCTGTGTGAGTAGTCTATGGGTCTCTGTGTGAGTAGTCTATGGGTCTCTGTGTGAGTAGTCTATGGGTCTCTGTGTGAGTAGTCTGTGGGTCTCTGTGTGAGTAGTCTATGGGTCTCTGTGTGAGTCTAATTTTCTCTGTGTGAGTAGTCTGTGGGTCTCTGTGTGAGTCAGTGGGTCTCTGTGTGAGTTTATGGGTCTTTGTGTGAGTAGTCTATGGGTCTTTGTGTGAGTCTATGGGTCTCTGTGTGAGTCTGGGTCTCTGTGTGAGTAGTCTATGGGTCTCTGTGTGAGTCTGTGGATCTCTGTGTGAGTAGTCTATGGGTCTCTGTGTGAGTTTTTGGGACTTTGTGTGAGTAGTCTATGGGTCTTTGTGTGAGTCTATGGGTATCTGTGTGAGTAGTCTATGGGTCTCTGTGTGAGTAGTCTATGGGTGTCTGTGTGATGAGTCTATGGGTATCTGTGTGAGTAGTCAATGGGTCTCTGTGTGAGTAGTCTATGGGTATCTGTGTGAGTCAATGGGTCTCTATGCGAGTCAATGGGTCTCTGTGTGAGTCTAATTTTCTCTGTGTGAGTCTGTGGGTCTCTGTGTGAGTAGTCTATGGGTCTCTGTGTGAGTCTAATCTTCTCTGTGTGAGTAGTCTGTGGGTCTCTGTGTGAGTCAGTGGGTCTCTGTGTGAGTTTATGGGTCTTTGTGTGAGTAGTCTATGGGTCTTTGTGTGAGTCTATGGGTCTCTGTGTGAGTCTGGGTCTCTGTGTGAGTAGTCTATGGGTCTCTGTGTGAGTCTGTGGATCTCTGTGTGAGTAGTCTATGGGTCTCTGTGTGAGTTTTTGGGACTTTGTGTGAGTAGTCTATGGGTCTTTGTGTGAGTCTATGGGTATCTGTGTGAGTAGTCTATGGGTCTCTGTGTGAGTAGTCTATGGGTGTCTGTGTGATGAGTCTATGGGTATCTGTGTGAGTAGTCTATGGGTCTCTGTGTGAGTAGTCTATGGGTATCTGTGTGAGTCAATGGGTCTCTATGCGAGTCAATGGGTCTCTGTGTGAGTCTAATTTTCTCTGTGTGAGTCTGTGGGTCTCTGTGTGAGTAGTCTATGGGTCTCTGTGTGGTGAGTCTATGGGTCTTTGGGTGAGTCAATGGGTCTCTATTCTAGTCAGTGGGTCTCTGTGTGAGTAGTCAATGGGTCTCTGTGTGAGTAGTCTATGGGTCTCTGTGTGAGTAGTCTATGGGTCTCTGTGTGAGTTTATGGGACTTTGTGTGAGTCAATGGGTCTCTATGCTAGTCAGTGGGTCTCTGTGTGAGTCTAATTTTCTCTGTGTGAGTCTGTGGGTCTCTGTGTGAGTAGTCTGTGGGTCTCTGTGTGAGTAGTCTATGGGTCTCTGTGTGAGTTTATGGGACTTTGTGTGAGTAGTCTATGGGTCTCTGTGTGAGTAGTCTATGGGTCTCTGTGTGAGTCTATGGGACTTTGTGTGAGTAGTCTATGGGTCTTTGTGAGAGTAGTTTATGGGTCTTTGTGTGAGTCTATGGGTATCTATGCGAGTCAATGGGTCTCTGTGTGAGTCTAATTTTCTCTGTGTGAGTCTAATTTTTCTCTCTGTGAGTCTAATTTCTCTGTGTGAGTCTAATATTCTCTGTGTGAGTCTGTGGGTCTCTGTGTGAGTAGTCTATGGGTCTCTGTGTGAGTAGTCTATGGGTCTCTGTGTGAGTAGTCTATGGGTCTCTGTGTGAGTCTGTGGATCTCTGTGTGGTGAGTCTATGGGTCTCTGTGTGGTGAGTCTATGGGTCTCTGTGTGAGTAGTCTGTGGGTCTCTGTGTGATGAGTCTATGGGTCTCTGTGTGGTGAGTCTATGGGTCTCTGTGTGGTGAGTCTATGGGTCTCTGTGTGATGAGTCTATGGGTCTCTGTGTGAGTAGTCTGTGGGTCTCTGTGTGGTGAGTCTATGGGTCTCTGTGTGGTGAGTCTATGGGTCTCTGTGTGAGTAGTCTATGGGTCTCTGTGTGAGTAGTCCATGGGTCTCTGCGTGGTGAGTCTATGGGTCTCTGTGTGGTGAGTCTATGGGTCTCTATGTGGTGAGTCTATGGGTCTCTGTGTGGTGAGTCTATGGATCTCTGTGTGGTGAGTCTATGGGTCTCTGTGTGAGTAGTCTATGGGTCTCTGTGTGAGTAGTCTATGGGTCTCTGCGTGGTGAGTCTATGGGTCTCTGTGTGGTGAGTCTATGGGTCTCTATGTGGTGAGTCTATGGGTCTCTGTGTGGTGAGTCTATGGATCTCTGTGTGGTGAGTCTATGGGTCTCTGTGTGAGTAGTCTATGGGTCTCTGTGTGAGTAGTCTATGGGTCTCTGTGTGAGTAGTCTATGGGTCTCTGTGTGAGTAGTCTATGGGTCTCTGTGTGGTGAGTCTATGGGTCTCTGTGTGAGTAGTCTGTGGGTCTCTGTGTGAGTAGTCCATGAATGAGATTTTAGAGGCAAACACAAAGACAAAGATCCCCCACGTAGCCTTGGAGGCTGTCGGAGCGAGTGCCGCTAGTGGCGAGCAGCAGCAGCAGCGGCGCTTACGAAGGGGGCCACCGGCGCCGCCCCCCTGCCCGGCCGCCTTTGTCTCCCCCCGGCCGCCAACTTCGCCACGGCGCCCCCCGGTGTCTCTATTTTAGTTTTAGCCTGAGTCGACCCCAGGGGGAGGCCCAGGACCGACTCCTCGCTCGCCGCTCCCCGCGGGGGTCAAGGTCACGGTGACCTTGACCCCCGCGGGGTGTCGAGGGGCTCCGTGCGGGGGGGGCGGGGGTCACGCCGCACTGCTCGCCGGGGAGACAAAGGGGGTCCAGGGGGGTCCGGGCGCTCACCACTTGGCCCCCCACCAACCCCGCAATGTTACCGGCGGCTCGCACCCCAAGGGTCTCGTTGAAAACAATCCTAATTGTGTTATGCATAAATTAATGTTCAATCGCAACTTAGAGGTGTGAATCCAGGCTCAGATGTCCTTAAATGCTGGGATGAACAGTTCCGACTTCAGCTGCATGTGTGTGCTGTGTTCACCTCCTGTTTCCATTCTTATAAAGAGTTCCAGAGGAAAACAAAAGTAAACTATTGTTACGCTATAACCTCCGTATTCAACAGAGTTAATAGACGTTACTGCAAACACAAACTGTACAATGTCACTGGGTAAACAGGTGGTGGCGTGTCTAGAATCACGCCTGGCCACCTTCATCTGCTTGGCATGAATGCTTCCTCACTCCACCAAGTAATGAATTGAGGATCAACGAACATAGCTGAGGCTAACTGGAGTTTGCGTGTCTCTCTCCGTGGTGAGATGTTAGCTACCTCACTTGGTATACAGGAAGTCGTGGGTTCGATCCCGACCCTGACGCCTGCTGTATATTTGGAGTTTGCGAGTCTCTCCGCTGAGTGTCTTTGACCGATAGACATTGACACACGTATTCTTGTTTCTTTCGGTAAAGTTACGTAGATAGAAACTAACAATAACTGATAATACAATTACATTAAATAAAGACCACTTGTGTTGCGATCAAAACGACGTGAGTTTTTTGCTTTATTTGGAATTATTCATTTATTTTATTATTTTTATTTAATTTTCTATCTACGTGACTTTACCGAAAGAACCAAGAATATTAATTCCTGCAGTCACCAAAGTTTTAAGTCAAAACATTCACACACGTTGACAAAGCCTCACCTTGTGTTGTTGTGGGCAGGTCGCTTCTGATAACAAGAGCGGTATAGCAGCTCAAGCGGGCTTGGCCTGGTAACAAAAGAAAATAAAAACTGTGTGAATATTTACAATAAAACAAAGTTACAAAGTGGCGAGCCGGGTGAAGACAAATTAAACTTAAGCGAGATAATTAAAGTGAGCGCAATCAGGCGAGGGCAGGAGGCAAGGCCCCGCGTGGCTAGGCCCCGCGTTGTAAAGTTCCAACCTGGACGTCGATTCCCATGCTCGCTGCTACTCAACTGACATCCCTACGAGAGAGGCTCTACCTTGGTAAACAACAACCACAACAACAACCACCACTACCACCAGCATGAGAATTTCTAACCTCGGATTTCAGTGCAAGCGCAGATCGGCAGCCTCCTGTTACCTCGCGACATCACGCGTGTAAGCAGGTAACATGACGTCACTTCCGCGGTAAGGGACACGCCCCTCCCACAATGAGCCGCACTGTAACTGAATAAATTATGTTAATGAACCCGGCCCATATGTCGAGTGATGGGGCGTGGCTGCTGAACCCGTCGCAATAAACACTCCACGGCTTCAAATACATTATGTTAATGAACCGCCAGTCACTCGGCGTAGCTTTGCCCAAATAAGGATTGCCACTGGATTGATATCGGCAGTGACCCAAGCGGAGGTGACGTCACGCTCAAGAGCGCCGTGGACGGGGTTGGGGAAGTGTGAATACCTTGGTGACATGACGTCACTAGCGAGGTACACCTCCAGCTGGCACTTCATGCCGATGAGGTCATGGGGATGGAGTTTAAGTTGATTTAGATTAATTTTCCATTGCCCCCTCCCTTGAGTGCGTGAACTCAGCAACAACAACGTGGACATTATTGTGTATACGTACACACTGTGTAAACTTTGAGGCCACGTGAAGCGTCAAAGGCTCGCTGGAAGGAGGAAGTCGCGTGACAGTCTCAGCAGTTGCGATGGGTTAACTGACGGATGGCTATCGATTAGAAATCACATATCCCCGAGTCTCACCTGAGTGGCACCGCCTCACGCTGTTGTGGATCCCCACGTGGCTCGGAGCCTCAAAAGCTCCGTGACTCCTGGGTGGTGATACAAAGACAAAGATCCCCCGTGTAGCCTTAACAGACTGTTGGGGCAAGTGTTGTTAGCAAGTAGCAGCACCACCTATGAAGGCCGGAACGGTACACGAGGGGGTGGGTGGCCAGCACCGTGCCCGACCGCCTTTGTCTCCCCAGTAATGATATTTACACACCGCACCGGGTACTCATTTGAGGCTGACTCGACCTAGGGGAGGCCCAGAACCGGTTCAAATAATCGTCACTGGGTGTTGGCTGTGAGCGGGAATCAAACTCGGGTCGTTATGTTCGTAGAGCAGCGTAGCGCTAACCGCTAGACTACCGCCACACACGTTACACACACACACAGTACACACACACACAGCACACACACACGGTGCACACACAGTACACACAGTACACACACACAGTACACACACGCACAGTACACACACACGCACAGTACACACACATGCACGGTACACACAGACACAAAGTACACACACACGGTGCACACACGCACAGTACACACGCACACACAAACTCACAGTACACACACACGCACAGTACACGCACACAATACACACGCACGACACACACGCACGGTACACACGCGCGGCACGCCCACACTCCTTCAGTCACGTGACTAAGGTTGACGCCCCGCCACCGTCTCCCGAGGTGACCTCTTGGCTCTCTCGTCTCTCCTCGACACGTAGATTCATTTCTTACTCTTACCTAGAAACGTCATTGTCTGTCTCTGTGGACGAAACTTGCGAGGAATTGTACTCACAAACTGTGGGGTTTACGTTTCAAATAAAGTGCCCAGATACCACGCAATAAGCCCCGTGGTGAGCCAGTGCTATTCGTATTTCTAATCCGTCAACATGAAAGTAGTTAAATTAACAATTTATTACGAATCTCCATATATATCAAAGGCAAGTTGTGAATGTGTGTCTGTTCAAAATGTTTAGCGTACTTGCCGATACGCACCAAGCTTGAAATTTGCCATGTGGGTAATTTCCAGACTGTACACCATGCAAACATAAAAATACACTTTTGTATATATATTTTTTTGGGGGGGGCCCAAATAATGGATAAGCATGAAAACACCACGATACATAGGACTTACTTTGATTAGAATCTTGGAATTGATTGTGTACATGTTGAAATTGGTCAATTTGCATTTTGAGCATACCGCTGTTTTAATAAATGTTCATGATTCTGAGAATATAACTAATTCTGAGCATCATAATGACCATATTGGAATTGTCATCATGAATGGGAGTTCAATTATTTTTTATAATAGGAATGCGGTTTTGAGCATGACTATTGATATTTCAGACTCATTTATGACAATAGATTCACGATTAAATTGCGATTTTGTTTTGCTCATCAATCAGGATACTGTTAATGATGCGCATGCCCATAAATTGTTGAAATGACTAGAAATGCAAGTTGTGTATACTCTCCAACCCCATTCCTCTACCTACCCATTCCCTTGACGGGCTCCGTGCCCACTTAAACCCATGGCGGTGATGATTCCACCTCTCGCTGTAACAATCAAAGCACCTCCAACTTCTGAATGCAAAGGTGCTGGGTTGGTGCAACGCCAAAACACATCGTCAACGCCGCTCCCAAGCCCGCCCTACGTTAGTTAAAGCGTTATGATCAACAAAATAAAAAGTATAATGGTGCGGCGACTGGAGATGTCACTGTGTGTGGTGCCGGGCCTGCGAGGCCACGGCGGGATGGACACTGTCGTGGGTACACCCCGGACACACGTGGTGTAGCACAGCCCTAGTGGGGGGCTCGGGTGAGCGCTGGTTAAGCGCCGTGGCTCCCGTTGAGAGAGCGAGAGAGCGTCAGCCCAGCCAGGGTTACGTTGGGGGCGTGGTACCTCTGGCTGACCTGGGGACGCGTGACCGGATTATACTGGAGGGGGGCCACCGGCGGAGGGGGGCCAATGGGTGGTCACGTGGTCCGGGAAGAACTCTCGAGAGCTTTCAGGCAAGGGCGAGAGAGTTCTAGAAGGTGGGCGGGGCAAGAGGCGGAGCCAGCCCCATATAAGGGGGGGGGGCCCTGGGAGGGGCTCGGGGCCCTTACTGTTGGAGAGGCAGCAGATCCACGTCAAGCTTGAAGAAGCCTCCAGCCACGTGGTCCGGGACCCAGCTTTTGGTCCGGACCGGGATAGTGGAGCCGTGTCTAGTTCTGCCGTAGCGTGGTTAGTTGGGTGGTCACCACCCCAGAGTTTGTTGTGTCAATAGCCCTATAGTGTGTTGTGTTAATAGCCTGGAGTGTGTTGTGTTAATAGCCTGTAGTGTCTTGTGTTAATAGCCCTGTAGTGTGTTGTGTTAATAGCCCTGTAGTGTGTTGTGTTAATAGCCTGGTGTTGTGTTAATAGCCCTGGAGTGTTTGTGTTAATAGCCTGGAATATGTTGTGTTAATAGCCTGTAGTGTGTTGTGTTAATTGCCTGGAGTGTGTTGTGTTACTAGCCTGGAGTGTGTTGTCTTAATAGCCTGGAGTGTGTTGTGTTAATAGCCTGGAGTGTGTTGTGTTAATAGCCTGGAGTGTGTTATGTAAATAGCCTGGAGTGTGTTGTGTTAATAGCCCTGGAGTGTGTTGTGTTAATAGCCCTGGAGTGTGTTGTGTTAATAGCCTGGAGTGTGTTGTGTTAATAGCCTGGAGTGTGTTGTGTTAATAGCCTGGAGTATGTTGTGTTAATAGCCTGGAGTGTGTTGTGTTAATAGCCTGGAGTGTGTTGTGTTATTAGCCTGGAGTGTGTTGTGTAAATAGCCTGGAGTGTGTTGTGTTAATAGCCTGGAGTGTGTTGTGTTAATAGCCTGGAGTATGTTGTGTTAATAGCCTGGAGTATGTTGTGTTAATACTTGGAGTATGTTGTCTTAATAGCCTGGAGTGTGTTGTGTTAATAGCCTGGAGCTTGTTGTGTTAATAGCCTGGAGTGTGTTGTGTTAATAGCCCTGGAGTGTGTTGTGTTAATAGCCTGGAGTGTGTTGTGTTAATAGCCTGGAGTGTGTTGTGTTAATAGCCTGGAGTGTGTTGTGTCAATAGCCTGGAGTGTGTTGTGTTAATAGTTAATAATCGTGTTGCTCCTAAGATGTCTGCGACTCAGTTACACCCCACCCGCTGGTTATACACAACAACAACCGCCATTCGCCACAAGTGTCGGTGACGTCACCACGGCGCTTGTGCCAGGCTAAGTGCACGTTAAGGCAGCATGAAGTATCGAACGCCCGTCATTATGTTCGGGCACACGTATCAGCAGCATTTGCAGCAACTGCGGTCCGTGTTTGCCAAAGTGCAGGCAGCCAATCTCAAATTTAAACTTGCAAAAGTGCCACCTCTTGCAAACATCGATGCAGTATTTGGGCCACATCGTTAGCGAGTCCGGGTTAGCCATGGCTCCCGACAAAACGGCGCGCGTGCACACATGGCCAACCCCCAAGTCGGTGGGTGAAGTTCCCAATTTTGTCGGGGTTTCACGTCATTATCACCACTTTGTTCCCCAAGTTCGCGACGATCCCAAAACCGCTCCACACGCTCGCTGCTAAGGGCCAGAGATTTCGGTGGGGGGGGGGGGGTGGGGGGAGGAGGCCGCGTTTGTCGCCTCGCGCGAAGGCCTCGTCAGCGCGCCGACCCCTCGGTGGCCGTTTACCACCGAGTGACCAGCGTGCGTGCTTAATGGGTGCTGGTTGACGTAAGCCATCGTGCGCGAGGTTGCCACGTGCTGTAGTGGCATCTGTCGACGCGCCGCCACCCGAGGCGGATGCACGTAGGTGACGGCACGTTGGGTCTCACGCGCGCTGAATGGGGACGCCTCCAGATGGAGGACGCCTCGCTGTTGAAATTGCTCCACCGCGTTGGTACGAGAGGCAGTAAAAGCAAGCCATCGGGGATGCATGTCCCTAATAGTCCTCCACGAATGACTTTTGATAAGACGGGTTGAAGAGCTACAGTGTTATTGCACGGTGGTGCCGAATGCTCTGCAGGGTAAACTCACGCGCCGGGTGGTCCCATGAGAAATTAATGCACCTCAGAATCCGTGAAACCTTGCTGACACTAAAGCGTTGACTTCTATTGGCCCTTGGTGACGGACAAAGTATACCACATGGTAAAAGGTTGTACTGATTGCACACCCCGCAAGCCACCAACGAGGCAGGCCCAGCCTCCGTTACGATCTATCACGGTGTCTCATATCAATGAGCTCATCGCACTGGACATTCTCGGGCCGTTCCCTGCCATTCAGAGGGGAAACAAATGTATCCTGGTCGGGGTAGAATACCTGTTCCGGCGGCCGGTGGCATCGCCTCTGCCAGACCAGCCAGCCGCATCCATTGCGGACACGTTCTTGCACGGCTACGTCATGGACAAGGGGGCTCCTGAACAACTTCCTGCAGACCAGGGGCGGAATTGTTCTTCTCGATTGTTACGGGAGGTGTGCAACTCCCTGGGTGCAAAAACAAATCAGGACCCTGCCCCACCATCCTCAGACGGACGGGGTGGCGGAGCGCTTCCACAGAACCCATACGTCCACGTTGTGCCAACGGATCAATGAGGCGAACTGGGGTTTGCACATTCCCGGTGTCCTGCCCACTATATAGCATGGCCCATTAATGCCTCAACAGGATTCTCCCCGTTTTACCTCGTGTATGGGAGGGAGAATGAGCCACCCATGCAAGCTCAGCCGGGCATGGATTTGGGAGGGAAGAGAGCCGTCATGCCCATGCAGGCCACACTCGGGCGTTTGACGGAGGCGTGGGAGGCGTCTCGGGGGAATTCGGCCAAACGGCAGGCCGCAAACGAGAAGCCGGTGGGACCGCGGGAGGTCCAGGACCCCGTGGACCACTGGGGCTAAGGCGGGGCCGCATTTTCCCCAGGTGCCCTTGGGTACATCGCCTAAATTACACCGAGCGTGGCAGGGCCCTGTCGAGGTGATCGAGGCCAAGGGGCCGCAGCGCGTCCGTACGCAGGTCGCTTGCCGCCGCTGGTTTGTGCCTCCGTCGTGGTTAAAGCCCCCCCCTACATCCCGCCACATGTAGACGGTTCGTCTCCGGCTCCAGAGCGGCGGGTGTCTGATGCGTCCGACGTGCCGGGGCGGGTGAGCCCGGAAGTTGTGCTTCAGGAGGATTCTGCTGCGTCGCCCGCAGGATCCCATCACTCCCTGTGATGGACCACGTGTGGAGGCCGGGTTGCCATCTTCTCCTCCAAGGCAGGGGCTGCGCCCATTAGGCCATCTGCGTAATGTCCCAGTGGTCCCCAGCGCGCAAGTTCCTGCTCGAGATGGGGGGACTGGCGGCGATGGCTCGTGCAAAGAGTTGCTTCGGTCCGCTGGACCGCTCCCTCCTGTCATTCAATTGTGTTCCCACGCCGTCTGGCGGGTGGTCGCAGCCGCGAGCCGGGCCGTGGCCTCTGGTTGATCCGTCGGAAATTGTTACGCTTCCCTCGCGGTTCAGGGGTTAATCGTTAAAAGGGTTTTTGTTTCGAACGTTCGGTAGCCCTCCCTGTTAGGTAAATTGCGTTAGCGCACATTCCTGTTAGTGTTACCCCTCCTTACGGTGAGGGAAAAAAAGTATTTGATCCCCCTGCTGATTTTGTACGTTTGCCCACTGACAAAGAAATGATCAGTCTATAATTTTAATGGTAGGTTTATTTGAACAGTGAGAGACAGAATAACAACAACAAAATCCAGAAAACGCATGTCAAAAATGTATTTGCATTTTAATAAGGGAAATAAGTATTTGACCCCTCTGCAAAACATGACTTAGTACTTGGTTGCAAAACCCTTGTTGGCAATCACAGAGGTCAGACGTTTCTTGTAGTTGGCCACCAGTTTTGCATGTTCGGTCGACCTTTTGAAGACAGAATATTTGAAACTCAAAATAGTTTTTAGCAACCACCAAATAATTTCCTCTGAACCTTAACCTGAACATCAAGTCGAGCGTTGGGGTTATGCTCCCTAGGTTTTACGTAAAACTCCATATCGGCAATCTAGTTCTACCCTCCACACATTTTGCACTGCTTTTAATCAACGCGCGCCCAGCGACAATCGGCGCGTTCAGCAAAGGCAACTTCAAACGTGACGTTAAAACAATCGCCGTCAACAAATGATAACCGTCGAACGACGATGAAGGGTGTCAGTTCAATCCCCGGTCGGGGGTCGACTCGGCCCGCCATCGTCACCGTCGTCGACACCTCCCGGCCGTCGCGAAGCGAGCACCACTTTCTGCGAGTGAAGTCAACCAGCCCCACCGTAGGAACGAGGCGGCCTTCGTGTCCACAACGAACACAATCTAGTTCTACCCTCCACACATTTTGCACCGCTTTTAATCAACGCGCGCCCAGCGACAATCGGCGCGTTCACCCCTCTCCCGCTCCGGCCCCCTCGCCGGCTCGCAACGGCGGCGACCGCCGACGGCGGCGGCCATGCGACGTCCGAGGCGACCGAACGCAAAGAGGCGGAAACCTCCTCAGGGTTCCACGCGGAGACCTGGGGACACTTGGAGGCATTCAATCAAGATTCTAGGTTTTCGTGACTGCAGGGGAGCCACACCCTTTGGTTCTTTCGGTAAAAGTCATCACGTAGGTATAATGTCAGGTAAGTATAAAATAAAGTAAATTAAATCACGTGACGTTTCGGGTGCAACACGACAAGCGTCCGTCATCAGGTGGGACAACCACAGCAAGAGACAGTTGCTGAAGTGGGCAAAAGGGTTGCCGTGACAAGAGGCTACGTAGGTAAGAGAGGGAGGAGGAGCCAGGGAGGAGAGATAGAGAGGGGGGTGTGGGGGGTAGGGGAGTGGAGTGCTGCTAGAGGGATTAGGAAACTAGCAAGGAAATGCCGGGGGGGGGGGTGGGGGGGGAGTGAGCGGGTCAGGGAGTGGGAGGCTGAAGAAACTGGAGATGCGGATATGAAGGCAACACCATAAAGCAGTTAAGGTTTTACCTGGTTAATAACATCCTTCCAATGATTGCTCAATTTGTATACATCTTCTCAGTTGAAGTTATGTCTATGTTTAGATATCTGGATGGCTTCATGAACAAACCTTTGATAGTGGTTTGCAGAGTACCTTGGTCTTGGAAAAAAACTAAATCATGAGAGCCCACAGCGTTATAGCAATGGTCAGCCACGGCGGAGGTATTGGTTCTGCCGTGTTTCAGATCTGACTTGTGCTCGCGAACACGGTCCGAGATATGTCGTTTCGTTTCCCAAATGTAACAGCCACCACAGGTGCAACTTAGTTTGAAGACTCGAGGATATTGCATGTCAGGAATGACATCCTTCACCGATGGGATTAGATCACGGATTTTGTGTACTGTACTGAATCGGACCTGGATCTTGTGTTTAAGATTTTGGAAATATTTTTGGTAACGCCTGCTATGTATGGTAACGTCATGGTGTTGATCGGCGTCTCAGGGGGTTGTTTCTCCATGGTTGGAGAAACAACTTTGCGAATAATACGGTCCGAGTACCCATTCCCTCATCAAAACACTACACCATAGGGCCCACTGTATTTCTGACCAACACCACCTAGCCAGTGAACTGGAACACGTACACCAGGCCCTCAAGATGAATGGGTACTCGCAAAGCTGTTTCTCCAACCGTGTTTCTCCAATCATGTTTCTCCAACCATGGAGCAACAACCCCCTGAGACGCCGATCAAAACCATCACGTTATCATACATAGCAGGCGTTACCAAAAAGTTTTCCAAAATCTTAAACACAAGATCCAGGTCCAATTCAGTACAGCACACAAAATCCGTGATCTAATCCCATCGGTAAAGGATGTCATTCCTGACATGCAATATCCTGGAGTCTACAAACGAAGTTGCACCTGTGGTGGCTGTTACATTGGGGAAACGAAACGACATATCTCGGACCGTGTTCGCGAGCACAAGTCAGATCTGAAACACGGCCGTGGCTGACCATTGCTATAACGCTGTGGGCTCTCATGATTTCGTTTTTTCCGAGAACACGGTACTCTGCAAACCTTCAGGCTACTATCAAAGGTTTGTTCATGAAGCCGTCCAGATATATAAACTTAGACGTAACTTCAACCGAGAAGATGGATACAAATTGAGCAATCATTGGAAGGATGTTGCCTTCATATCCGCATCTCCAGTTTCTTCAGCCTCCCACTCCCAGCCCCGCCCACTCCCCCCCCCCCGGCATTTCATTGCTAGTTTCTTAATCCCTCTAGCAGCACTCCACTCCCCCTACCCCATGCCCCCCTCTCTCTATCTCTCCTCCCTGGCTCCTCCCCCCCCTCTTACCTACATAGCCTCTTGTCACGGCAACCCTTTTGCCCACTTCAGCAATTGTCTCTTGCTATGGTTGTCCCACCTGATGACGGACGCTTGTTGTGTTGCGCCCAAAACGTCACGTGATTTAATTTATTTGATTTTATACCTACCTACGTGATGACTTTACCGAAAGAACTTGGAGACATCACGACACCAAACAGCACGGTGCGAAGCCGAGACGCTTGGAGCGAGCCGCACACCTACACCCCCTCCCTCCCCCCCATGGTGAACTGGCCTCACCCATGTCAGAGTGAACCCCCTCCCTCCCCCCCATGGTGAACTGGCCTCTCCCATGTCAGAGTGAACCCCCTCCCTCACCCAGTGCCCGCCCCTCCTGACCCCCCCCTCCCGGAATGACGATTCCATCTCGGCGTCACGACCTGTCTCAGTCGGTCCATCCACTCACCCACCCTCCCACCCCTCTCCCTGCCCCCTCCTCCCTCGGCTCTCCCTCCTCCCCCCGCTCCACCCCCCGCCTCCCTCCCCGATCTTCTCTGCGCCTCCCCCCTCGCCCGTCCCCCCACCCCTCCCTCCGCTCCCCCCGCCCCTCCTCTCGCCGCCTCCTCTCTCACCCCCCCTCCCCCCGCTCTGCTCCTCCCCCCCCCTCTCCCCCCCCGCCCCGCCATGCCCCCCCCGGCGGCCGTCCACGCCTCCTCCGCTGGATTGAAGTAAACGTTGACCCCCCGGCTCACGAGCTCCCGTCGCCTCTCGGCGAACCTCTGGTTCATCGCATGCTGCTCCCTCAGGAAGGCGTCGTGCTCCCTCGCCTCCCTCGCCCGCTCCGCCGCGTCCCTCTGCCTCGCTCGTTCGCTCCTCTCCCGCCTCGATTCCCCGCGGCCCGTGGCTCCGCCGGCGCCCTCCGGGTGCCGGCCCTCCCTGGCCAGTGGCCGCCCCCTGTCGGGGACAATCAGCTGCCTCAGCCTGGCCGAGATGTCGGTGATCCTTCTCGGGTCTCCTCCTCCTCCGCCTCCTCCGCCTCCTCCGCCTCCTCCGCCTCCGCCGCCGCCTCGGCCCCTGTCCATGGCCGGCGGTTGTCACCGCTCGGATTCTCGCTCGGCCCTCCTGTGTCACAAGCAGTGGGTCTCTGTGAGTGTGGGTCTCTGTGGGTCTCTGTGAGTGTGGGTCTCGGTGGGTCTCTGTGAGTATGGTTCCATATGAGGGTTGGTCTCTGTGAGGGTGGGTCTCTGTGGGTCTCTGTGAGTATGGGTCTCTGTGGGTCTCTGTGAGTATGGGTCTCTGTGGGTCTCTGTGAGTGTGGGTCTCTGTGGGTCTCTGTGAGTGTGGGTCTCTGTGGGTCTCTGTGGGTATCTGTGAGTGTGGGTCTCTGTGGGTCTCTGTGAGTGTGGGTCTCTGTGGGTCTTTGTGCGTGTGGGTCTCTGTGGGTCTCTGTGGGTCTCTGTGAGTGTGGGTCTCTGTGGGTCTCTGTGGGTCTCTGTGAATGTGGGTCTCTGTGAGTCTCTGTGAGTAGGGGTCTTTGTGAGTGTGGTTCTCTGTGAGTATGGGTCTCTGTGGGTCTCTGTGAGTGTGGGTCTCTGTGGGTCTCTGTGAGTATGGGTCTCTGTGCGTGTGGGTCTCTGTGGGTCTCTGTGAGTATGGGTCTCTGTGAGTGTGGGTCTCTGTGAGTATGGGTCTCTGTGGGTCTCTGTGAGTGTGGGTCTCTGTGAGTATGGGTCTCTGTGAGTATGGGTCTCTGTGAGTATGGGTCTCTGTGGGTCTCTATGAGTATGGGTCTCTATGAGTGTGGTTCTCTGTGAGTATGGGTCTCTGTGAGTATGGGTCTCTATGAGTATGGGTCTCTGTGAGTATGGGTCTCTATGAGTATGGGTCTCTATAAGTGTGGGTCTCTGTGAGTATGGGTCTCTGTGAGTGTGGTTTTCTCTGAGTCTCTATGAGCATGGGTCTCTATGAGTATGGGTCTCTGTGAGTATGGGTCTCTGTGAGTATGGGTCTCTGTGGGTCTCTATGAGTATGAGTCTCTGTGAGTATGGGTCTCTGTGAGTATGGGTCTCTGTGGGTCTCTGTGAGTATGGGTCTCTGTGGGTGTGGTTCTCTGTGAGTATGGGTCTCTGTGAGTATGGGTCTCTGTGGGTCTCTATGAGTATGAGTCTCTGTGAGTATAGGTCTCTGTGGGTCTCTATGAGTATGGGTCTCTGTGAGTATGGGTCTCTGTGAGTGTGGTTCTCTGTGAGTATGGGTCTCTGTGGGTCTCTATGAGTATGGGTCTCTATGAGTGTGGTTCTCTGTGAGTAGGGGTCTCTGTGAGAATGGGTCTCTATGAGTATGGGTCTCTATAAGTGTGGGTCTCTGTGAGTATGGGTCTCTGTGAGTGTGGTTCTCTGTGAGTCTCTATGAGTATGGGTCTCTATGAGTATGGGTCTCTGTGAGTATGGGTCTCTGTGAGTATGGGTCTCTGTGGGTCTCTATGAGTATGGGTCTCTGTGAGTGTGGTTCTCTGTGAGTATGGGTCTCTGTGAGTGTGGTTCTCAGTGAGTCTCTATGAGTATGGGTCTCTATGAGTATGGGTCTCTGTGAGTATGGGTCCCTGTGAGTATGGGTCTCTGTGGGTATCTATGAGTATGGGTCTCTGTGAGTGTGGTTCTCTGTGAGTATGGATCTCTGTGAGTATGGGTCTCTGTGAGTATGGGTCTCTGTGGGTGTGGTTCTCTGTGAGTATGGGTCTCTATGGTTCTCACTCAGTGTGGGACCTTACCTGGTCAAATTCAAATGCTTGTGATGTGATGTGTGATGATGATGGTTGGCTTGGATCACACGGCCTACGCGGAGGGTGGGGGGATGCGTGACGTCATCAGGTGACATCACAGATGTGACGTCACCGCTCACTTGCCGTGACTAATATTAATATATACAAAAGTCTATTTTTATACTTGTTGCATTGTGTACAGTCTGGAAGCTACCCAGGTGCCAAATTTCAAGTTTGTTGCATGTTGGAAAGTAAGCTAAACATTTCGAACAGACACACATTCACAAATTTCCCTTTTATACATCATAAACTGTATATTATGTGTGTATATATAAACTGTACATTACGTGTGTATAAACTGTATATTATGTGTGTGTATATAAACTGTATATTATGTGTATAAACTGTATATTATGTGTATGTATAAACTGTATATTAAGTGTGTATATAAACTGTATATTAAGTGTAAATAAACTGTATATTATGTGTGTATATAAACTGTATATTATGTGTGTGTATAACCTGTATATTAAGTGTATATAAACTGTATATTATGTGTGTGTATATAAACTGTATATTATGTGTATATAAACTGTATATTACGTGTGTATATAAACTGTATATTACGTGTGTATATAAACTGTATATTATGTGTGTATATAAACTGTATATTATGTGTATGTATAAACTGTATATTATGTGTATATATAAACTGTATATTATGTGTGTATATAAACTGTATATTATGTGTGTGTATGAACTCTATATTATGTGTATATGAACTGTATATTACGTGTGTATATAAACTGTATATTATGTGTATATATAAACGGTATATTATGTGTATGTATAAACTGTATATTATGTGTATATATGAACTGTATATTATGTGTATATATAAACTGTATATTATGTGTATATAAACTGTATATTATGTGTATATAAACTGTATATTATGTGTATATAAACTGTATATTATGTGTATGTATAAACTGTATGTTATGTGTATATATAAACTATATATTATGTGTGTATATAAACTGTATATTACGTGTGTATAAACTGTATATTATGTGTATATATAAACTGTATATTACGTGTGTATATAAACTGTATATTACGTGTGTATATAAACTGTATATTATGTGTATGTATAAACTGTATATTATGTGTGTATATAAACTGTATATTATGTGTGTATATAAACTGTATATTACGTGTGTGTATATAAACTGTATATTATGTGTGTATATAAACTGTATATTATGTGTATATAAACTGTATATTATGTGTGTATATATAAACTGTATATTATGTGTGTATATAAACTGTATATTATGTGTGTATATAAACTGTATATTATGTGTGTATATAAACTGTATATTATGTGTGTATATAAACTGTATATTACGTGTGTATATAAACTGTATATTATGTGTGTATATAAACTGTATATTATGTGTATGTATAAACTGTATATTATGTGTATATATAAACTGTATATTATGTGTGTATATAAACTGTATATTATGTGTATATATAAACTGTATATTATGTGTATATATAAACTATATTATGTGTGTATATAAACTGTATATTATGTGTGTATATTAACTGTATATTATGTGTGTATATAAACTGTATATTACGTGTGTATATAAACTGTATGTTATGTGTATATATAAACTGTATATTATGTGTGTATATAAACTGTATATTATGTGTGTATATAAACTGTATATTACGTGTGTATATAAACTGTATATTATGTGTGTATATAAACTGTATATTATGTGTGTATATAAACTGTATATTATGTGTATGTATAAACTGTATATTATGTGTATATAAACTGTATATTACGTGTGTATATAAACTGTATATTACGTGTGTATAAACTGTATATTATGTGTATATATAAACTGTATATTATGTGTGTATATAAACTGTATATTACGTGTGTATATAAACTGTATATTATGTGTGTATATAAACTGTATATTACGTGTGTATATAAACTGTATATTATGTGTATATATAAACTGTATATTATGTGTTATATAAACTGTATATTACGTGTATATATAAACTATATTATGTGTGTATATAAACTGTATATTATGTGTGTATATAAACTGTATATTATGTGTGTATATAAACTGTATATTGCGTGTGTATATAAACTGTATATTATGTGTGTATATATAAACTGTATATTATGTGTGTATATAAACTGTATATTATGTGTGTATATAAACTGTATATTACGTGTGTATATAAACTGTATATTATGTGTGTATATAAACTGTATATTATGTGTGTATATAAACTGTATATTATGTGTATGTATAAACTGTATATTATGTGTATATAAACTGTATATTACGTGTGTATATAAACTGTATATTACGTGTGTATAAACTGTATATTATGTGTATATATAAACTGTATATTATGTGTGTATATAAACTGTATATTACGTGTGCATATAAACTGTATATTATGTGTGTATATAAACTGTATATTACGTGTGTATATAAACTGTATATTATGTGTATATATAAACTGTATATTACGTGTTATATAAACTGTATATTACGTGTGTATATAAACTGTATATTACGTGTGTGTATATAAACTGTATATTATGTGTATATAAACTGTATATTATGTGTATATAAACTGTATATTATGTGTGTATAAACTGTATATTACGTGTGTATATAAACTGTATATTATGTGTATATAAACTGTATATTATGTGTGTATATAAACTGTATATTACGTGTGTATATAAACTGTATATTATGTGTATATAAACTGTATATTATGTGTGTATATAAACTGTATATTATGTGTGTATATAAACTGCATATTACGTGTGTATATAAACTCTATATTATGTGTATGTATAAACTGTATATTATGTGTATATATAAACTGTATATTATGTGTGTATATAAACTGCATATTACGTGTGTATATAAACTGTATATTATGTGTGTATATAAACTGTATATTATGTGTATATATAAACTGTATATTACGTGTGTATATAAACTGTATATTATGTGTGTATATAAACTGTATATTACGTGTATATAAACTGTATATTATGTGTATATATAAACTGTATATTATGTGTATATATAAACTGTATATTATGTGTGTATATAAACTGTATATTATGTGTATATATAAACTGTATATTATGTGTGTATATAAACTGTATATTATGTGTGTGTATGAACTGTATATTATGTGTGTATATAAACTGTATATCACGTGTGTATATAAACTGTATATTGACGATGACGATGATGACGATGCCACGTGTCTATTGATGACGATGACGACGATGCCACGTGTCTACTGATGACGATGACGATGATGACGATGCCACGTGTCTACTGGTGACGACGATGATGACGATGCCACGTGTCTACTGATAATGACGATGCCACGTGTCTACTGATGATGACAATGATGACGATGATGACGATGCCACGTGTCTACTGATGACGACGATGATGATGCCACGTGTCTACTGATGACGACGATGATGACGATGCCACGTGTCTACTGATGATGACGATGACGACGATGCCACGTGTCTACTGATGACGACGATGATGACGATGCCACGTGTCTACTGATGATGACGATGCCACGTGTCTACTGACGATGATGATGACGATTCCACGTGTCTACTGATGATGATGATGACGATGCCACGTGTCTACTGATGACGACGATGATGACGATGCCACGTGTCTACTGATGACGACGATGATGACGATGCCACGTGTCTACTGATGATGACGATGACGACGATGCCACGTGTCTACTGATGACGATGATGACGATGCCACGTGTCTACTGATGATGACGATGATGACGATGCCATGTGTCAACTGATGACGATGATGACAATGCCACGTGTCTACTGACGATGACGATGATGACGATGCCACGTGTCTACTGATGACGATGATGACGATGCCACGTGTCTACTGATGATGACGATGATGACGATGCCATGTGTCAACTGATGACGATGATGACAATGCCACGTGTCTACTGACGATGACGATGATGACGATGCCATGTGTCAACTGATGACGATGATGACGATGCCACATGTCTACTGATGACGACGATGACGACGATGCCACGTGTCTACTGATGACGACGATGACGATGCCACGTGTCTACCAGATGACGACGATGATGACGATGCCACGTGTCTACTGATGACGACGATGATGACGAACGCCGACGAACGGCGGCAGTCGCCCGACTCGGCACAGGGACTCACCAAACGTGGCGGCAGTCTTAGCGACGCTTTGCACGCGGCAACTTCTTCACGCAAACAGCCACCCCGTCTACAACACGCGGCAGGGGCAACGATCAAGCGGGCAGCAGCAGTCAGTCAGTCTCTCTCTGTGTGTGTGTCTCTCTCTCTCTGTCTATCCCTGTGTGTTTCTCTGTGTCTCTCTCTGTCTATCCCTCTCTCTGTCTCTGTTTCTATCCCTGTCTCTCTCTCTGTCTATCCCCGTCTCTCTCTCTGTGTGTGTCTCTCTCTCTGTCTATCCCTGTGTGGCTCTCTGTGTGTCTCTCTCTGTCTATCCCTCTCTCTGTCTGTGTCTCTCTCTGTGTCTATCCCTGTCTCTCTCTCTGTCTATCCCCGTCTCTCTCTCTCTCTGTTTCTCTCTCTGTCTATCCCTGTGTGTCTCTCTGTGTCTCTCTCTCTCTCTGTCTATCCCTCTCTCTGTGTCTCTCTCTGTCTCTGTGTCTATCCCTGTCTGTCTGTCTCTCTGTTTATCCCTGTGTGCCTCGGTGTCTCTGTCTCTCTCTCTGTGTCTCTGTCTGTGTCTTTTGTGTTTTTCTCTGTGTCTCTCTCTCTCTCTCTGTGTGTCTCTCTCTGTCTATCTCTCTCTCCGTCTCTGTCTCTCTCTCTGTCTCTCTGTGTGTCTCTCTGTCTATCTCTGTGTTTCTCTCTCTGTCTGTCTCCCTGTGTCTCTGTCTCTCTCTGTTTCTCTCTATCTGTCTCTCTGTGTCTCTCTATCTATCTCTGTCTCTGTCTCTCGCTGTTTCTCTGTCTCTCTGTGTCTCTCTCTTTGTGTCTATCTCTGTGTCTCTGTCTCTCTGTGTCTCTCTCTCTGTGTCTCTCTCTGTCTCTCTCTGTGTGTCTCTCTCTGTGTCTGTGTGTCTCTGTCTCTCTCTCTCTGTGTCTCTCTGTGTCTCTCTCTCTGTGTCTCTCTCTGTGTCTCTCTCTGTCTCTCTGTGTCTCTCTCTCTCTGTGTCTCTCTCTGTGTGTCTCTCTCTGTGTCTCTCTGTGTGTCTCTGTGTCTCTCTCTCCGTGTGTCTCTCTCTGTGTGTCTCTCTGTGTGTGTCTCTCTGTGTCTCTCTCTGTGTCTCTCTGTGTGTCTCTCTCTGTGTGTCTCTGTCTCTCTCTGTGTGTCTCTCTCTGTGTCTCTCTGTGTCTGTCTGTGTGTCTCTCTGTGTCTCTCTGTCTCTCTCTGTGTCTCTCTCTGTGTTGAACTTCGCACTCAGATCGTCAGCGAGGCGACTGCGACCCGAGCGGTTAGCTCGGGTCGCATTGGGGCGTGGGGAGGGGCCAACCAGCGAGGCAACGCCGCGATTGGACAGAGGGAGGAGGAGGGGGAGGGGCCTCTATCACTTCCCCAACGAGGCAAAGATTGTGAATATTAATTCACGTTTTGGGGAAATGGCAATTCTTCGTACAGCAGAGAGATCTCTCCGGAATTATTTAAGACAATATTTGGGCATTGAGGCTTTATTCATGGCAGAGAGCAATATCCCTTCTTTATTAGAGATGTATTTGCGGTTAAAGTAAACAATTAAACGAAACTATATATACTTTTTTATTTTACCAGGAAAAGCTGTAGTAGTGTACAGGCCCTTTTCACAAGCGACCTGGCCAGAAATGATAGCTCAGCTAAATGTCTTCTTACGCGGAAATTGACAGAAGCCGAATATCTTCTTTGGTTCTTTCGGTAAAGTCACCACGTAGAATGAGAATAAAATTATAAATTGATAAAATAAAATAACACAATACAATTCTCACGACGTTTCGGCCACAACACAAGCGGCCTTCAGGTGAAGGGACGAGACTGTCTGGCCGAAACGTTGTGATAATTTTATTGCGTTATTTTATTTGATCAATTTATTATTTTATTCTCATTCTACGTGGTGACTTTACCGAAAGAACCAAAGAAGATGAATCCTTGCAGTCACGAAAGCTTTAAATCGACAATTTAACCTTAAAAAACCTTCGGCGCAAGCCCTTGAAACTTACCTACAAGCAAGGGGTCCACTGAGCTGTTAGCTTCTCTTCTTTTAGGAGCGACCTGTCCACAAATGATCGCCCCTCCAAGCAAGCGGCGTGTTGTCGCGTGGACAACGTCGGCAGCCAAACGCCGTGAATGCGCCGTGGTGATGTTGACTTTAAATGTGGGGCGAAAAAACCGGAGGGCCCGGAGAGAAATCCACGCGACCATGGGGAGAGACGCAAATTCTAAATATACAGCAGCAGCAGCAGGCGTCAGGGTCGGGATCGAACCCACTACCTCCTGTAGACCAGGCGACGTAGTTAACATCTCGTGTGTGACACGTATCTCAACACACACGCGAGTGAGGACACACACACGGAATACACACACACATACACTGGGGAACAAACACACACACATAAAACACACACACACGGAACACACACACGGGACACACACGGAACACACACACGGAACACACACACGGGACACACACACGGGACACACACGTAACACACACACACGGAACACACACACGGAACACACACACGGGACACACACACGACACACACACACAGAACACACACACGGAACACACACACGGGACACACACACGTAACACACACACACGGAACACACACACTGAACACACACACGGAACACACACACGGAACACACACACGGAACACACACACCGAACACACACACACGTAACACACACACGGAACACACACACGGAACACACACAGGGGACACACACACGTAACACACACACACCGAACACACACATGTAACACACACACACGGAACACACACACCGAACACACACACGTAACACACACACAGAACACACACACGGAACACACACACACGGAACACACACACACGGAACACACACACGGAACACACACACGGAACACACACACACGGAACACACACACACGTAACACACACACACGGAACACACACACCGAACACACACACACGGAACACACACACGGAACACACACACCGAACACACACACACACATAACACACACACACGGAACACACACACACGTAACACACACGGAACACACACACAGAACACACACACGGAACACACACACACACGGAACACACACACGGAACACACACACGGAACACACACACGGAACACGACTGGGTGAGTGGGTGAGTGTGTGGGTGGGTGAGTGTGTAGGTGAGTATGTGAGCGACTGGGCGAGTGATTGGGTGAGTGAGTGTATGAGTGGTTGGGTGAGTGGGTGAGTGTGTTTCTGGGTGAGTGTGTGGGTGGGTGAGTGGGTGGGTGAGCATGTGAGTGAGTGAGCGACTGGGTGAGTGGGTAGTGAGTGTGTGGGTGAGTGTGTGAGCAACTGGGTGAGTATGTGGGCGACTGGGTGAGTGAGTGTGTGTGTGAGTGAGCTACTGGGTGAGTGGGTGGGTGTGTGAGTGTGTGAGGTGAGTGTGTGAGCGACTGGGTGAGTGTGTGAGTGAGTGAGCGACTGGGTGAGTATATGGGTGGGTGAGTGTGTGGGTGGGTGAGTGTGTAGGTGAGTATGTGAGAGACTGGGCGAGGGATTGGGTAAGTGAGTGTATGAGTGGTTGGGTGAGTGGGTGGGTGGGTTAGTGTGTGAGTTTCTGGGTGAGTGTGTGGGTGGGTGAGTGGCTGAGTGAGTGGGCGAGTAAGTGAGCGAGTGGGTGGGTGAGTGGGTGAGAGTGTGGGTGGGTGAGTGTGTGAGCAACTGGGTAAGTGAATGTGTGTGTGTGAGTGGGTGGGTGAGCGTGTGAGTGAGTGAGCGACTGGGTGAGTGGGTAGTGAGTGTGTGGGTGAGTGTGTGAGCGAGTGTGTGAGCAACTGGGTGAGTATGTGAGCGATTGGGTGAGTGAGTGTGTGTGAGTGAGCGACTGGGTGAGTGGGTGGGTGTGTGAGTAAGTGTGTGAGGTGAGTGTGTGAGCGACTGGGTAAGTGAGTGTGTGTCTGTGAGTGGGTAGGTGAGCGTGTGAGTGAGTGAGCGACTGGGTGAGTGGGTAGTGAGTGTGAGTGCCGGACGGGTAACTCTGTCGTGGACAGTGCTGTGGGGGGAGGTCCAATTTCGATTGGCTCCTCCCCTCATGGCATCTGTGTCCACCACAGGGGCTAAACGGGGGCTCTGGACGGGTGCGAGGGGCTGGTAACCCCTCCACCTTCAATTAATTACCACTAAACCACGAGTTAAACTGAAATATGTAACTAATAAGCTTGTGCCGGAGGCCCCGGGGGCCAGGCGTCTATGACGTTTCCTGGCCAAACCCCAATTGGCGGAGCCAGGAGATTGAATATCTACCCTCGGGGCTCCTCCATAAACAACGAAAAACCACTACGGGTGGCCACGTGGAATGTTCGAACGCTCACTGCGGAGGAGAGGCTGCCACTCCTCTGTCGGGAGCTGGACCGGTACCGCCTGGATCTATGTGACATTCAGGAGGTCCGGTGGACCGGTTCTGGCTCCTGCCACCATGAGGGGTGGACAGTCCTCTACTTGGGGCAGCAGACTGCCAAACAACAGGGTGTGGCTCTTTTGAACAAAAGAATGAAGGGGGCGTGGGAGCATGGCGGTGAGGTGTGGGAAGCTGTAAGCCCCAGGCTACTTTGGGCTCGCCTTCCCATCAACCGGAGGCGAGGAATGGTGGTCGTGGTTACTTATGCCCCCACCGAAGATGAACATCCGTGGAGGGATGCAGGCAAAGCCGATGAGTCAGATGCCTTCTATGACCTCCTGTCACAGGTGCTGGCTAAAGTGGCCCCTCGGGATAGAGTCATCATGTTGGGTGACTTCAATGCCCGAGTTGGTCATGATGCTGGCACCTGGTCTGGAGTGATTGGAGGGCATGGACCAGATCAGCTCAATAACAACGGTAGGAGGCTGCTAGATTTTTGTGCAGCCCATGGGCTTGTAATTACCAACACGCTGTTCCGGCATCGGCGCATTCACACAACATCATGGATGCATGCCGGGTCCAAGCAAGAACATCTGCTGGACTACATAGTGACGGACCAGCGGATGCGAGCCCATGTCCTTGACACCAGGACCTACCGTGGAGCTGATCTGCCCTCTGACCATCGACTAGTCATCTGTAAGATGCGCCTGCCATTCTTCTACTCCGGTGGTGGGTGTACACCCAGGACCCCATTCCAACCTAAAGTGGCCTGATCTCAGTTATCTGATGAAAGTTGCAAGCGAGAATTTAATCATTGCTTGTGGCTGGGATTGGCATCGTCCCCGACTCCTCCTGATGTCGAGGGTAAATGGGCGAGGTTTAGGACTGTGACTCATGCAGCTGCAATGGCTGCTTTGGGCACGCGGTCCAGACCTCCCCAGAGACCCTGGCTGACAGAGGAGGTGTTCAGGATGGTTGAGAAAAAGCGACAGGCCCACTGTCATTGGCTACAGAATCCCACGTCAGAGAATGAGGAGGCTTACCGCAGCCTTCGCTCGGAGGTTCGGAGAGCCGTGAGGCGCTGCAAGGATGGGTAGTGGTCGCGGGTTGCTGAGGAGATGGAGTCTGCCTCAGTGGCCCGTGATCACAAATTTCTATTTAACTCCATCAAAAAAGTAACCTGCAGCACCACACCTATTACCATCAGGAGAAAAAACGGTGATCCAATCTCCGACCCCCATGAACAGGTTTGCAGATTTGCTGAGCATTTCTGTGAGGTCCTGGGGGAGGGAAAATCCCTCAGCCAGGAAAACATCGTGGCACAAAGTGAGGATGACCCTGCTGAGGCTGCGGTGCCTCAAATATTGGAAGAAGTCACCCCCTGTGAGTGGCTGGCTGAGGTGTCATCTGTTGAGGAAGTACTGAGGGCGATCCGGAGTCTGAGACCAGGAAAGGCAGCGGGCAGAGATGATCTCCAAAGCGAAATGCTGAGGGAGGGTGGCGTTTGTGCACTGACTGCCCTATATGACATCATAACAACAGTCTGGACCACTGGACGGGTTCCGCAGGATTGGAAGGATGCCCTGGTGGTCCCCCTTTTTAAGAAGGGGGACCACCGGCGGGCAAGGCTGCAATGGCTGGGTCATGTAGCTCGCATGCCCAGCCACTGCATGCCGAAACAGCTTTTGTTCGGCCGGATCGAGGGGGCTAAACGGGCGCGGCCCGGGCTAGAGAAGAGATGGAGTGATGTGGTACGGGAGGACGTGGAGCTGAGTGGACTTGCCGATGACTGGTACCAGCGGTGTCAAGATCGGCCTCTGTGGAGGAGGCTCGTGAAGGACGCTAGTGGGCAGTTGGAGGTAGTCGCCCTCCAACAACAACGGAGGGTGGAGGAATGACGCTCACCACAACGAGCGGAGCGCCGGGTGGCTAAAGCACAGCAGGTTGGCACAGTAGGGGGCATAGGTGGTGCATCAGCCAGTCATCTCAGTCAGTCGACCCATGGCACCTGGGTCTGCCCCGTGACCTGTCAGCGGGCGTTCGACACTTCACGTGGCCTCAGGGTGCACATAGCCTGGCACAAGCGTCGTGGTGACGTCACCGCCACTTAGTGGTGAATGGCGGTTGTTGTTGTTGAGGTGAGTGTGTAAGCGACTGGGTGAGTGTGTAAGTGAGTGAGCGACTGGGTGAGTGTGTGGGTGGGTGAGTGTGTGGGTGAGTGGTTGGGTGAGTGGGTGGGTGAGTGTGTGAGTTTCTGGGTGAGTGTGTGGGTGGGTGAGTGTGTGAGCGACTGGGTGAGTGATTGGGTGAGTGAGTGGGTGGGTGAGAGAGAGTGAGTGGCTGAGTGAGTGGGCATGTGGGTGAGTGAATGGGTGAGTGGGTAAGTGAGTGGGTGGGTGAGTGTGTGAGCGACTCGGTGAGTGAGTGCGTGGGTGGATCAGTGAGTGGATGAGTGAGGAGGGGCACTGCGGGGTGGGGGAGTGTACAGAGGGTGAGGGGTAATGATTATTATACAGGGCGGTACTAAAGTCAGGACACAGTTTCTTGGGTTTATCTTTAAGTTTATTGTGATTTTGCGAGTTTATATAGGTAGCTCTGCTTAAACGTGTCTCTCTCTCCATCCGTCTCCACTCTCTCTCTTCCTCTCTTCACTGCTGGCCTGTAGGTTTGGGCCGAGCGAGTTCCTGCCGGGGTTTTGGCTCTTCAGGAGTTGATTCCCCCCGTGGCTTTGTCGGCACGAGGCGACCGCGCGGAGTGTCAAGGGCTCCACCGGGCCCCAAGCCGCTGCCCCAGCACCACCGTAGCAGCCAAACCACCGGTGCTCGGCATGGCCTCTATGAAGGTCTTGCTGGACCTCATGTTGAGCACGGGGTACAACATTGTCCAGGAGAACGGACAGAGGAAGTTCGGACCGCCACCCGACTGGCAGGGGCCCCCTCCCGCCCGTGGCTGCGAGGTGTTTCTGGTGAGGATCCCGCGCGACCTCTACGAGGATGAGCTGGTGCCCGTGCTGGAGATGGTGGGGAAGCTCTACCAGCTCCGCCTCATGATGGAGCATAGCGGAGAGACCCGCGGCTATGCGTTCGCTACCTACGCGACGCTCGCCCAAGCCACGGATGCCGTCAAGAAACTCGACAAATTCGAGATCCGTCCCGGACGCCGCATTGCAGTCTGCTTCAGCGTGGACAATCGCCGCCTCTTCATTGGGGGGCTGCCAGAGGACAAGAAGCGAGCGGAGGTGATGATGGCGATGAGCGGTGCCACAGAGGGCGTGGCGGATGTCAAGATGAGCGTCTGTCGCTGGGACAAAACCCTCAACCGAGGCTATGCGTTCATCGAGTACGGGAGCCATCGCGCGGCCGCCATGGCCAGGAAGAAGCTCCTTCGAATCAACTTCCGGCCATGGGGCCGGACCATCAAGGTGGACTGGGCCATCCCGGAGTGGGAAACGGTAGCTGCGGCCGCGGCAACGGAAGACGCGGAGGAGGAGGCGGCGGTGCCAGACCTGCCGGAGCCGGAGTGCACGGCCACCGGCAAAGCCGCACACAGCCTGTTTGAGGGCTGGGGGGCACGTACGTGGCTGTGGTGGGTACCTCTCCACCTGCGGCCTATGCCCATTGCTCTCGAGGCGCTGCCGGAGGCGGCCATGCTGTCGTGGGAGGTGCGGCTGCGGATGCTGTGCCGGACCGCCGGCGTCAGCTACCCAATCTTCGAGCTGCACGCTCACTCGGAGCCCGGGATACCCGTGGGCCTCCTCTATAAGGTGTCGATTCCCGGGATGGGAAAAGGCACCGGCATCTTCCCCGCATTTCTGAGCTCCAGCGAGGAGGGAGCACGGGAGGTGGCGTGTCAGCACGCCTACAACATCCTCACCAAGGCGAATCCTCTGAGAATGTGCCCAGCCCCTGCCGCGACACCGCCTCCCAGCCGCCTCTTCCAGGATCCTTGAAGAAAAAACTAATTCATGCGTTTGACATGTCAACGCCATTTCGTTTTGAAAATGTAGCGGAGAAAAATATATTTTGTTCACATCGCATTCTGTTTTGTCAATAATCTCTGTAACGTGCGCCTGCTCTGCAAGGCATGCATTAACCCCTTTCTGTCTCAATTTCATTCCCAGCATGCAATTCTCCAAGCCTCAGATTTTATAACATATTTCGCACAACTTTAATCCTGGTAAATATATTATTTTCTTTAAAAACACGAGCATTATATTTAGTCTATTGCATGGCTAAAGTATTCTAAGTAAAAATATAAATTGTATTAACCAATATTTGATAATCGCTATGATAAATATATTTCTACCCTACAATATACAAATCTACATTGTGCTAATGTTTCAATTTTACTTTTATTAACTTACAAATATAGTGTCTAGGACACATTTTCAAAGAAATATTTTCATGTACCCAGACAATATTTGCAAGTGCCCACATAAAAAAAAACTTGCAGACTGCATACGTAGCTACGACAACAGAATCCTTGAAGAAAAAACGAATTCAGGTGTTTGACATTTCGTTTTATACAGGAGAAAAATATATATATATTGTGCACATCGCATTCTGATGTCAAAACATTTGATTCTTTATAAAATTGAAAAACCCTTGAACAACTTTGCTGCACACGGAGATGTCCGTGCACTGCCTCGTTTCCACAGCTTCTATCCCAGTGCCATTTGTATTTCATGCACATACCGCTGTTAAGAGTTTGATGTTTTATTGATTTTCAATTTAGGTGTTTTTTTCCTGTAATGTTTTTTTGTTATTTTTAGTGGAAATAAAGTCCTGAAAAGTCTCTTCCTCTCTCTCTCTCTCTCCACTCTCTCGGCCGAGTCTCTGCCACTTCTGGTTCTGAGTGTCGCATGCTTGGGATCCTTCTTTCCCTCCTCTGTGGATTTAATTTGATATGCTGATTTACACGCCAACATATTTCAGACTTCCCTGTTTTGTTAGGGTATTATCCTGATCATTACCAACGTTCCCACGGCCAGGCACTTTCGAGTAACTTATTACCTTTTACCACAGCATCATAATATCATTTTCCTGGATCATCGCCTTCATAGCTTTGATCAATCACCAATGGTTTACTGGTTCGTTTTTGTATTTACTTATGCCACCCTAAACTTGGTTCGAAGCTTTCGTGACTGCAGGAATTAATCTTTGTTTTTTAGGTAAAGTCACGTATAAATAAGAAATAACAAAACAACATAATTATGTTTTGTTATTTCTTATTTATATGTGACTTTATCGAAAAAACCAAAGATTAATTTATGTCACCCTCTTTCCCCGTGGGACCATGTGGCGTGAAGTTGTGTCGCACATAAAGAGAATCTGTTCACATCACGATTTTCCGTATTCGACTGTCAGTTGCCATCCCAGGGGGCAATATGCACATTTGTCGACTCGGCGAATCGACATGATTTCGGGCTCCGTTGGGTCGCCCCTTTTGTGCTTTTGCGCGAGCCGGATTTCAACGCAATTCCCGATCCGTTGTGGTGCCACGGTCTCGGAGCAACTCTGCCGGCGCCTCGACTCCCCCGTGGCCCCCCACACCGAGCACGCACCTGCAGCGCCCGCACATAGCGTCCTGGCGGGGGATTGCCCGTCACGACGGGTTTTCATCCGAAGGGTCTCTGGGATGAAAGTCCCGCGGTTTCCCAGTGCCAGGAGAATGGCCGACCCTCGCAGAGCGAGTCACATTGCGGCGCCTCTGAGTTGGCTTCAAATTGTTTGGGCGCGCGAAGGTTTGCCGGGTCGGCAGCGACGAGTCGCGCGCGACGCTCCCCGCCTTCTCGAGCCGCTCGCGGCATCTGTGTGACGCCGGCGAGCGCCGCTACGAGGCGGCGATAGGCAAAGTTCCCTTTCGTCTTCGTCCCTACCGACTCTCACGGCGTCCGCGCGACGCCGTGAGCATGGCCGCGAGGTACGTGATGGGGCGTGCGAGCATTTGTGGACTTGGGTAGCGGTAGGCTAGGCTCCGCTCGTAGAATATTCCCTCCGGGCGGTGCGGGGTTTGCGCCACGAATAAAATTTAGCAGAGAGCATCGGTGTGGTGCGCGTGTGATCCCCGTGCGGAGCGGCTCCGTGGGCGGATGCGCGGCGAGAGCGAGGGCGGAGCCGCGGCCGGAGCTCGCGCGTTGAGATCATCCCCCGTCGGCGTGGACGCGAGTGGGCCGCCGCGTGCTGCGTCAGCGTCAGCCGTAGTGGGCGCGCGGCGTGCACGCACGCGCGTTGAGATAATCGCCCGCAGGTGCGAGACCGTTCGGGCCCCGTGTTAACGACGGCTGCGGTGCGCGCCGATGCTCGTGGAGGTAATCGCTCGCCGGTGTAGGCGCTAGCGTGCCGCTGTCCGCTGCGTTAGCGATAGCCGCGGTGCGCGCGGGGGTGCGTGGGTTTACTCCGTGCGGCCGTGAGCCAGCAGCACGAGTCTGTCCCTCGGAGAGGGCGCTAGCGCGGGGGGCCCGATTGCTCGGTCGGCGGGGGCCCGGCGGGAGCCGACCGACGAGGTGGAGGAGGCGGCGGAAGGGGCCGATGTCGCGCCCCACCTGCCCAGCGAGGGCGGTGGGGTGGACGTCGGCCCCCACACCGCCATGGCCCTGTACACGTTAAAGTATTGAGCACAAACTCAAGGAGCGCGGAAAATGGTAATGTTGCTTGGATTTAATTTTAATATCATTGCAACTGTATAGTTTTGATATGTTTTATTGAAAAACATGCACGTGCATTGGCATGTCCCTCTGTCTCAAACATTAATAATGTATCATCTGCAAATGTCCTTTAGCAATGTAAATTTTTGTGCAACATTGGTATGCAGCTTGAAGAATGACGGAGTCTTATAACTGAAGACACTTCGGATTTTCAATCAAAATTTACAAATAATCCACTCTACCATAAACATGCTACATTCCAGCTAAAGTATAGTAGTATATTACTGTAAAGTAGTATGGTGTATAGCACAGATATTTTGTACAAATCCAGTGAGATGGGAGTGCTGCTTTGATGCATTACGCTTGGATCCGATCTCATGGGTTCAATTCAGGCTAACCCCTAAGGGTACAATTTTATTTTTGCAGTTTCAATCGGACCAAGTACCTGGGGAGGTTTATTCCAAGTCAACGTGGCTTAAAATCTGCCATGCTGAAATAAAATAGCTGGACGTTATTGCTTCTGACGTGAGTGCAGGACTCGCTTTCCATGCCAAGGTGCGGAGGCTCATTTGGGCGACCAAAGGAATTCCGAATGCATGTTACAATAACATTAATTTCAGATGACTGGATTCATTGGTAGAGTGCTCCAACTTGGGCAGAGATATCTGGCTGGAAAGTGATGTGGTTAAAACGTTTGTCTCGCAGTTTTAAAGGTTGCAATTTCAAAATACAGTTTGGGCATCAGAGCTCAATAAATTGAGTACTACTCTGTGTGAGGTTAACAGGAGTCATCCAATGGAGAGACTGGGCTACGCCATATAAATGTGGAATTTATATCAGTTGACAGGTCAAACGTACTCTTTGTCCTTTTTGGTCACTTTATTATTATAGGCTAGTGGTGTTTGTGTGTTTTAATCACAGAGATGGATGGGGGGGCATTGCACCTCGCTACACCCATCCACTGCTGACGTAGAGGTTGTGTGTGTTTACACTGTGTCTGTGTGTACACACTGTCTGTGTGTACACACACAGACAGTGTGTGTACACACTGTCTGTGTGTACACACACAGACAGTGTAAACACACACAGTGTACACACACACACATTGTACACACACACAGATTGTACACACACAGTGTACACACACAGTGTACACACACACAGTGTACACACACTCACACTGTACACAGACAGTGTACACACACACAGTGTACACACACTGTAAACACACAGTATAAACACACACAGAGTGTACACACACACACAGTGTAAACACACAGAGTGTACACACACAGTGTAAACACACACAGAGTAAACACACACAGTGTAAACACACAGTGTAAACACACACAGTGTACACACAGAGTGTACACACACAGTGTACACACACACGCATTGTGTACACACACACACGGTGTACACACACATTGTGTACACACACACACATTATGTACACACACACATTGTGTACACACACAGTGTACACACAGTGTACACACACAGTGTACATACACACACAGTGTACACACACACAGATTATACACACAGTGTACACACACACACAGTGTACACACACACAGTGTACACACAGACACATTGCGTACACACACAGTGTACACACAGACACATTGCGTACACACACAGTGTATACACACATAGTGTACACACACACAGTGTACACACAGTGTACACACACACATTGTGTACACACACACAGTGTACACACACACACAGTGTACACACACACAGTGTGTACGTGTACACATACAGTGTACACACAGTGTACACACACAGTGTACACACACATAGTGTACACACAGTGTACACACACACAGAGTGTGCACACACACACAGTGTACACACACTGTGTACACACACACAGTGTACACACACACAGTGTACACACACAGTATATACACACAGTGTACACACACACACAGTGTACACACAATAATGTCCACGTTGTTGTTGTAGCTGAGCCCACGCTCCCAAGGGAGGGAGCAATGAAAATGAATCTACATCAACTTAAACTCCAATCCCGCTCTGTGAGGCCACCATTCAGCATTACTTCATCGGCGTGAAACGCCAGGGGGAGGTGTACCTCGCTAGTGACGGCATGTCACCAAGGTATTCCGCTGCGCTCTTGAGCGTGACGTCACCTCCGCTTGGGTCACTGCCAATAGCGTTCCAGGGCCAATCCTTATTTGGGCAAAGCTACGCCCAGTGACTGGCTGCTCATTAACATAATGTATTCGTTAAAGCCGTCGCGAGTTTATTGCGACGGGTTCAGCACTCACGACATAACGGTCAGACATTAACATAATTTATTCACTCTAGTTTATTTAGTTACGGAGCCACTCATTGTGGGAGGAGCGTGTCTCGTACCCCGGACGTGACGTGACGTCACCTGCTGCCGCGAGACGTCACGAGGTAACAGGAAGCGATATGCACTGAAATCCGAGGTGAGAAAGTCTCATTGCGATTGTGGTTGTTGTGGTGGTGGTGATTGTGGTGGTTGTTGTTGTCGTAGGGATGTCAGTTGAGTAGCAGCGAGCATGGGAATCGATGTCCAGGTTGGAACTTTACAACGCGGGGCCTAGCCACGCGGGGCCTTGCCTCCTGCCCTCGCCTGATTGCATTTACTTTAATTATCTCGCTTAAGTTTAATTTGTCTTCACCCGGCTCGCCACTTTGTAACTTTGTTTTATTGTCAATATTCACGCAGTTTTTATTTTTTTTCACCAGGCCAAGCCCGCTTGAGCTGCTATACCGCTCTTGTTATCAGAAGCAACCTGCCCACAACAACACAAGGTGAGGCTTTGTCAACGTGTGTGAATGTTTTGACTTAAAACTTTGGTGACTGCAGGAATTAATATTCTTGGTTCTTTCGGTAAAGTCACGTAGATAGAAAATTAAATAACAAAATAACAGATAATAATTTATCTTGTTTAAATGAAGCAAAAAACCCCACGTTTCTATGGCAACATTAATGTTGAAGATGCGAGGGCTTACAGGAATATTTATGACATTTGCCCTCTCATTGCGTGCCATGACAGTGCTGTTTGCACAGTCACACATAGTCACTGTAAGATGTTTTTCTTGGTCGTGTTTTTGTTTTGTTGCTTGTTGTGGTTGCACCCGATTCAAGAGCCGAATGGCTCACGGGACTATAACCAAAATAAATCAAACTGAAAATCAAAAAACTGAAACCGCGTGATGAATTTGGGAAAGTTTTTCACTGCATCTCCAAATACATATAAAAGGCAAAGTTGTGATTGTGTATGTCCGTTCAAAATGTTTAGCGTACTTCCCGACATGCAACAAACTGGAAATTTGCCATGTGGGTACTTTCCAGACTGTACACCGTGCAAACATTATACAAATACACTTTTGTGTTTTTGTTGGGGGGGGGAGGGGAGCTCAATAATGTATAGATTTTTTGGACGGCAAGTGAGCTGTGACGTCAAATCTGTCACGTGACCCTCGCATGTGGAAGCGTCACGCATTGTGGTGTAGTGGTTAGCGTTGTCTGTGTGTGTGTGTCTGTGTGTGTCTGTCTGTGTGTGTGTGTCTGTGTGTGTGTCTGTGTGTGTGTGTGGAAGAGTAACTCATTGTAGTGTAGCGGCTAGCGCTAAACCACGCTACGAACCCGGCGACCCGAGTTCGATTCCCGCTCACGGCCACCACCGGTGACGATTATTTGAACCGCTTCTGGGCCTCCCCTAGGTCGACTCAGCCTTAAACGAGTAACTGTTGTGGTGTAAACATCGCCACTGGGGAGACAAAGGCAACCGGACGTGGGGATCCAAGTCCCGGGCGAAGCCAGGTAGTACAGCTAGTCGTGAATACATGAATGAATATAGACGTGTAACTCACGTGTGACTGTTTATATTCATTCCTCCATGGCTCGATACTGACGTGTAGATGGTGTGGATATTCTTATTTTCTGTCTGCAGCTGACGCTGGTCTGATGGAGCAAAGGCCCTCAGCACACCAGCTCGGTACGACAAGTCAACAATGCGACCAGCGTGCATACAGCACGGATCGGACTGGAAATTTGACACAGCACCAGAGAACTCGCACAGGAGAGAAACCCTTCAAGTGCACTGTGTGTGACAAGGCATTTTCAGATTCATCTACTCTTAAAAAACACCAGAGAACACACACGGGAGAGAAACCCTTCGAGTACAGTGTGTGGGGGAAGGCATTTTCAGATTCATTTGCTCTTAAAACACACCAGAGAACACACACGGGAGAGAAACCCTTCAAGTGCAGTGTGTGTGGGAAGGCATTTTCAGATTCATCTCATCTTCAAAGACACCAGAGAACACACACGGGAGAGAAACCCTTCAAGTGCAGTGTGTGTGGGAAGACTTTTTCAGATTCATCTACTCTTAAAACACACCAGAGAAAACACACGGGAGAGAAACCCTTCAGGTGCAGTGTGTGTCGGAAGACATTTTCAGGTTCATTTGCTCTTAAAACACACCAGAGAACACACACGGGAGAGAAACCCTTCAAGTGCAGTGTGTGTGTGAAGGCATTTTCACGGTCATCTGCTCTTAAAACACACCAGAGAACACACACGGGAGAGAAACCCTTGTGCAGTGTGTGTGGGAAGACATTTTCTGATTCATCTGCTCTTAAAAAACACCAGAGAACACACACGGGAGAGAAACCCTTCAAGTGCACTGTGTGTGTGAAGGCATTTTCACAGTCATCTGCTCTTAAAACACACCAGAGAACACACACGGGAGAGAAACCCTTCAAGTGCAGTGTGTGTGGGAAGGCATTTTCACAGTCATCTGGTCTTAAATCACACCAGAGAACACACACGGGAGAGAAACCCTTCAAGTGCAGTGTGTGTGGGAAGGCATTTTCACAGTCATCTGCTCTTAAAAAACACCAGAGTACACACGGGAGAGAAACCCTTCAAGTGCAGTGTGTGCGGAAAGGCATTTGCACATTCATCAAATCTTCTAGTACACCAGTGAACACAGACAGGAGAGAAACCCTTGAGGTACACTCTGTGTGGGATGATGTTTGCACAGTCATCACATCTTAAAGTACACCAGAGAACACACAGGAGAGAAACCCTTCAGGTGCACTCTGCGGGAAGGCGTTTGCACATTCATAAAATCTTCAAGTACACCAGAAAACACGGAAGCATCAGAAGATCTGCAAGGAGTGGAATCTGAAATCAGCTTGTGAAAGTCAAAGTGCCACAATAAGCCCATCCCTCATGAAACAAGAACCGGACGAAAATCGCAGCTTGGACACTTTTAAAGGTATCGAGGTGAAATATGAAGAGGTGATGGTGAAGAGGGAAGAAGTGATGGTGAAGAGGGAAGAAGTGAAGGTGAAATGTAAAGATGAAGATTCAACTCCAAAATGGGACCTTCACATCGATGGAGGCAACGTAAAGCAGGAGGAGAATTCTGACTGTGAGGCAGAGCGAGGCAACTCCCAGCAGTTTGTGGAGGTGTGGGTGGACTTCCTCCGAGACAATCCAAAGTCAAGTGGAGACCCGGTAGATGTATAAGCCAGAGACGATGTCGCTACAATAGATGCACCTTTGTCACAAGCCTTTAATGACAATGTGAAGTTGAACACTTTGTGGGCCCGTGAGTTGGGTAGATCTCTAACCAGGAGCAAGAGCCAATAAGCTCCCAAGCATTCACTGTTATAATAATTGCTTTTACACGGTGCTTGCTTAATCGCCTCAGCAACTCGGAGTTTTGTGTCGTACCTCGCCTGAAACACTCAAAGAGCATCCCCAAGTAGCAGCTGCCCCTGTGTGGCACAAGGTGGTGGCCCTGCACCGGCCTGCATGTGGACAAGAGCCTGTCAGTAGGGGGCGATGATTGATGTGTCATCTCAGTTGTGTGGTTTGTAGGTAATGTTTAGAATTTGCTACATTTTCACTCAGACGCCAACATGCAATGGCCTACTCGTTTTGAATGATACAATAGTATGTTTTACATACACGGTGAAGCAGACTGTGCAACTTTCTTGTTAATACGATGTAACGTGATGCAGTATATTTCACTGCAGTAATCCAATTTTGTTAATATGCCTGTCAATAATTTAGAATGTATACTTGTCTGGTTTTGTGCATACTTGTAACATTTGATCTGTAAGGGTCAAACATTGAATAAGTGATGTTAGGACAAAGTGTGTGTGTGTGTTTTGGAAGTAACCTGTACAGAGAACTCAGGTGGGACCCGTTGTTCTTGTGATACAGGTCAAACGGTGTTTTTGTGTTCCACGAAGCGTCTGCCTCTGGAGCAACTCATCGTCTTTGAAATAGGGAGCACGCTCGGATCATTCATCGGTTACAAGGCATACCACTTAAAAGTTACATGTAGCGGAGGAGGTACATTCTCTACAACACGAATTGTAGTTTTGTCTTACGTGTTGACGTAGATTTTGTCTAACTAGGACTAGAAATGCACCTTGCTGATTAACGTCTGGATGTTCGTACCTGTCGGTTGAAGCAAACCCCACTGCTGTTGTTGAGACGCTGTGCACCAATAAGGGTCCAACACATTGACGGCCTTCAGGCCAGGAAAGTCACAACATTTGCACACGAAGGACGCATTCACGCAAACACCCGGTGCTCCATTTTGAAGTTTTAAAATGAAACATCTTTGAATTGTGTTGTGTTTTGAATTAGATGATTTTTATTTCTTCATTAAAAGCTTGTATCAATTTACATCTGGAAGACTTCATTGAAAAGGACATTTCGTGTGAATTTTCTCTCGTCATTAAGTAGATGGCCTTGCCGGGGGTTCGGACACAAACAGTGTACACATAGTGTACACACACACAGTGTACACACACACAGTGACACAACAACAAACGCCATTCGCCACTAAGTGGCGGTGACGTCACCACGACGCTTGTGCCAGGCACAGTGACACATACACAGTGACACACAGTGTTTACATACACACACAGTGTGTACACAATAGTTTCAGTTTATATATATTTGGTATACCCCTGTGAGCCATTCGGCTCTTGAATCAAGTGCAACCACAACAAACACAAACAAGAACAAGAAACACATCTTAAAGTGACTACTTTGTGTGACTCTGCAAACAGAAAAAACATTAAAAAAACAGCAAAATGTTCCTGAAAAAAGCACCGTACACCAACGCTGTGTGCTAAAAATCCCAGTGGGATGCAATGTCCACGTTGTTGTTGCTGAGTTCAAGGGAGGGAGCAATGGAAAATGAATCTAAATCAACTTAAACTCCAATCCCGCTCTGTAACGTGACCACTCAGCAATACCTCATCGGCGTGAAACGCCAGGGGGAGGTGTACCTCGCCAGTGACGTCATGTCACCAAGGTATTCACCCCACCCCGTCTACCGCGCCTTTGAGCGTGACGTCACCTCTGCCTGGGTCAACTTGCGTTATCTGTTCAAGTACAATCCTTATTTGGGCAAAGCTACGCCCGGTGACTGGCGGCTCATTAACATAATATATTCGTGTTTACTGTCGCGAGTTTATTGCGACGGGTTCAGCACCCACGCCCCATCCCTCCACGTATGGGCCGGGCTCATTAACATAATTTATTTAAATTAAAACCCGCTCGTTGCGGGAGGGGAGTGTTCTTGTACCACGCAAGTGACGTCATCTCCTGCTGCCGCGTGACGTCACGAGGTAACAGAAATCTGCCGCTCCGTGCGTGAACTGAAATCCGAGGTGAGAAATTATCATCGCGGTTGTGGTGGTGGTGGTTGTGGTGGTTGTTGTTTACCAATGTAGAGCCTCGCTCTCTCTCGTAGGGATGTCAATTGAGTAGCAGCGAGCATGGGAATCGATGTCCAGGTTGGAACTTTACAACGCGGGGCCTAGCCACGCGGGGCCTTGCCTCCTGCCCTCGCCTGATTGCATTCACTTTAATGATCTCGCTTAAGTTTAATTTGTCTTCACCCGGCTCGCCACTTTGTAACTTTGTTTTATTGTCAATATTCACGCAGTTTTTATTTTCTTTTGTTACCAGACCAAGCCCGCTTGAGCTGCTATACCGCTCTTGTTATCAGAAGCGACCTGCCCACAACAACACAAGGTGAGGCTTTGTCAACGTGTGTGAATGTTTTGACTTAAAACTTTGGTGACTGCAGGAATTAATATTCTTGGTTCTTTCGGTAAAGTCACGTAGATAGAAAATAAAATAAAAATAACAGATAAAAAAATTTCTTTTTTACAATGAAGCAAAACACCCCACGACGTTTCTATGGCAACATTAATGTTGAAGATGCGAGGGCTTACAGGAATATTTATGACATTTGCCCTCTCATTGCGTGCCATGACAGTGCTGTTTGCACAGTCACATAGTCACTGTAAGATGTTTTTCTCGGTCGTGTTTTTGTTTTGTTGCTTGTTGTGGTTGCACCCGATTCAAAAGCCGAATGGCTCACGGGACTATAACCAAAATAAATCTAACTGAAAATCAAAAAACTGAAACCGCGTGATGAATTTGGGAAAGTTTTTCACTGCATCTCCAAATATATATAAAAGGCAAAGTTGTGATTGTGTGTGTTGTCTGTTCAAAATGTTTAGCGTACTTCCCGACATGCAACAAACTGGAAATTTGCCATGTGGGTACTTTCCAGACTGTACACCGTGCAAACATTATACAAATACACTTTTGTGTTTTTGTTGGGGGGTGGGAGCTCAATAATGTATTGAATTGTTTGCACGGCAAGTGAGCTGTGACGTCAAATCTGTCACGTGACCCGCGCACGTGGAAGCGTCACGCATTGTAGTGTAGCGATTAGCCTTGTCTGTGTGTGTGTGTCTGTGTGTGTGTGTCTGTGTGTGTGTCTGTGTGTGTCTGTGTGTGTGTGGAAGAGTAACGCATTGTAGTGTAGCGGTTAGCGTTGTGTGTGTGTCTGTGTGTGTGTGTAAGCGTAACGCATTGCAGTGTAGCGGTTAGCGCTACGCCGCGCTACGAACCCGGCGACCCGAGTTCAATTCCCGCTCACGGCCACCACCGGCGACGATTATTTGAACCGCTTCTGGGCCTCCCCTAGGTCGACTCAGCCTCAAACGAGTAACTTGTGGTGTGAACATCACCACTGGGGAGACAAAGGCGGCCGGACGTGGTGGATCCAAGTCCCGGGCGAAGCCGGGTAGTACAGCTAGTCGTGAATACATGAATGAATATAGACGTGTAAGTCACGTGTGACTGTATATATTAATTCCTCCATGGCTCGATACTGACGTGTAGATGGTGTGGATATTCTTATTTTCTGTCTGCAGCTGACGCTGGTCTGATGGAGCAAAGGCCCTCAGCACAGCAGCTCGGTACGACAAGTCAGCATTGCGACCAGCGTGCATACAGCACCGATCGGACTGGAAATTTGACACAGCACCAGAGAACTCGCACAGGAGAGAAACCCTTCAAGTGCACAGTGTGTGACAAGGCATTTGCATGGCCATCAGTTCTTCAGACCCACCAGAGAACTCACACAGGAGTGAAACCCTTCAGGTGCAGTGTGTGTGGGAAGGCATTTTCACGGTCATCTGCTCTTAAAATACACCAGAGAACACACACGGGAGAGAAACCCTTCAAGTGCACTGTGTGTGTGAAGACATTTCCAGATTCATCTACTCTTAAAACACACCAGAGAACACATACGGGAGAGAAACCCTTCAAGTGCAGTGTGTGTGTGAAGGCATTTTCAGATTCATCTACTCTTAAAAAACACCAGAGAACACACACGGGAGAGAAACCCTTCAAGTGCAGTGTGTGTGTGAAGACATTTTCATGGTCATCTGCTCTTAAAACACACCAGAGAACACACACGGGAGAGAAACCCTTCAGGTGCAGTGTGTGTGGGAAGGCATTTTCAGATTCATCTCATCTTCAAAGACACCAGAGAACACACACGGGAGAGAAACTCTTCAAGTGCAGTGTGTGTGGGAAGCCATTTTCAGATTCATCTGCTCTTAAAACACACCAGAGAACACACACAGGAGAGAAACCCTTCAAGTGCAGTGTGTGTGGAAAGGCATTTTCAGAGTCATCTCATCTTCAAAGACACCAGAGAACACACACGGGAGAGAAACCCTTCAAGTGCAGTGTGTGTGGGAAGACATTTTCAGATTCATTTGCTCTTAAAACACACCAGAGAACACACACGGGAGAGAAACCCTTCAAGTGCAGTGTGTGTGGAAAGGCATTTTCAGATTCATCTACTCTTAAAAAACACCAGAGAACACACACGGGAGAGAAACCCTTCAAGTGCACTGTGTGTGGGAAGACATTTTCAGATTCATCTGCTCTTAAAACACACCAGAGAACACACACGGGAGAGAACCCCTTCAAGTGCACTGTGTGTGGGAAGGCATTTGCAGAGTCATCTGCTCTTAAAAAACACCAGAGAACACACACGGGAGAGAAACCCTTCAAGTGCAGTGTGTGTGGGAAGACATTTTCAGATTCATCTGCTCTTAAAACACACCAGAGAACACACACGGGAGAGAAACCCTTCAAGTGCACTGTATGTGGGAAGGCATTTGTACAGTCATTTGCTCTTAAAACACACCAGAGAACACACACGGGAGAGAAACCCTTCAGGTGCAGTGTGTGTGGGAAGACATTTTCAGATTCATCTACTCTTAAAAAACACCAGAGAACACACACGGGAGAGAAACCCTTCAAGTGCAGTGTGTGTGTGAAGACATTTTCACGGTCATCTGCTCTTAAAACACACCAGAGAACACACACGGGAGAGAAACCCTTCAGGTGCAGTGTGTGTGGGAAGCCATTTTCAGATTCATCTGCTCTTAAAACACACCAGAGAACACACACAGGAGAGAAACCCTTCAAGTGCAGTGTGTGTGACAAGGCATTTGCATGGCCATCAGTTCTTCAGACCCACCAGAGAACTCACACAGGAGTGAAACCCTTCAGGTGCAGTGTGTGTGGGAAGGCATTTTCACGGTCATCTGCTCTTAAAATACACCAGAGAACACACACGGGAGAGAAACCCTTCAAGTGCACTGTGTGTGGGAAGACATTTCCAGATTCATCTACTCTTAAAACACACCAGAGAACACATACGGGAGAGAAACCCTTCAAGTGCAGTGTGTGTGTGAAGGCATTTTCAGATTTATCTACTCTTAAAAAACACCAGAGAACACACACGGGAGAGAAACCCTTCAAGTGCAGTGTGTGTGTGAAGACATTTTCACAGTCATCTGCTCTTAAAACACACCAGAGAACACACACGGGAGAGAAACCCTTCAAGTGCAGTGTGTGTGGGAAGCCATTTTCAGATTCATCTGCTCTTAAAACACACCAGAGAACACACACAGGAGAGAAACCCTTCAAGTGCAGTGTGTGTGGAAAGGCATTTTCAGATTCATCTACTCTTGAAAAACATCAGAGAACACACACGGGAGAGAACCCCTTCAAGTGCACTGTGTGTGGGAAGCCATTTTCAGATTCATCTGCTCTTAAAAAACACCAGAGAACACACACGGGAGAGAAACCCTTCAAGTGCAGTGTGTGTGGGAAGACATTTTCAGATTCATCTGCTCTTAAAACACACCAGAGAACACACACGGGAGAGAAACCCTTCAAGTGCACTGTATGTGGGAAGGCATTTGTACAGTCATTTGCTCTTAAAAGACACCAGAGAACACACACGGGAGAGAAACCCTTCAGGTGCAGTGTGTGTGGGAAGACATTTTCAGATTCATCTACTCTTAAAAAACACCAGAGAACACACACGGGAGAGAAACCCTTCAAGTGCAGTGTGTGTGGGAAGGCATTTTCACAGTCATCAAATCTTCAAGTACACCAGAGAACACAAAAGCATCAGAAGATCCACAAGGAGTGGAGTCTGAAATCAGCTTGTGAAAGTCAAAGTGCCGCAATGAGCCCATCCCTCATGAAACAAGAACCGGAAGAAAATCCCAGCTTGGACACTTTTAAAGGTATCGAGGTGAAATGTGAAGAGGTGATGGTGAAATGTGAAGAAGTGATGGTGAAGAGTGAAGAAGTGATGGTAAAGAGCGAAGAAGTGATGGTGAAGAGCGAAGAAGTGATGGTGAAATGTGAAGAAGTGATGGTGAAGAGTGAAGAAGTGAAGGTGAAATGTGAAGAAGTGAAGGTGAAATGTGAAGAAGTGATGGTGAAGAGCGAAGAAGTGAAGGTAAAATGTGAAGATGAAGATTCAACTCCAAAATGGGACCTTCACATCGATGGAGGCAACGTGAAGCAGGAGGAGAATTCTTACTGTGAGGCAGAGCGAGGCAACTCCCAGCAGTTTGTGGAAGTGGAGGTGTGGGTGGACTTCCTCCGAGACAATACAAAGTCAAGTGGAGACCCAGTAGATGTGTAAGCCAGAGACGATGTCGCTACAATAGATGCACCTTTGTCACAGGTCTTTAATGACAAGAACGTGAAGTTGAACACTTTGTGGGCCCATGGGTTGGGTAGATCTGTAACCAGGAGCGAGAGACAATAAGCTCCCAAGCATTCACTATGTTATAACAATTGCATTTACACGTTGCTTGCTTTATCGCCTCAGCAACTCATAGTTTCGTGTCGTACCTCGTCTGAAACACTCGAAGAGCATCCCCAAGTAGCAGCTGCCCCTGTGTGGCACAAGGTGGTGGTCCTGCACCGGCCTGCATGTGGACAAGAGCCTGTCAGTAGGGGGCGATGATTGATGCGTCATCTCAGTTGTGTTGTTTGTAGGTAATCTTGATTCGAAGCTTTCGTGACTGCAGGAATCCACACTCTTGAGTTCTTTCGGTAAAGTCACCACGTGGGTAGAAACATAACAGATCACGGCGTTTAGATCGCAACACAAGCAATCGTCATCAGGTGGGACAACCACAGCAAGAGAAACTGCTGAAGGAGTAGGCGCCTACTCCAGCAGTTTCTTGTTGCTGCTGTGCTTGCCCCACCTGATGACGATTGCTTGTGTTGCCATCGACATGCCGTGATTTATTATTTGTAGCGTAATGGTTTGAATTTGCTACATTTTGACCCAGACGCCAGCATGCAACGGCCTACTCGTTTTGAATGACGCAACAATAGTACGGTGTACATACACGGTTAAGCAGACGGTGCGTATTTGTAAATAACTTCTTGTTAATACGATATAACGTGATGCAGTCAATTTCGCTGCAGTAATTCAATGTTAATATGCCCGTCAATGATTTAGAATTAATACTTGTCTGATTGTGCGCGTACATGTAACATTTTGTCTGAGGGTCAAGCATTGAATAAGTGATGTTAGGACAAAGTGTGTGTGTGTTTTGGAAGTAACCTGTACAGAGAACTCAGGTGAGACCCGTTGTTCTTGTGATACAGGTCAAAGGGTACTTTTGTGTTTCACGAAGCGTCTGCCTCTGAAGCAACTCATCGTCTTTGAAATAGGGAGCACGCTCAGATCATTCATCAGTTACAAGGCATACCACTGGAAAGTTACACGTATAGGAGGAGGTACATTCTCTACAACACGAATTGTAGTTTTGTCTTACGTGTTGACGTAGATTTTGTCTAACTAGGACTAGAAATGCTCCTTGCTGATTGACGTCTGGATGTTCGTAACCATTGGTTGAAGCAAACCCCACTGCTGTTATTGAGACGCTGTGCACCAATAAGGGTCCAACACATTGACGGCCTTCAGGCCAGGAAAGTCACAACATTTATGGCACACGAAGGACGCATTCACGCAAGTACCCCATGCTCCGTTTTGAAGTTTTAAAATGAAGCATCTTTGAATTGTGTTATGTTTTGAATTGGATGATTTTACTTCTTCATTAAAAGCTTGTATCAATTTACATCTGGAAGACTTCATTGAAAAGGACATTTCGAGTGAATTTTCTCTCAACGTTAAGTAGACGGCCTTGCCGGGGGTTCGGTTCGATGCGGACTTTCACCTGTCTGGGATTGCGGGATCGAGATAAGGCGACACGGAGCTGGCCGTGCGAGAAGACCGCCGTCTGCAGATCGATTCCAACATAATCGAACGTCTGTCCCTGCTCCTCCGTCGTCCATGCAGGGGGTGCGTCGGTTTGCAGTGCCCCCTGCATGAAAACAACGGAAAGTGCAGCGCTCATCACAGATAGATAAAGATGTGCGCTTTTATTTAAAATGTTATTCTTTTATAAGGTGATGTTGAAATCGGAAAGTGTTTGGCCAGTTCATGATTTCAATCCGATTGATTCATTTATTATGAACCACATATCCGAGCTTTTGTGGTCCTGTTGAGCTAAAGTTGGAAAAAGTCCGTGACTATAACTTCGCTCAATATTGTAAACGTGTTTCTATTATTTAGTTATTGTTTAATACAAAGTACTTCAGATAATGGGTTTCAAGATGTACTTGAATGGCACGTTCATTGTTCCGGTGTTTAATGGCTTGGACGTCATGGCAAATGGCTTCCATCGATGTGGAAGTCAAATGTGGATGATAATTTGACATTTCGGTGTTGATTTGGAGTAGATTGTTTAACTGTTGAATACCGGGTGGTGAAATGCTTTGCCGAGTACCTGAACTGTTTGACCAAGTGAATTCATGAAGAGTTAGATACGAGTTTGAGCGTTAATATTCTTGCGGAACAACAAAGGTCGGATATTTTAAAGATTCCTGATCGTACGTTTATTGCGACAATGTTCACGGGGAACACGTGTGGAGGAGAGTTCCGGGTGAAGTCTCCCCTTACCTGACAACCATGGTGGCTGTCCGCTGATCACTCTCGCTCCGTCACAGCTACGAGCTGTAGGGACGGGACGCTCCACCCTGGCGCTGTTTTAATTCACAGCACCAAGACTGGAGAGCCTCATCCCTGCAGTTCCCTCCTGTTGTGCCGCAGCATTTACCGCGTAACGAGGCAACGTTTTCATGAGCAGTGCGTTCCACTACACACCCACACGAGCGAACCATGTGCAACAGTGTGCGTACATACAGACACGAACAAACACGCGGGTGCACATACACACACGAGCGCTTACTTGCAGACACGGACGAGTGGAGATGCACGCACGAGTGTGGTCACCACCTGGCTAGCTACACTAGTCACGTGATAACTAGTATACTAAACTATACACTACACTATACACTACTATAGACTACACTATACACTACACTATACTAAACTATACACTACACTATACACTACACTACTATACACTACACTATACACTACACTACTATACACTAAACACTATTATACACTACACTATACACTACTATACACTACACTATACACTACGCTATACACTACTATACACTACACTATACACTACACTACTATACACTACTATACACTACACTATATACTAATATACACTACACTATACACTACACTATACACTACTATACACTACACTATATACTACACTATACACTACTATACACTACACTATTATACACTACTATACACTACACTACTATACACTACACTATACACCACTATACACTACACTATACACTACTATACACTACACTATACACTACTATACACTATACACTACACTACTATACACTACACTATACACTACTACACACTAGTGCTGCACTAGTCCCCAAAATGCAAAGACAAAGGCTCCCCAATGTAGACTGACGCATCCACAGACCCACACGTGGACCCACGGACTCGCACAGAAACCCACGGACTCATCGACTCCCACTGGGCGTGCGCTGTTAGCGAGCACCGGTGAGGGTCGCAATGGAACAACACCAGGGGCTGGTGTGGACACAACCACGGCTGGCCGCTCGTCTCTCCAATTCTGATGTTAGCACCCCCACCCACCTCACCACCACCTTAATTATGGCTGAGTCCACCTAAGTGACGCTCGGGACTGCTTCAGGTAAGGGGCCAACCTTAAATGACGTCACGCGATTTTAGAGGATTTTTGACCCCCCCCCCCCCCCATCGTCACATGACGTCACACAAATTCTAGATTTAAAGCTTTCGTGACTGCTAGGATCCATACTCTTTGGTTCTATTGGGTAAAATCACGTAGGTGAAAATAAAATAACAAAAAATCACGACGTTTCGGCCACAACACAAGCGGCCTTCATCAGGTGAAGGGACGAGACTGGAGGACAGTGCTGGAGTGGGAGAAGCCACGCTTAGATCACGACCTTTAAGCTGTGTGAGAAGAAAAACAGAGCGCCTTGACAAAGGAATTAGCATAGAATTTAGCATTGAAATGGCTCATTGAAATAGCTATACTTTAACTTAGCTATTTCAATGAGCCATTTCAATGCTAAATTCGATGCTAATTCCTTTGTCAAGGGGTACCTCTGCGGATGTGTATACTTTAACTTAGCTATTTCAATGAGCCATTTCAATGCTAAATTATATGCTAATTAATTTGTCAAGGCGCTTGGTGTTTTTCTTCTCACACAGGTTAAAGGTCGTGATCTAAGTGTGGCTTCTTCCACTCCAGCGCTGTCCTCCAGACAGTCTCGTCCCTTCACCTGATGAAGGCCGCTTGTGTTGTGGCCGAAACGTCGTGATTTTTTGTTATTTTATTTTCACCTACGTGACTTTACCCAATAGAACCAAAGACTACGTCACACAAAGTCAGACCCCTCCCCCTCAAATATGACGTCACAAAGCTCTGCCCCCTCCCCCCTCCCAAAAAAAATATAAAACATGCTTCAAATCGCTCTAAACTATTGTCATTGTAGTGCGTTGTTAATGTGCCGCTGCACTCTGATGTAGGTAGAAATCATTTATTACAAAGTCGATTTAATTAAGTAGAACGTGTTTACATTTATTTAAAGTTGCGCAATTTGATGTGATGTCACTTTTCTCAAACCCCCCCCCCCCTTGTCACACATCGTCACAAACGTCTGACCCCCCCCCCCACCCTCTAGGTGCGTGATGTCATTCACGGACGGCCCCTAATTGTCGCTGGTATTGGCCGTGAGCGAGAATAGCGCAGCTATTCCCGCTTACGGTGGCTTTCAGACAACATACATTAATTTTTCGTCTCCCCCCTCCTCTTTTCAGAACATAGATGGACTCGTCCTTCTAAATAATCTGCCAAATCGCTGCACGTGGCGCTGACGTTTTTTTATAAATAAATAAACCGTTTAAAAATAAATAAATTAATTCGAACCGACACACCTGATGACGACCGTTTGTGTTATGGTCGAAACGTCGTGAGAATTTTTATTGTTTTATATATCATTATTTTATTGTTTCCCTTCAACGTGACTTTACCGAAAGAGCTAAGAATATGAATTACTACAGTCACGAAAGCTTTAAATCAAGATTAAAATTAATTAGCATACCAAAATTAGCATAGGTCAACCGTTGACCAATCGCTACGCACCATCGCCGGAGACGCGCCCAGGTTTGCCTCTCGACCAATCGGATCGCTGGCCCTCCCCTCCCCACTTTTGCACGCGGCGACCAATCAGATCGCGGGAGGACGCTACCATTTTTAATGCCCTACACGCTGAGCAGCGCGCGCCCATGTGCGTGTGAGTGTTTAGTTTTGTTTTAATTATTTTAATCATTAAAGTTCGCGAGTGTCAAGGTAAGCTAAGTTGACTTTTTTTTAAAAGCATTTTCTCAAGAGAACCGTTGTTGCTGCTGCGGCTGTTGTTGTGAAAGGCCCGGTACACCCTGAGGCCTTGCCTAGACTAGGACAGCCTTGATGTCACGTGGGTCCACACTCTTTGCTTTCGGTAAAGTCACGGAGGTAGAATTTTTTATATATATTTATTATTTAATTTAATTACATTTTATTTTATACCTACGTTAAATTTGATTTAAAATTTTAATTAAGTTGATTTAAACTTGTTTTATATCTACGTATTTTTTAAATAAATGAATGAGTTCTTAATTTAAATGTATTTTATACCTACGTTAAATTTAATTGAAATTTGTAATAAATCAAAATTTCTTTATTTTATTTCATAGCTACGTTAAATTAAGTTGAAATTTTTAATAAATTAAATTTATTTTATTTAAATTACATTTATTTAATACCTACGTTTAATTTAATTTTTAAAATAAATTACATTATTTAAATACATTTTATATTATACCTACGTTAAATAAACATTTTTATAAATTAGATTATTTTATTTAAATTAAATTTTTTAATAAATTACATTTATTTTATTTAAATTACATTTATTTTATACCTACGTTAAATTAAATTAAATGTTTTAATAAATCAAATTTATTTTATTTTATACCTACGTTAAATTAAATTTTTAACAAGTTGCCTCTCGACAACTTGTTAACTGCTCTGACTGCTACAAGCTAAGTGCGGCCTGGAAGCGTATTATTAAGTAATACATTTTACAATTACAATTCCTTATAGAGGAACCCCATACTAATGAACTGACTACGTATCTATATAATTAAAAGACCGCACGCAGATACCGCAAAAGCAGACCCCGTTGTCAATGATATAATTTCATGTACGTACAGCAGTTGCTGTACGTGCATCATTAAAATTACACCGATTGTAATACGTCACCAAAGACGACACAATTTTAATTTGACCCCCGGGTCTGATCGCGTTAACTGTGCAGGTGGCGGGTCGAGAGGTGACTTGCACGTGTGTGCAGCTTGTTGAATATTGACGTGCGATGACTTGTGGAGAGGAAGAACGATGATGATGGCGATGCAAGTCTTGAAGTCTGACGTTGTTCTCCGAGTCGTGTAGCCTACCCCGTGCGACTTTGGGGATTGCGTAATGTCATTTTAGTTTCCTCTGTGGAACTTTTTATTTTGTTGATTCTAACGATGTAAACTGACGTAGGGCGGGCTTGGGAGCGGCGTTGACGATGTGTTTTGGCGTTGCACCAACCAGCACCTTTGCATTCAGAAGTTGGAGGTGCTTTGATTGTTACGGCGAGAGGTGGAATCGTCACCGCCATCGTCATGGGTTTAAGTGGGCACGGAGCCCGTCAAGGGAATGGGTAGGTAGAGGAATGGGGTTGGAGAGTATACACAACTTGCATTTCTAGTCATTTCAACAATTTATGGGCATGTGCATCATTAACAGTATCCTGATTGATGAGCAAAACAAAGTCATCAATCTATTGTCATAAATGAGTCCGAAATATCAATAGTCATGCTCAAAACCGCATTCCTATTATAAAAATCATTGTACCCCCATTAATGATGACAATTCCATTATGGTCATTATGATGCTCAGAATTACACTTATATTCTCAGAATCATGAACATTTATTAAAACAGCAGTGTGCTCAAAATGCTCATTTAACAATTTCAACATGTACACAATCAATTCCAAGATTCTAATCAAAGTAAGTCCTATGTATCGTGGTGTTTTCATGCTTATACATTATTGCGCGCCCCCCCAAAAAATATACAAAAGTCTATTTTTATAATGTTTGCACGGTGTACAGTCTGGAAATTACCCATATGGCAAATTTCAAGCTTGGTGCGTGTCGGGAAGTACGCTAAACATTTTGAACAGACACACACATTCACAACTTTGCCTTTGATATATATGGAGATTGGTAATAAATTGTTAATTTAACTACTTTCATGTTGACGGATTGTAAATAGGAATAGCACTGGCTCACCACGGAGCTTATCGCGTGGTATCTGGGCACTTTATTTGAAACGTAAACCCCACAGTGTGTGAGTACAATTCCTCGCAAGTTGCGTCCACAGAGACAGACAGACTGACAATGACGTTTCTAGGTAAGAGTAAGAAATGAATCTACATGTCGAGGAGAAACGAGAGAGCCAAGAGGTCACCTCGGGAGACGGGGCGACGCGTCAACCTTAGTCACGTGACTGAAGGAGTGTGGGCGTGCCGTGTGTGTGTACTGTGGGTGTGTGTACTGTGTGTGTGTACTGTGCGTGTAGTGTGTGTGTGTACTGTGCGTGTGTGTGCATGTGTGTGTGTGTACTGTGCGTGTGTACCGTGCGTGTGTGTGTACTGTGTGTGTGTACTGTGCGTGTTTGTGTACTGTGTGTGTGTACTGTGTGTGTGTACTGTGCGTGTGTGTGTACCGTGTGTGTGTGTGTACTGTGCGTGTGTACTGTGAGTGTGTGTATACTGTGCGTGTGTGTCGTGCGTGTGTGTGCATCGTGTATGTGTACTGTGCGTGTGTGTGTGCACCGTGTGTGTGTACTGTGTGTGTGTGTACTGTCTGTGTGTACCGTGTGTGTGTGTACTGTGTGTGTGTATGTAACGTGCGGGTGTGTGTGTGTGTACCGTGCGTGTGTGTACTGTGTGTGTGTGTACTGTGTGTGTGTGTACTGTGTGTGTACTGTGTGTGTGTACTGTGTGTGTAACGTGTGTGTGTGTGTGTACTGTGTGTGAATAAGTAATACAAACAAATAAAAATAATTCATTAAAAAAATTAATTGATGAGAAGATGCCATGGGTCTACTGACTCAGATGACTACCCACACACACACAGTGTGTACACGTACACACTGTGTGTGTACGTGTACACACGTACACACTCTGTGTGTACGTGTGTACGTGTACACACAACAACGTGTGTACGTGTACACACGTTGTTGCTGAGTTCATGCACCCAAGAGAGGGGGCAATGGAAAATGAAGCTAAATCAACTTAAACTCCATCCCCGCTCTGTGACGTCACCACTCAGCATGACTTCATAGGCATGAAGCGCCAGCGGGAGGTGTACCTCGCTAGTGACGTCATGTCACCAAGGTATTCACACTCCCCCAACCCCGTCCACCGCGCTCTTGAGCGTGACGTCACCTCCGCATGGGTCACTGGCGATATCAATCCAGTGGCAATCTTTATTTGGGCAAAGCTACGCCCAGTGATTGGCGGTTCATTAACATATTGTGCTCGTTGAAGCCGTCGGGTTCAGCAGCCACGCCCCATCCCTCGACATATGGGCAGTTTATATTAACATAAATTATTCATATTCTTAGTTTTTTCGGTAAAGTCACGTTGAAGAGAAACAACAAAATAACAAAATATATATAAAACAATAAAAAATTCTCACGACGTTTCGACCATAACTCAAACGGTCATCATCAGGTGTGTCGGTTTGCATAAATTTATTTTGAAAACGGCATATTTATTTATATATATAAAAATAACGTTTGCGTCACGCGCAACGATGGCAGTTTGCCAGGACTAGTCCATCTATTTTTTGAAAAGAGGAGGGGGGAGACGAAATTTGTTTTTATGTATGCTGTCTGAAAGGCACTGTAAGCGTGAACAATCAATCAAGAACTGAAATGATTTATCAAATCTTTCCAATGATTGCTAAGATAGAATCCATCTTCTCGGTTGAAATTGTCTCTGTGTTTGTATATGTGGATAGCCTCATGAACGAATCTCTCATGGAAGCCAGATGGCTTACAAAGAACCTCCGTCTTGGAAAAGTCAATGGCATGTGAGCCTACTGAATTAGAACAATGATCTGCTACGGCCGAGGTGTTGGTCCTACCGTGTTTAAGGTCTGCTTTATGTTCACGAATGCGGTCCGAGATATGGCGTTTGGTTTCTCCAATGTAACTACTACCACAGAGGCAACTTAGTTTGTAGACACCAGGGTATTGTATGTCCGGAATCACATCTTTTACAGACGGAACCAGATCACGGATTTTATGTAATGTGTTGAAACGGACCTGGATCTTGTGTTTATTCAAGATTTTGGAGATCTTTTTTGTGATCCCAGCAATGTAGGGTAAAGTGATGGTTTTGAAAGGCTCCTCAAGAGGGTTCTTCTTCATGGTTTGAGTGATAGCTTTGCGGATTGTATAGTCGGAGTAACCATTAGCCCTAAGAGCTTGGTGTACGTGCTTGAGTTCACTGCTTATGTGTTCCTGGTCGGATATGCATTGGGCTCTATGATACAGAGTCTTGATGAGAGAATTCTTCTGTGATGGATGGTGGTGGGAATCCGGTTTCAGATAAGCATCCGTATGGGTAGCTTTCCTGTAGACAGAGTGGCTCATTGAACCATCAGGTCTCTTTTTAATTAGGACATCCAAAAAAGGTATCTTGCCATCTATTTCGACTTCCATGGTAAATCTGATGGCTGGGTGTATGGAATTGATGTGGTCGAAGAATTTGTCTAGAGCAGGCCGGCCATGTGGCCAGATGACAAAAGTGTCATCCACGTACCTCTTCCATAAGGTTGGGCGCAGAGTGGCAGTCTGGATGGCGTCAGTCTCAAATTTCTCCATGAAAATGTTAGCTATAACTGGAGAAAGGGGGGAGCCCATTGGGGTGCCCTCAGTTTGTTTGTAGAAAGTTCCATTCCAAGTGAAGTATGTATTGGTTAAACAGTGTCTCACCAGGGGGGGTACCTCAGTGTTTAGTCCTTGATGAACCAAGTCTTCAATGATTGCAATGGTGTCAGGTACAGGAACCTTGGTGAATAAGGAAACTACATCAAAACTGACAAGCAGGTCGTCTGGGGACAGGGAAATACCCTTGATTGTTGATACCAGGTGAGTAGAATTTTGTACCGCAGAGGTGGTCTTTCCAGTGAAAGGACGCAGGATTTCAGACAAAAAACGAGCTAGTTTGTAGGTGGGGGAGCTGATAGTAGAGACTATGGGACGAAGAGGTGTATCAACTTTATGTATTTTTGGTAAGCCGTATAATCTTGGTGGCCTGGCAGCAGAAGGTTTCAACGAAAACTGTTTAGATTGATCAATTAATGCGGTTGAATCAGAAATTATTTTGTTGGTTTGTGTGACGAGGCTGTTGGTGGGATCTCTTTTTATTTTTGTATAACTACCATCGTCGAGTAATTCTTTAATTTTGTTGTTGTATTCTATTTTATCCATGATAACAGTAGCATTGCCTTTGTCAGCTGAGAGAACTACAATATCATTCCTCTTTTTTAATTTATATAATTCAAAACGCTCATCTTTGCTGAGGTTGCTAGCTGGCATCTTAGCGTTTTTGAGGGTTGCAGCGATTTCAGATCTTGCTACGTCTGCAGCGATGTGACCCAGGCCCCTGAGAGCAACGTCTACTTGGGCAATTATATCATTAACTGGTATGTGTTTAGGTGTGACTGCAAAGTTTAGACCTTTAGCTAAAACGGATTTCAGACCATCGGAAATAGAACTGTTACTGCGATTAATTACGACTTTATTAACGTCTAACTTTTTGGTGTGTGGGTCCGGTCTTTTGTTTAAGAGGAGGTTAAATTTGGAAATCAGGTTTTCCTTACATTTGGTCGACATAGTAGCAGCTGAAGAGGCAGTCATATTGTCTACATGTTCCCAATCCGATGTGGACATTATTGCCGTCAATGATAAGTGTGATTTGTAGAGTGTCTTGTCTAACTGATCTAGTTCTGTGCGTATAAGTCTGATTTTTTCTGAGATAAGAGCTAAGCTAGTTTTGAAAAGAATTCGTTTCGCATTAGAAGAAGTTACAGTAGCAGAGGTGAGTGTAAATGCGATTGGTATTACCCCAGAGTCGCGGCATCTCTTCAGGAAGGTGAGAGACTCGATCAGCTGAGCTTTCTTATCCCGGAGTTTGTTGAAAGATCTTAAAGTTATGTGAAAACCCTCCCCGTAGAGGCGATTAAATTTTGATTTAAAGCTTTCGTGACTGCAGTAATTCATATTCTTAGTTTTTTCGGTAAAGTCACGTTGAAGAGAAACAACAAAATAACAAAATATATATAAAACAATAAAAAATTCTCACGACGTTTCGACCATAACTCAAACGGTCATCATCAGGTGTGTCGGTTTGCATAAATTTATTTTGAAAACGGCATATTTATTTATATATATAAAAATAACGTTTGCGTCACGCGCAACGATGGCAGTTTGCCAGGACTAGTCCATCTATTTTTTGAAAAGAGGAGGGGGGAGACGAAATTTGTTTTTATGTATGCTGTCTGAAAGGCACTGTAAGCGTGAACAATCAATCAAGAACTGAAATGATTTATCAAATCTTTCCAATGATTGCTAAGATAGAATCCATCTTCTCGGTTGAAATTGTCTCTGTGTTTGTATATGTGGATAGCCTCATGAACGAATCTCTCATGGAAGCCAGATGGCTTACAAAGAACCTCCGTCTTGGAAAAGTCAATGGCATGTGAGCCTACTGAATTAGAACAATGATCTGCTACGGCCGAGGTGTTGGTCCTACCGTGTTTAAGGTCTGCTTTATGTTCACGAATGCGGTCCGAGATATGGCGTTTGGTTTCTCCAATGTAACTACTACCACAGAGGCAACTTAGTTTGTAGACACCAGGGTATTGTATGTCCGGAATCACATCTTTTACAGACGGAACCAGATCACGGATTTTATGTAATGTGTTGAAACGGACCTGGATCTTGTGTTTATTCAAGATTTTGGAGATCTTTTTTGTGATCCCAGCAATGTAGGGTAAAGTGATGGTTTTGAAAGGCTCCTCAAGAGGGTTCTTCTTCATGGTTTGAGTGATAGCTTTGCGGATTGTATAGTCGGAGTAACCATTAGCCCTAAGAGCTTGGTGTACGTGCTTGAGTTCACTGCTTATGTGTTCCTGGTCGGATATGCATTGGGCTCTATGATACAGAGTCTTGATGAGAGAATTCTTCTGTGATGGATGGTGGTGGGAATCCGGTTTCAGATAAGCATCCGTATGGGTAGCTTTCCTGTAGACAGAGTGGCTCATTGAACCATCAGGTCTCTTTTTAATTAGGACATCCAAAAAAGGTATCTTGCCATCTATTTCGACTTCCATGGTAAATCTGATGGCTGGGTGTATGGAATTGATGTGGTCGAAGAATTTGTCTAGAGCAGGCCGGCCATGTGGCCAGATGACAAAAGTGTCATCCACGTACCTCTTCCATAAGGTTGGGCGCAGAGTGGCAGTCTGGATGGCGTCAGTCTCAAATTTCTCCATGAAAATGTTAGCTATAACTGGAGAAAGGGGGGAGCCCATTGGGGTGCCCTCAGTTTGTTTGTAGAAAGTTCCATTCCAAGTGAAGTATGTATTGGTTAAACAGTGTCTCACCAGGGGGGGTACCTCAGTGTTTAGTCCTTGATGAACCAAGTCTTCAATGATTGCAATGGTGTCAGGTACAGGAACCTTGGTGAATAAGGAAACTACATCAAAACTGACAAGCAGGTCGTCTGGGGACAGGGAAATACCCTTGATTGTTGATACCAGGTGAGTAGAATTTTGTACCGCAGAGGTGGTCTTTCCAGTGAAAGGACGCAGGATTTCAGACAAAAAACGAGCTAGTTTGTAGGTGGGGGAGCTGATAGTAGAGACTATGGGACGAAGAGGTGTATCAACTTTATGTATTTTTGGTAAGCCGTATAATCTTGGTGGCCTGGCAGCAGAAGGTTTCAACGAAAACTGTTTAGATTGATCAATTAATGCGGTTGAATCAGAAATTATTTTGTTGGTTTGTGTGACGAGGCTGTTGGTGGGATCTCTTTTTATTTTTGTATAACTACCATCGTCGAGTAATTCTTTAATTTTGTTGTTGTATTCTATTTTATCCATGATAACAGTAGCATTGCCTTTGTCAGCTGAGAGAACTACAATATCATTCCTCTTTTTTAATTTATATAATTCAAAACGCTCATCTTTGCTGAGGTTGCTAGCTGGCATCTTAGCGTTTTTGAGGGTTGCAGCGATTTCAGATCTTGCTACGTCTGCAGCGATGTGACCCAGGCCCCTGAGAGCAACGTCTACTTGGGCAATTATATCATTAACTGGTATGTGTTTAGGTGTGACTGCAAAGTTTAGACCTTTAGCTAAAACGGATTTCAGACCATCGGAAATAGAACTGTTACTGCGATTAATTACGACTTTATTAACGTCTAACTTTTTGGTGTGTGGGTCCGGTCTTTTGTTTAAGAGGAGGTTAAATTTGGAAATCAGGTTTTCCTTACATTTGGTCGACATAGTAGCAGCTGAAGAGGCAGTCATATTGTCTACATGTTCCCAATCCGATGTGGACATTATTGCCGTCAATGATAAGTGTGATTTGTAGAGTGTCTTGTCTAACTGATCTAGTTCTGTGCGTATAAGTCTGATTTTTTCTGAGATAAGAGCTAAGCTAGTTTTGAAAAGAATTCGTTTCGCATTAGAAGAAGTTACAGTAGCAGAGGTGAGTGTAAATGCGATTGGTATTACCCCAGAGTCGCGGCATCTCTTCAGGAAGGTGAGAGACTCGATCAGCTGAGCTTTCTTATCCCGGAGTTTGTTGAAAGATCTTAAAGTTATGTGAAAACCCTCCCCGTAGAGGCGATTAAATTTTGATTTAAAGCTTTCGTGACTGCAGTAATTCATATTCTTAGTTTTTTCGGTAAAGTCACGTTGAAGAGAAACAACAAAATAACAAAATATATATAAAACAATAAAAAATTCTCACGACGTTTCGACCATAACTCAAACGGTCATCATCAGGTGTGTCGGTTTGCATAAATTTATTTTGAAAACGGCATATTTATTTATATATATAAAAATAACGTTTGCGTCACGCGCAACGATGGCAGTTTGCCAGGACTAGTCCATCTATTTTTTGAAAAGAGGAGGGGGGAGACGAAATTTGTTTTTATGTATGCTGTCTGAAAGGCACTGTAAGCGTGAACAATCAATCAAGAACTGAAATGATTTATCAAATCTTTCCAATGATTGCTAAGATAGAATCCATCTTCTCGGTTGAAATTGTCTCTGTGTTTGTATATGTGGATAGCCTCATGAACGAATCTCTCATGGAAGCCAGATGGCTTACAAAGAACCTCCGTCTTGGAAAAGTCAATGGCATGTGAGCCTACTGAATTAGAACAATGATCTGCTACGGCCGAGGTGTTGGTCCTACCGTGTTTAAGGTCTGCTTTATGTTCACGAATGCGGTCCGAGATATGGCGTTTGGTTTCTCCAATGTAACTACTACCACAGAGGCAACTTAGTTTGTAGACACCAGGGTATTGTATGTCCGGAATCACATCTTTTACAGACGGAACCAGATCACGGATTTTATGTAATGTGTTGAAACGGACCTGGATCTTGTGTTTATTCAAGATTTTGGAGATCTTTTTTGTGATCCCAGCAATGTAGGGTAAAGTGATGGTTTTGAAAGGCTCCTCAAGAGGGTTCTTCTTCATGGTTTGAGTGATAGCTTTGCGGATTGTATAGTCGGAGTAACCATTAGCCCTAAGAGCTTGGTGTACGTGCTTGAGTTCACTGCTTATGTGTTCCTGGTCGGATATGCATTGGGCTCTATGATACAGAGTCTTGATGAGAGAATTCTTCTGTGATGGATGGTGGTGGGAATCCGGTTTCAGATAAGCATCCGTATGGGTAGCTTTCCTGTAGACAGAGTGGCTCATTGAACCATCAGGTCTCTTTTTAATTAGGACATCCAAAAAAGGTATCTTGCCATCTATTTCGACTTCCATGGTAAATCTGATGGCTGGGTGTATGGAATTGATGTGGTCGAAGAATTTGTCTAGAGCAGGCCGGCCATGTGGCCAGATGACAAAAGTGTCATCCACGTACCTCTTCCATAAGGTTGGGCGCAGAGTGGCAGTCTGGATGGCGTCAGTCTCAAATTTCTCCATGAAAATGTTAGCTATAACTGGAGAAAGGGGGGAGCCCATTGGGGTGCCCTCAAGACTCTGTATCATAGAGCCCAATGCATATCCGACCAGGAACACATAAGCAGTGAACTCAAGCACGTACACCAAGCTCTTAGGGCTAATGGTTACTCCGACTATACAATCCGCAAAGCTATCACTCAAACCATGAAGAAGAACCCTCTTGAGGAGCCTTTCAAAACCATCACTTTACCCTACATTGCTGGGATCACAAAAAAGATCTCCAAAATCTTGAATAAACACAAGATCCAGGTCCGTTTCAACACATTACATAAAATCCGTGATCTGGTTCCGTCTGTAAAAGATGTGATTCCGGACATACAATACCCTGGTGTCTACAAACTAAGTTGCCTCTGTGGTAGTAGTTACATTGGAGAAACCAAACGCCATACCTCGGACCGCATTCGTGAACATAAAGCAGACCTTAAACACGGTAGGACCAACACCTCGGCCGTAGCAGATCATTGTTCTAATTCAGTAGGCTCACATGCCATTTACTTTTCCAAGACGGAGGTTCTTTGTAAGCCATCTGGCTTCCATGAGAGATTCGTTCATGAGGCTATCCACATATACAAACACAGAGACAATTTCAACCGAGAAGATGGATTCTATCTTAGCAATCATTGGAAAGATTTGATAAATCATTTCAGTTCTTGATTGATTGTTCACGCTTACAGTGCCTTTCAGACAGCATACATAAAAACAAATTTCGTCTCCCCCCTCCTCTTTTCAAAAAATAGATGGACTAGTCCTGGCAAACTGCCATCGTTGCGCGTGACGCAAACGTTATTTTTATATATATAAATAAATATGCCGTTTTCAAAATAAATTTATGCAAACCGACACACCTGATGATGACCGTTTGAGTTATGGTCGAAACGTCGTGAGAATTTTTTATTGTTTTATATATATTTTGTTATTTTGTTGTTTCTCTTCAACGTGACTTTACCGAAAAAACTAAGAATATGAATTACTGCAGTCACGAAAGCTTTAAATCAAAATTTAATCGCCTCTACGGGGAGGGTTTTCACATAACTTTAAGATCTTTCAACAAACTCCGGGATAAGAAAGCTCAGCTGATCGAGTCTCTCACCTTCCTGAAGAGATGCCGCGACTCTGGGGTAATACCAATCGCATTTACACTCACCTCTGCTACTGTAACTTCTTCTAATGCGAAACGAATTCTTTTCAAAACTAGCTTAGCTCTTATCTCAGAAAAAATCAGACTTATACGCACAGAACTAGATCAGTTAGACAAGACACTCTACAAATCACACTTATCATTGACGGCAATAATGTCCACATCGGATTGGGAACATGTAGACAATATGACTGCCTCTTCAGCTGCTACTATGTCGACCAAATGTAAGGAAAACCTGATTTCCAAATTTAACCTCCTCTTAAACAAAAGACCGGACCCACACACCAAAAAGTTAGACGTTAATAAAGTCGTAATTAATCGCAGTAACAGTTCTATTTCCGATGGTCTGAAATCCGTTTTAGCTAAAGGTCTAAACTTTGCAGTCACACCTAAACACATACCAGTTAATGATATAATTGCCCAAGTAGACGTTGCTCTCAGGGGCCTGGGTCACATCGCTGCAGACGTAGCAAGATCTGAAATCGCTGCAACCCTCAAAAACGCTAAGATGCCAGCTAGCAACCTCAGCAAAGATGAGCGTTTTGAATTATATAAATTAAAAAAAGAGGAATGATATTGTAGTTCTCTCAGCTGACAAAGGCAATGCTACTGTTATCATGGATAAAATAGAATACAACAACAAAATTAAAGAATTACTCGACGATGGTAGTTATACAAAAATAAAAAGAGATCCCACCAACAGCCTCGTCACACAAACCAACAAAATAATTTCTGATTCAACCGCATTAATTGATCAATCTAAACAGTTTTCGTTGAAACCTTCTGCTGCCAGGCCACCAAGATTATACGGCTTACCAAAAATACATAAAGTTGATACACCTCTTCGTCCCATAGTCTCTACTATCAGCTCCCCCACCTACAAACTAGCTCGTTTTTTGTCTGAAATCCTGCGTCCTTTCACTGGAAAGACCACCTCTGCGGTACAAAATTCTACTCACCTGGTATCAACAATCAAGGGTATTTCCCTGTCCCCAGACGACCTGCTTGTCAGTTTTGATGTAGTTTCCTTATTCACCAAGGTTCCTGTACCTGACACCATTGCAATCATTGAAGACTTGGTTCATCAAGGACTAAACACTGAGGTACCCCCCCTGGTGAGACACTGTTTAACCAATACATACTTCACTTGGAATGGAACTTTCTACAAACAAACTGAGGGCACCCCAATGGGCTCCCCCCTTTCTCCAGTTATAGCTAACATTTTCATGGAGAAATTTGAGACTGACGCCATCCAGACTGCCACTCTGCGCCCAACCTTATGGAAGAGGTACGTGGATGACACTTTTGTCATCTGGCCACATGGCCGGCCTGCTCTAGACAAATTCTTCGACCACATCAATTCCATACACCCAGCCATCAGATTTACCATGGAAGTCGAAATAGATGGCAAGATACCTTTTTTGGATGTCCTAATTAAAAAGAGACCTGATGGTTCAATGAGCCACTCTGTCTACAGGAAAGCTACCCATACGGATGCTTATCTGAAACCGGATTCCCACCACCATCCATCACAGAAGAATTCTCTCATCAAGACTCTGTATCATAGAGCCCAATGCATATCCGACCAGGAACACATAAGCAGTGAACTCAAGCACGTACACCAAGCTCTTAGGGCTAATGGTTACTCCGACTATACAATCCGCAAAGCTATCACTCAAACCATGAAGAAGAACCCTCTTGAGGAGCCTTTCAAAACCATCACTTTACCCTACATTGCTGGGATCACAAAAAAGATCTCCAAAATCTTGAATAAACACAAGATCCAGGTCCGTTTCAACACATTACATAAAATCCGTGATCTGGTTCCGTCTGTAAAAGATGTGATTCCGGACATACAATACCCTGGTGTCTACAAACTAAGTTGCCTCTGTGGTAGTAGTTACATTGGAGAAACCAAACGCCATACCTCGGACCGCATTCGTGAACATAAAGCAGACCTTAAACACGGTAGGACCAACACCTCGGCCGTAGCAGATCATTGTTCTAATTCAGTAGGCTCACATGCCATTTACTTTTCCAAGACGGAGGTTCTTTGTAAGCCATCTGGCTTCCATGAGAGATTCGTTCATGAGGCTATCCACATATACAAACACAGAGACAATTTCAACCGAGAAGATGGATTCTATCTTAGCAATCATTGGAAAGATTTGATAAATCATTTCAGTTCTTGATTGATTGTTCACGCTTACAGTGCCTTTCAGACAGCATACATAAAAACAAATTTCGTCTCCCCCCTCCTCTTTTCAAAAAATAGATGGACTAGTCCTGGCAAACTGCCATCGTTGCGCGTGACGCAAACGTTATTTTTATATATATAAATAAATATGCCGTTTTCAAAATAAATTTATGCAAACCGACACACCTGATGATGACCGTTTGAGTTATGGTCGAAACGTCGTGAGAATTTTTTATTGTTTTATATATATTTTGTTATTTTGTTGTTTCTCTTCAACGTGACTTTACCGAAAAAACTAAGAATATGAATTACTGCAGTCACGAAAGCTTTAAATCAAAATTTAATCGCCTCTACGGGGAGGGTTTTCACATAACTTTAAGATCTTTCAACAAACTCCGGGATAAGAAAGCTCAGCTGATCGAGTCTCTCACCTTCCTGAAGAGATGCCGCGACTCTGGGGTAATACCAATCGCATTTACACTCACCTCTGCTACTGTAACTTCTTCTAATGCGAAACGAATTCTTTTCAAAACTAGCTTAGCTCTTATCTCAGAAAAAATCAGACTTATACGCACAGAACTAGATCAGTTAGACAAGACACTCTACAAATCACACTTATCATTGACGGCAATAATGTCCACATCGGATTGGGAACATGTAGACAATATGACTGCCTCTTCAGCTGCTACTATGTCGACCAAATGTAAGGAAAACCTGATTTCCAAATTTAACCTCCTCTTAAACAAAAGACCGGACCCACACACCAAAAAGTTAGACGTTAATAAAGTCGTAATTAATCGCAGTAACAGTTCTATTTCCGATGGTCTGAAATCCGTTTTAGCTAAAGGTCTAAACTTTGCAGTCACACCTAAACACATACCAGTTAATGATATAATTGCCCAAGTAGACGTTGCTCTCAGGGGCCTGGGTCACATCGCTGCAGACGTAGCAAGATCTGAAATCGCTGCAACCCTCAAAAACGCTAAGATGCCAGCTAGCAACCTCAGCAAAGATGAGCGTTTTGAATTATATAAATTAAAAAAAGAGGAATGATATTGTAGTTCTCTCAGCTGACAAAGGCAATGCTACTGTTATCATGGATAAAATAGAATACAACAACAAAATTAAAGAATTACTCGACGATGGTAGTTATACAAAAATAAAAAGAGATCCCACCAACAGCCTCGTCACACAAACCAACAAAATAATTTCTGATTCAACCGCATTAATTGATCAATCTAAACAGTTTTCGTTGAAACCTTCTGCTGCCAGGCCACCAAGATTATACGGCTTACCAAAAATACATAAAGTTGATACACCTCTTCGTCCCATAGTCTCTACTATCAGCTCCCCCACCTACAAACTAGCTCGTTTTTTGTCTGAAATCCTGCGTCCTTTCACTGGAAAGACCACCTCTGCGGTACAAAATTCTACTCACCTGGTATCAACAATCAAGGGTATTTCCCTGTCCCCAGACGACCTGCTTGTCAGTTTTGATGTAGTTTCCTTATTCACCAAGGTTCCTGTACCTGACACCATTGCAATCATTGAAGACTTGGTTCATCAAGGACTAAACACTGAGGTACCCCCCCTGGTGAGACACTGTTTAACCAATACATACTTCACTTGGAATGGAACTTTCTACAAACAAACTGAGGGCACCCCAATGGGCTCCCCCCTTTCTCCAGTTATAGCTAACATTTTCATGGAGAAATTTGAGACTGACGCCATCCAGACTGCCACTCTGCGCCCAACCTTATGGAAGAGGTACGTGGATGACACTTTTGTCATCTGGCCACATGGCCGGCCTGCTCTAGACAAATTCTTCGACCACATCAATTCCATACACCCAGCCATCAGATTTACCATGGAAGTCGAAATAGATGGCAAGATACCTTTTTTGGATGTCCTAATTAAAAAGAGACCTGATGGTTCAATGAGCCACTCTGTCTACAGGAAAGCTACCCATACGGATGCTTATCTGAAACCGGATTCCCACCACCATCCATCACAGAAGAATTCTCTCATCAAGACTCTGTATCATAGAGCCCAATGCATATCCGACCAGGAACACATAAGCAGTGAACTCAAGCACGTACACCAAGCTCTTAGGGCTAATGGTTACTCCGACTATACAATCCGCAAAGCTATCACTCAAACCATGAAGAAGAACCCTCTTGAGGAGCCTTTCAAAACCATCACTTTACCCTACATTGCTGGGATCACAAAAAAGATCTCCAAAATCTTGAATAAACACAAGATCCAGGTCCGTTTCAACACATTACATAAAATCCGTGATCTGGTTCCGTCTGTAAAAGATGTGATTCCGGACATACAATACCCTGGTGTCTACAAACTAAGTTGCCTCTGTGGTAGTAGTTACATTGGAGAAACCAAACGCCATATCTCGGACCGCATTCGTGAACATAAAGCAGACCTTAAACACGGTAGGACCAACACCTCGGCCGTAGCAGATCATTGTTCTAATTCAGTAGGCTCACATGCCATTGACTTTTCCAAGACGGAGGTTCTTTGTAAGCCATCTGGCTTCCATGAGAGATTCGTTCATGAGGCTATCCACATATACAAACACAGAGACAATTTCAACCGAGAAGATGGATTCTATCTTAGCAATCATTGGAAAGATTTGATAAATCATTTCAGTTCTTGATTGATTGTTCACGCTTACAGTGCCTTTCAGACAGCATACATAAAAACAAATTTCGTCTCCCCCCTCCTCTTTTCAAAAAATAGATGGACTAGTCCTGGCAAACTGCCATCGTTGCGCGTGACGCAAACGTTATTTTTATATATATAAATAAATATGCCGTTTTCAAAATAAATTTATGCAAACCGACACACCTGATGATGACCGTTTGAGTTATGGTCGAAACGTCGTGAGAATTTTTTATTGTTTTATATATATTTTGTTATTTTGTTGTTTCTCTTCAACGTGACTTTACCGAAAAAACTAAGAATATGAATTACTGCAGTCACGAAAGCTTTAAATCAAAATTTTATCGCCTCTACGGGGAGGGTTTTCACATAACTTTAAGATCTTTCAACAAACTCCGGGATAAGAAAGCTCAGCTGATCGAGTCTCTCACCTTCCTGAAGAGATGCCGCGACTCTGGGGTAATACCAATCGCATTTACACTCACCTCTGCTACTGTAACTTCTTCTAATGCGAAACGAATTCTTTTCAAAACTAGCTTAGCTCTTATCTCAGAAAAAATCAGACTTATACGCACAGAACTAGATCAGTTAGACAAGACACTCTACAAATCACACTTATCATTGACGGCAATAATGTCCACATCGGATTGGGAACATGTAGACAATATGACTGCCTCTTCAGCTGCTACTATGTCGACCAAATGTAAGGAAAACCTGATTTCCAAATTTAACCTCCTCTTAAACAAAAGACCGGACCCACACACCAAAAAGTTAGACGTTAATAAAGTCGTAATTAATCGCAGTAACAGTTCTATTTCCGATGGTCTGAAATCCGTTTTAGCTAAAGGTCTAAACTTTGCAGTCACACCTAAACACATACCAGTTAATGATATAATTGCCCAAGTAGACGTTGCTCTCAGGGGCCTGGGTCACATCGCTGCAGACGTAGCAAGATCTGAAATCGCTGCAACCCTCAAAAACGCTAAGATGCCAGCTAGCAACCTCAGCAAAGATGAGCGTTTTGAATTATATAAATTAAAAAAGAGGAATGATATTGTAGTTCTCTCAGCTGACAAAGGCAATGCTACTGTTATCATGGATAAAATAGAATACAACAACAAAATTAAAGAATTACTCGACGATGGTAGTTATACAAAAATAAAAAGAGATCCCACCAACAGCCTCGTCACACAAACCAACAAAATAATTTCTGATTCAACCGCATTAATTGATCAATCTAAACAGTTTTCGTTGAAACCTTCTGCTGCCAGGCCACCAAGATTATACGGCTTACCAAAAATACATAAAGTTGATACACCTCTTCGTCCCATAGTCTCTACTATCAGCTCCCCCACCTACAAACTAGCTCGTTTTTTGTCTGAAATCCTGCGTCCTTTCACTGGAAAGACCACCTCTGCGGTACAAAATTCTACTCACCTGGTATCAACAATCAAGGGTATTTCCCTGTCCCCAGACGACCTGCTTGTCAGTTTTGATGTAGTTTCCTTATTCACCAAGGTTCCTGTACCTGACACCATTGCAATCATTGAAGACTTGGTTCATCAAGGACTAAACACTGAGGTACCCCCCCTGGTGAGACACTGTTTAACCAATACATACTTCACTTGGAATGGAACTTTCTACAAACAAACTGAGGGCACCCCAATGGGCTCCCCCCTTTCTCCAGTTATAGCTAACATTTTCATGGAGAAATTTGAGACTGACGCCATCCAGACTGCCACTCTGCGCCCAACCTTATGGAAGAGGTACGTGGATGACACTTTTGTCATCTGGCCACATGGCCGGCCTGCTCTAGACAAATTCTTCGACCACATCAATTCCATACACCCAGCCATCAGATTTACCATGGAAGTCGAAATAGATGGCAAGATACCTTTTTTGGATGTCCTAATTAAAAAGAGACCTGATGGTTCAATGAGCCACTCTGTCTACAGGAAAGCTACCCATACGGATGCTTATCTGAAACCGGATTCCCACCACCATCCATGACAGAAGAATTCTCTCATCAAGACTCTGTATCATAGAGCCCAATGCATATCCGACCAGGAACACATAAGCAGTGAACTCAAGCACGTACACCAAGCTCTTAGGGCTAATGGTTACTCCGACTATACAATCCGCAAAGCTATCACTCAAACCATGAAGAAGAACCCTCTTGAGGAGCCTTTCAAAACCATCACTTTACCCTACATTGCTGGGATCACAAAAAAGATCTCCAAAATCTTGAATAAACACAAGATCCAGGTCCGTTTCAACACATTACATAAAATCCGTGATCTGGTTCCGTCTGTAAAAGATGTGATTCCGGACATACAATACCCTGGTGTCTACAAACTAAGTTGCCTCTGTGGTAGTAGTTACATTGGAGAAACCAAACGCCATATCTCGGACCGCATTCGTGAACATAAAGCAGACCTTAAACACGGTAGGACCAACACCTCGGCCGTAGCAGATCATTGTTCTAATTCAGTAGGCTCACATGCCATTGACTTTTCCAAGACGGAGGTTCTTTGTAAGCCATCTGGCTTCCATGAGAGATTCGTTCATGAGGCTATCCACATATACAAACACAGAGACAATTTCAACCGAGAAGATGGATTCTATCTTAGCAATCATTGGAAAGATTTGATAAATCATTTCAGTTCTTGATTGATTGTTCACGCTTACAGTGCCTTTCAGACAGCATACATAAAAACAAATTTCGTCTCCCCCCTCCTCTTTTCAAAAAATAGATGGACTAGTCCTGGCAAACTGCCATCGTTGCGCGTGACGCAAACGTTATTTTTATATATATAAATAAATATGCCGTTTTCAAAATAAATTTATGCAAACCGACACACCTGATGATGACCGTTTGAGTTATGGTCGAAACGTCGTGAGAATTTTTTTATTGTTTTATATATAATTTGTTATTTTGTTGTTTCTCTTCAACGTGACTTTACCGAAAAAACTAAGAATATGAATTACTGCAGTCACGAAAGCTTTAAATCAAAATAAATTATTCAGTTACAGAGCTACTCATGGGAGGGGCGTGTCTCTTACCCCGGAAGTGACGTCTGTTACCTGCTTACCCGCGTGACGTCGCGAGGTAACAGGAGGCTGCCGATCCGCGCTTGCACTGAAATCTGAGGTGAGAAATTCTCATGGTGGTGGTGGTTGTTGTTGTGGTGGTTGTTGTTGTTGTTGTTTACCAAGGTAGAGCCTCTCTCTCTCGTAGGGATGTCAGTTGAGTAGCAGCGAGCATGGGAATCGATGTCCAGGTTGGAACTTTACAACGCGGGGCCTAGCCACGCAGGGCCTTGCCTCCTGCCCTGGCCTGATTGCGTTCACTTTAATTATCTCGCTTAAGTTTAATTTGTCTTCACCCGGCTCGCCACTTTGTAACTTTGTTTTATTGTCAATATTCACGCAGTTTTTATTTTCGTTCTTTTGTTACCAGGCCAAGCCCGCTTGAGCTGCTATACCGCTCTTGTTATCAGAAGCGACCTGCCCACAACAACACAAGGTGAGGCTTTGTCAACGTGTGTGAATGTTTTGACTTAAAACTTTGGTGACTGCAGGAATTAACATTCTTGGTTCTTTCGGTAAAGTTAAGTAGATAGAAAATTAAATGAAAATAACAGATAATAAAAATAAATGAAATTTTTTTTTTTTTAAATAAAGCAAAAAACCGACGACGTTTCGATCGCAACACAAGTGGTCTTTATCTTATTGAATTTAATCTGTTATTTTTATTTTCTATCTACGTTACTTTACTGAAAGAACCAACAATACGTGTGTCAATGTATCTATCGGTCAAAGACGCTAAGCGCGTGCCGCTGTTTACTCTGAATGTGTGGAGGGGAACACCTTCACCACGGGGAGAGAGAGACAGATACACGGATAGCCTCGGCTATGTTGATTGATCCTCAATTCATTACTTGGTGGAGTGAGGAAGAATTAATGCTGAGCAGATGAAGGTGGCCAGGCATGGAGCTGGTTACACCACCACCTGTTTACTCATGGCAGTGTGTGACAGTGTCAAGTTTGTGTTTGCAGTAAAGTCTATTAACTCCTCTTCTTTGGTTCTTTCGGTAAAGTCACGTAGAATGAGAATAAAATAATAAATTGATAAAATAAAATAACAATAATATTCTCACGACGTTTCGGCCACAACACAAGCGGCCTTCATCAGGTGAAGGGAGCGAGACTGTCTGGTAGGACAGCGCTGGAGTGAGAGAGCCACGTTCAGATCACGGCTTTTAAGCTGTGTGAGAGGAACAAAGAGCCTTGACGAAGGAATTAGCATAAAATTTAGCATTGAAATGGCTGAATGATTAGCTTGTGACTGGTCACAGAAATAGCTATGTTAAAAGTTAAAGCATACACATCCGCAGAACAAACAGTTCTTGTTGAAACCCTCTGCTGCCAGACCACCAAGATTATATGGCCTTCCAAAGATACACAAAGAAGATACACCCCTTCGTCCCATCGTCTCTACTATCAGCTCCCCCACCTACAAACTGGCACGTTTTCTGGCTGATATACTGCGACCTTTCACTGGAAAAACCACCTCTGCGGTACTAAATTCTACTCACCTGGTATCGACAATCAAAGACATTTCCCTGTCCCCAAACGACCTGCTTGTCAGTTTTGATGTGGTGTCCTTGTTCACCAAAGTCCCGGTACCTGACACCATCGCTATCATTGAAGACCTGGTTCATCAAGGACTGCATACTGATGTACCCCCCCTGGTGAGACATTGCTTAACCAACACATACTTCACCTGGAATGGAACTTTCTACAAACAAACTGAGGGCACCCCAATGGGCTCCTCCCTATCTCCGGTTGTAGCCAACGTATTCATGGAAAAATTTGAAACTGACGCCATCCAGACTGCCACTCTACGCCCGACCTTATGGAAGAGGTACGTTGATGACACCTTTGTCATCTGGCCACATGGCCAGCCTGCTCTAGACCAATTCCGCGACCACATCAATTCCATACACCCAGCCATCAGATTTACCATGGAGGTCGAAAAAGATGGCAAACTACCCTTTCTGGATGTCTTAATTAAAAGGAGACATGATGGTTCAATGAGCCACTCTGTCTACAGGAAAGCTACCCATACAGATGCTTACTTGAAACCGGATTCCCACCACCATCCATCCCAGAAGAACTGCCTCATCAAGACTCTATACCATAGAGCCCAATGCATTTCCGACCAGGAACACATTACCAGTGAACTCTAGCACGTACACCAGGCTCTCAGGGCTAATGGCTACTCCGACTACACAATCCGCAAAGCCATCACTCCAGTCATGAAGAAGGATCCTCTTGTGGAGCCACTCAAAACCATCACCTTACCCTACATTGCAGGGGTCACTAAAAAGATCTCCAAAATCCTGAATAAACACAAGATCCAGGTCCGATTCAACACAGTACACAAAATCCGTGATTTAGTTCCATCTGTAAAAGATGCTCTTCCAGACATACAGTACCCGGGCGTTTACAAACTAAAGTGCCTCTGTGGTAGTAGCTACATTGGAGAAACCAAAAGACATATCTCGGACCGCATCCGCGAACATAAAGCAGACTTGAAACACGGTAAGACGAACTCCTCTGCCGTGGCAGATCACTGTTACAATTCAGTGGGCTCACATGACATTGACTTCTCCAAGACGGAGGTTCTTTGCAAACCTACTGGCTACCATGAGAGATTCGTTCATGAGGCCATTCACATATACAAGCACAGAGACAATTTCAACCGAGAAGATGGATTCAGGCTTAGTAACCACTGGAAAGATGTGTTAAATCATTTCTGTTCTTAATTAATTGTAATTTTACGATGACCTTCAGACCGCAGCTCTTTCGCCAGCATTGCCTCTTAATACCTCTCACACCACGGTTAATGGTATGGTTTACAACATGGAGTATACTAGGGCTTCGCAGCTGTCTCTCTCCCCCTCCTCTGTTCCGACCATGGACGAACTCGTCCGTCTGAACGGGGCCCGTAGCTATCCGTGGTACGGAAATTTGAGGGTAAGAAACCACCCATTTTTTCGCCATATAGCATTGTGATATATAACGACTTATGGTTGGTAGCTTAGCTGATTGGAGAATATAGAGTTTATTGATAACATGAAGGTAATTTATATTTTAGTTTTTATTGGTTCACTATATAGTACTGTGAATAGCTCAGATGTGTAGTCATTTCTGTGACCAGTCACTAGCAAATCACCCAGTTATTTCAATGCTAAATTCGCCTAGTTATTTCAATGCTAAATTCTCCTGTTTTGATTTGTACTAAGTGCCTCGGTGAATGTGTATGCTCTGACTTCAACGTAACTATTTCTGTAGCAGTTACAAGCGAATGCCTTAATTTAGCTATTTCAATGCTAAATTCTATGCTAATTACTTTTAACAATGGGTGCCTCTGCGGATGTGTATGCTTTAACTTTTAACATAGCTATTTCTGTGACCAGTCACAAGCTAATCATTCAGCCATCTCAATGCTAAATTTTATGCTAATTCCTTCGTCAAGGCTCTTTGTTCCTCTCACACAGCTTAAAAGCCGTGATCTGAACGTGGCTCTCTCACTCCAGCGCTGTCCTACCAGACAGTCTCGCTCCCTTCACCTGATGAAGGCCGCTTGTGTTGTGGCCGAAACGTCGTGAGAATATTATTGTGTTATTTTATTTTATCAATTTATTATTTTATTCTCATTCTACGTGACTTTACCGAAAGAACCAAAGAAGATGAATCATTGCAGTCACGAAAGCTTTAAATCGAAATCTATTAACTCTGTTGAACACAGAGGTTATATCAAAACAATAGTTTATTTTTGTTTTCCTCTGGAACTCTTTGTAAGAATGGAAACAGGATGTGAACACAGCACACACATGCAGCTGAAGTCGGAACTGTTCATCCCAGCATTCAAGGCCATCTGAGCCTGGATTCACACCTCTAAGTTGCGATTGAACGTTAATTTCTGCATTTCTGCATACCACAAATAGTATTGGTTTCAATACCCTTTGCTATGCCAGCTGAATTTAGCTTTCATAAATATTCATTTTGTAGTCAGACAGCCGAAATTGTGTGCTTAGAGTTTTGAGTTATCATTCATATTGAAGATACGAGGGCTTCCAGGCATATTTATGACATTTTCCCTCTCATTGTGTGCCATAACAGCCCGTGGAGAGAAACCCTTCAGGTGCACTCTGTGCGGGAAGGCGTTTGCAGATTCATCAAATCTGATTAATTTGGGAAACTTTTTCACTACGTCATGAATATATTAATAAGTATAGACGTGTAAGTCACGTGTGCATTCCTCTGTGCCTGACGTGTAGATGGTGTGGATATTCTTTTTTTCTGTCTGCAGCTGACGCTTCCTCTGCAGATTTGGTCTGATGGAGCAAAGGCAGTCAGCACAGCTCGGTACGACAAGTCAACAATGCGACCAGCGTGCATACAGCACGGACCGGACTGGAAATCTGACACAGCACCAGAGAAGTCACACAGGAGAGAAACCCTTCAAATGTACTGTGTGTAACAAGGCATTTGCATGGCCATCAGTTTTTCAGAACCACCAGAGAACACACACGGGAGAGAAACCTTTCAGGTGCACGATGTGCGGGATGGCGTTTACACAGTCATGTAATCTTGTAACACACCAGAGAACACACACGGGAGAGAAACCTTTCAAGTGCAGTGTGTGTGGGAAGGCATTTTCAGATTCATCTACTCTTAAAAACACCAGAGAACACACACAGGAGAGAAACCTTTCAGGTGCAGTGTGTGCGTGAAGGCATTTGCACAGTCATCTGATCTTGTAAAACACCAGAGAACAGACACGGGAGAGAAACCCTTCAGGTGCACGATGTGCGGAATGGCGTTTACACAGTCATGTAATCTTGTAACACACCAGAGAACACACACGGGAGAGAAACCCTTCAGGTGCACGATGTGCGGAATGGCGTTTATACAGTCATGTAATCTTGTAACACACCAGAGAACACACACGGGAGAGAAACCCTTCAAGTGTGTGTGGGAAGGCATTTTCAGATGCATCTACTCTTAAAAAGCACCAGGGAACACACACGGGAGAGAAACCCTTCAGGTGCACGATGTGCGGGATGGCGTTTACACGGTCATATAATCTCGTAATACACCAGAGAACACACACGGGAGAGAAACCCTTCAGGTGCAGTGTGTGTGGGAAGGCATTTTCACAGTCATCTGCTCTTAAACACACCAGAGAACACACATGGGAGAGAAACCCTTCAAGTGCAGTGTGTGTGGGAAGACATTTTCAGATTCATCAAATCTTCAAGTACACCAGAGAACACAGAAGCATCAGAAGATCCACAAGGAGTGGAGTCTGAAATCAGCTTGTGAAAGTCAAAGTTCCGCAATGAGCCCATCCCTCATGAAACACGAACCGGAAGAAAATCCCAGCTTGGACACTTTTAAAGGTATCGAGATGAAATATGAAGAGGTGATGGTGAAGAGCGAAGAGGTGAAGGTGAAATGTGAAGATGAAGATTCAACTCCAAATTGGGACCTTCACATTGATGGAGGCAACGTGAAGCAGGAGGAGAATTCTGACTGTGAGGCAAAGCGAGGCAACTCCCAGCAGTTTGTGGAAGTGGAGGTGTGGGTGGACTTCCTCCGAGACAATACAAAGTCAAGTGGAGACCCGGTAGATGTGTAAGCTTGAGATGATGTCGCTCCAATAGATGCACCTTTGTCACAGGCCTTTAATGACAAGAACGTGAAGTTGGACACTCAGTTCCTAGCTAGGTTCAACCTGCAGAGTAAGGGCGGCCAGTCTTTGTGGACCTGTGGGTTGGGTAGATCTTTAACCAGGAACGAGAGACAATAAGCTCCCAAGCATTCACTATGTTATTATAATTGCATTTACACAGTGCTTGCTTTATCGCCTCAGCAACTCGGAGTTTTGTGTCGTACCTTGTCTGAAACACGCGAAGAGCATCCCCAAGTAGCAGCTGCCCCTGTGTGGCACAAGGTGGTGGCCCTGCACCGGCCTGCATGTGGACAAGAGCCTGTCAGTAGGGGGTGATGATTGATGCGTCATCTCAGTTGTGTAGTTTGTACGCAATCTTGATTCGAAGCTTTCGTGACTGCAGGAATCCACACTCTTGAGTTCTTTCGGTAAAGTCACCACGTGGGTAGAAACATAACAGACCACGGCGTTTAGATCGCAACACAAGCAATCGTCATCAGGTGGGACAACCACAGCAAGATAAACTGCTGAAGTAGTAGGCGCCTACTCCAGCAGTTTTCTCTTATTGCTGCTGTGCTTGTCCCACCTGATAACGATTGCTTGTGTTGCCATCGAAACGCCTTGATTTATTATTTGTAGCTTAATGTTTAGAATTTGATACATTTTGACCCAGACGGCAGCATGCAACGGCCTACTCGTTTTGAATGACGCAACAATAGTACGTTGTACATGCACGGTTAAGCAGACGGTGCGTATTTGTAAAATAACTTCTTGTTAATACGATGTAACGTGATGCAGTCAATTTCGCTGCAGTAATTCAATGTTGCTAATATGCCCGTCAATGATTTAGAATGAATACTTGTCTGATTGTGCGCGTGCATGTAACATTTTGTCTGTGAGGGTCAAACATTGAATAACTGATGTTAGGACAAAGTGTGTGTGTTATGAAGTAACCTGTACAGAGAACTCGGCTGAGACTCATTGTTCTTGTGATACAGGTCAAACGGTGTTTTTGTGTTCCACGAAGCGTCTCCCTCTGGAGCAACTCATCGTCTTTGAAATAGGGAGCACGCTCGGATCATTCATCAGTTACAAGGCATAACACTTGAAATTTACACGTATAGGAGGAGGTACATTCTCTACAACACGAATTGTAGTTTTGTCTTACGTGTTGACGTAGATTTTGTCTAACTGGGACTACAAATGCTCCTTACTGATTGACGTCTGGATGTTCGTACCTATCGGTTGAAGCAAACCCCACTGCTGTTGTTGAGACGCTGTGCACCAATAAGGGTCCAACACATTGACGGCCTTCAGGCCAGGAAAGTCACAACATTTGCACACGAAGGACGCATTCACGCAAGTACCCCATGCTCCGTTTTGAAGTTTTAAAATGAAACATCTTTGAATTGTGTTGTGTTTTGAATTAGATGATTTAATTTCTTCATTAAAAGCTTGTATCAATTTACATCTGGAAGACTTCATTGAAAAGGACATTTTGTGTGAATTTTCTCTCGTCATTAAGTAGATGGGGTTCGGTTCAATGCGGACACAGTGTACACACACAGTGTACACACACACAGTGTACACACACAGTGTACACACAGTGTACACACACACAGTGTACACACACAGTGTACACACAATGTACACACACAGTGTACACAGACAGTGTACACACACAGTCTATTACACACAGTGTACACACACACAGTGTATACACACTGTGTATATACACACAGTGTACACACACAGTGTATACACACAGTGTACACACACTGTGTGTATACACAGTGTACACACAGTGTGTGTATACACAGTGTACACACACAGTGTATATACACACAGTGTATACACAGTGTACACACACACACAGTGACACACACACAGTATACACACACACACAGTGTACACATATAGTGTACACACACACAGTGTACACACACAGTGACACACAGTGACACAACAAGAACCGCCATACACAGTGTGTGTATACACACAGTGTACACACACAGTGTACACACACAGTGTACACACACACAGTTTATACACAGTGTACACACAATGTACACACAGTGTACACAGACTGTACACACACAGTGTACACACAGTGTACACAGTGTACGTACACACACACTGTATACACTGTGTGTGTGTACACACACAGTGTATACACACACAGTGTGCACACACACAGTGACACACACAGTGACACAGTGACACACATAGTGTACACACACAGTGTACACACAGTGACACAGAGTGACACACACAGTGTATACACAGTGTACACACACACAGTGACACACACACAGTGTATACACAGTGTACACACACACACAGTGACACACACAGTGTACACACACACACAGTGTACACACATAGTGTACACACACACAGTGTACACACACAGTGACACAACAAGAACCGCCATTCGCCACTAAGTGGCGATGACGTCACCACGACGCTTGTGCCAGGCACAGTGACACACACACAGTGACACACACAGTGTATACACATAGTGTACATACACACACAGTGTACACACACACACACAGTGTATACACAATAATGTCCACGTTGTTGCTGAGCTCACACACCCAAAGGAGGGAGCAATGGAAAATGAATCTAAATCAACTTAAACTCCATCCCCGCTCTGTGACGTCCCACTCGGCATTACCTCATCGGCGTGAAACGCCAGGGTGAGGTGTACCTCGGTAGTGACGTCATGTCACCAAGGTATTCACCCCTCCCCCATCCTCCGCTCTCTTGAGCGTGACGTCTCCTCTGCTGGGGTCACTGCCGATATCGTTCCAGTGGCAATCCTTATTTGGGCAAAGCTACGCCCAGTGACTGGTGGCTCATTAACAGAATGTATCCGTTAAAGCCGTCGCGAGTTTATTGCGACGGGATCAGCGCCCACGCCCACATCCCTCGACATATGGGCCGGCCTCATTAACATAATTTATTCAGTTACAGAGCCGCTCGTTGTGGGAGGGGCGTGTCTCTTACCCCGAAAGTGACGTCATGTTACCTGCTTACCCGCGTAACGTCGCGAGGTAACAGGAGGCTGCCGATCCGCGCTTGCACTGAAATCCGAGGTGAGAAATTCTCATGGTGGTGGTGGTTGTTGTTGTTTACCAAGGTAGAGCCTCTCTCTCGTAGGGATGTCAGTTGAGTAGCAGCGAGCATGGGAATCGATGTCCAGGTTGGGACTTTACAACGCGGGGCCTAGCCACGCGGGGCCTTGCCTCCTGCCCTCGCCTGATTGCATTCACTTTAATTATCTCGCTTAAGTTTAATTTGTCTTCACCCGGCTCGCCACTTTGTAACTTTGTTTTATTGTAAATATTCACGCAGTTTTTATTTTCTTTTGTTACCAGGCCAAGCCCGCTTGAGCTGCTATACCGCTCTTGTCATCAGAAGCGACCTGCCCACAACAACACAAGGTGAGGCTTTGTCAACGTGTGTGAATGTTTTGGCTTAAAACTTTGGTGACTGTAGGAATTAATATTCTTGGTTTATTCGGTAAAGTCACGTAGATAGAATATAAAATAACAGATAATAAATTTAATGAAAAATAAAAAATTGAAAATGAAGCAAAAAACCCACGACGTTTCTATCGCAACACAAGTGGTCTTTATCTTATTAAATTTAACCTGTTATTTTTATTTTCTATCTACGTGACTTTACCGAAAGAACCAACAATACGTGCGTCAATGTATCTATCGGTCAAAGACGCTAAGCGCGTGCCGCTGTTGACTCTGAATGTGTGGAGGGGAACACCTTCACCACGGGGAGAGAGAGAGACAGAGACACGGATAGCCTCGGCTATGTTGATTGATCATCGATTCATTACTTGGTGGAGTGAGGAAGAATTAATGCTGAGCAGATGAAGGTGGCCAGGCATGGTGCTGGTCACACCACCACCTGTTTACTCATGGCAGTGTGTGACAGTGTCAAGTTTGTGTTTGCAGTAAAATCTATTAACTCTATTGAACACGGAGGTTATATCAAAACAATAGTTTATTTTTGTTTTCCTCTGGAACTCTTTATAAGAATGGAAACAGGAGGTGAACACAACACACACATTCAGCTGATGTCGGATCTGTTCATCCCAGCATTCAAGGACATCTGAGCCTGGATTCACACCTCTAAGTTGCGATTGAACATTAATTTATGCATTAGTACATCACACAAATAGTATTATTTTAAACACCCTTTGCTACGTCAGCTGAATTTAGCTTTCATAAATATTCCTTTTCTAGTCAGACAGCCGAAATTGTGTGCTTAGAGTTTTGAGTTAACATTCATTTTGAAGATACGAGGGCTTCCAGGCATATTAATGACATTTGCCCTATCATTGTGTGCCATAGCAGCCCGTGGAGAGAAACCCTTCAGGTGCACTCTGTGCGGGAAGGCGTTTGCACGTTCATCAAATCTGATGAATTTGGGAAACTTTTTCACTACATCATGAATATATTAATAAGTATAGACGTGTAAGTCACGTGTGCATTCCTCTGTACCTGACGTGTAGATGGTGTGGATATTCTTTTTTTCTGTCTGCAGCTGACGCTTCCTCTGCAGAATTGGTCTGATGGAGCAAAGGCACTCAGCACAGCTCGGTACGACAAGTCAACAATGCGACCAGTGTGCATACAGCACGGACCGAACTGGAAATCTGACACGGCACCAGAGAAGTCACACAGGAGAGAAACCCTTCAAATGTACTGTGTGTGTGAAGGCATTTTCATGGTCATCTGCTCTTAAAAAACACCAGAGAACACACACTGGAGAGAAACCCTTCAGGTGCACGATGTGCGGGATGGCGTTTACACAGTCATGTAATCTTGTAACACACCAGAGAACACACACGGGAGAAAAACCCTTCAGGTGCACGATGTGCCGGATGGCGTTTACACAGTCATATAATCTTGTAACACACCAGAGAACACACACGGGAGAGAAACCCTTCAAGTGCAGTGTGTGCGTGAAGGCATTTGCACAGTCATCTGCTCTTGTAAAACACCAGAGAACACACACAAGAGAGAAACCCTTCAAGTGTACTCTGTGCGGCAAGGCGTTTTCAGATTCATGGCATCTTGTAATACACCAGAGAACACACACGGGAGAGAAACCCTTCAAGTGCACTGTGTGCGGGATGGCGTTTGCACAGTCACCACATCTTAAAGTACACCAGAGAACACACACGGGAGAGAAACCCTTCAAGTGCAGTGTGTGTGGGAAGGCATTTGCACAGTCATCTGATCTTGTAAAACACCAGAGAACACACACAGGAGAGAAACCCTTCAAGTGTGCTCTGTGCGGGAAGCTGTTTGCAGATTCATCAAATCTTCGAAGACACCAGAGTACAGCTTGTGAAAGTCAAAGTGCTGCAATGAGCCCATCCCTCATGAAACAAGAACCGGACGAAAATCCCAGCTTGGACACTTTTAAAGGTATCGAGATGAAATATGAAGAGGTGATGGTGAAATGTGAAGAAGTGATGAGCGAAGAAGTGAAGGTAAAATGTGAAGATGAATATTCAACTCCAAAATGGGACTTTCACATCGTGAAGCAGGAGGAGAATTCTGACTGAGGCAGAGCGAGGCAACTCCCAGCAGTTTGTGGAAGTGGAGGTGTGGGTGGACTTGCTCCTAGACAATACAAAGTCAAGTGGAGACCCGGTAGATGTGTAAGCCAGAGACGATGTCGCTACAATAGATGCACCTTTGTCACAGGCCTTTAATGACTAGAATGTCAAGTTGAACATCAGTTTCTAGGTTCATCCTGCAGGGTAAGAGCGGCCAGTCTTTGTGGGCCCGTGGGTTGGGTAGATCTCTAACCAGGAGCAAGAGCTCCCAAGCATTCACTATGTTATCATAATAATTGCTTTTACATGGTGCTTGCTTAACCGCCTCAGCAACTCGGAGTTTTGTGTTGTACCTCGTCTGAAACACTCGAAGAGCATCCCCAAGTAGCAGCTGCCCCTGTGTGGAACAAGGTGGTGGCCCTGCACCGGCCTGCATGTGGACAAGAGCCTGTCAGTAGGGGGCAATGATTGATGTGTCATCTCAGTTGTGTAGTTTGTAGGTAATGCTTAGAATTTGCTACATTTTCACTCAGACGCCAGCATGCAATGGCCTACTCGTTTTGAATGACACAATAGTATGTTTTACATACACTGAAGCAGACTGTGCAACTTTTTTTTAAAAGCTTCTTGTTAATACGATGTAACGTGATGCAGTATATTTCACTGCAGTAATCCAATTTTGTTAATATGCCTGTCATTAATTTAGAATGTATACTTGTCTGGTTTTGTGCATACTTGTAACATTTGATCTGTAAGGGTCAAACATTGAATAAGTGATGTTAGGACAAAGTGTGTGTGTGTGTGTTTGAAAGTAACCTGTACAGAGAACTCAGGTGAGACCCGTTGTTCTTGTGATACAGATCAAATGGTGTTTTTGTGTTCCACGAGGCATCTGGAGCAACTCATTGTCTTTTTTAAATAGGTAGCACACTCGGATCATTCATCAGTTACAAGGCATACCACTTAAAAGTTACACGTTTAGGAGGAGGTACATTCTCTACAACACGAATTGTAGTTTTGTCTTACGTGTTGAGGCCACGTGATGTGTCGAAGGCTCTCTGCCAGCTCACAGGACAGACCCAAGTGCCATGTGCTCAATAAGATGACTGACAGGCACCACTGCACCGACTTGGTGTGGTAGACGCTCCGCTCGTTGTCGTGAGCGTCGCTCATCCGCCCTCCGTTGTTACTGGAGGGCGACTGCCTCCAACTGCCCAGCAGTGTGCTTCACGAGCCTCCTCCACAGAGGCCGATCTTGACACCGCTGGTACCGGTCATCGGCAAGTCCACTCAGCTCCACATCCTTCTGTACAGCATCAGTCCATACATCTTTAAGAGGGTTATTGAATTGCCATGCTACAGACAGATGGGCAGATATGAACGAACAGAGCTAATGCATTAACATCTCAACCTTGGTTGGAAAGCGTTAAAAAGGAATGTTATTTGACCTGAACTGCATATTGTTTGATTTGAGTTAAGGACAATAAAAAACTAATACAGAGATCGTGCACTCACATCAGTCTGGGTTAGCGCGTGAGAGGACCTGTAATACTATGATCTTACCAGATACGGAGACAAATTGGCATTAATGCAGATTTGAGGCTATGTGGATGGCTTTGAACCCAATGCACCCTTCAATGGTAATGCACATAATAGAGACATGCTTTGTTCACTTTTCTAAACCCATGCTTTTAAAATAATCTCAAGCAATTTTCTCTGCCAGTCATATTGCCTGATTTTATTGCACACACACACTCACACACACAAACACAAAGATCCCCCGTACAGCCTTCAACAGACTGATGGGGCAAGTGCTGTTGGTGAGCTCCTATAAACGCCGGCACGCACGGCACTCGAGGGGGAGGGTGGCCAACACCGCACCGGGCCGCCTTTGTCTCCCCTGATATTTACACCACGCTAGGAAGTCATTCAAGACTTCATCGATGTAGGGAAAACCCAGGACTGGTTTAAATATCTGCCACTGTTGTGTGTCATGAGCAGGAATCCAAGTTGGGTCACCGGGTTACGGAGTGCAGTGCGATAGCCACTAAATTACTGCTCCCCACTCGTACACAACAACAAGAACAAAGATAGAGATGGAGCATTAACAGACTCTAGGGGCAAGTGCTGTTAGCGAGCACCTATGAAGGCTGGCACGGCACACGAGGGGGGTGGGTAGCTAGCACCGCGCCCGGCCGTCTTTGTATCCCGAGTGGCGATGCTCACATCACACTGGGTACTCATTTTTAGGCTGAGTCGACCTAGGGAAGGCCCAGGACCGGTTCAGATAATCGTCACTGGCGGTGTTGGCCGTGAGCGGGAAACAAACCCGTGTCTCCGGGTTCGTAGCACAGCGTAGCGCTAACCACTGCCCTACCGCTCGTACAAAGATACGTTTATACACGCGCACGCAAATACACATTCTGTTTGACTAACACTTCTTTCAAACCGTACGTAGCCAAGCATTTCCGTTGTTGAGTTTCTGGATAATGTTTGGAATTACCACAATTTTGACCATGACACCAACATGCAATGTGCGTTGTGAGTGACACAATACTCTGTTTGACATCCGCCGTGAAGCAGAACAGTGCATATTGTGGTGAATGTTACTGGGGTAGCCAGGTGTGCCTGTCGGACTTGAACTTTGAACCTTTGCAACAAATAGAGAATGCGCTACCATATTCCTGGTTCTTTCAGTAAAGTCACGTAGATAGAAAACAAAAAATAAACAATAAAAGATAAAAAAATATATACAAATAACAAATAAAAATAATACATTTTAAAAATAAATTGATAAAATGCCATGGGTCTACTGACTCAGATGACTGGCCAATGCCCCGCCTTTGCCCTCCACTACACACACTGTGTTTGTGTACATACACACACACTGTGTACGTACACACACTGTGTACGTACACACACTGTACATACAATAATGTCCACGTTGTTGCTGAGCTCACACACCCAAGGGAGGGGGCAATAGAAAATGAAGCTAAATCAACTTAAACTCCATCTCCGCTCTGTGACGTCACCACTCAGCATGACCTCATCGGCATGAAGTTCCAGCGGGAGGTGTACCTCGCTAGTGATGTCATGTCACCAAGGTATTCACACTCCCCCAACCCCGTCCACAGCGCTCTTGAGCGTGACGTCACCTCCGCTTGGGTCTGCCGATATCAATCCAGTGCCAATCCTTATTTGGGCAAAGGTACGCCCAGTGACTGGCGGTCATTAACATAATGTATTCGTTGAAGCCGTCGAGTGTTTATTGCGACGGGTTCAGCAGCCACGCCCCATCCCATGGACATTAGGCCCGGACTCATTAACATAATTTATTCTGTTGCAGAGCCGCTCCTTATGGGAGGGGCGTGTCTCTTACCCCGGAAGTGACGTCATGTTACCTGATTTACGCGCGTGACGTCGCGAGGTAATAGGAGGCTGCCGATCCGCGCTTGCACTGAAATCCGAGGTGAGAAATTCTCATGGTGGTCGTGGTGGTTGTTGTTGTTGTTGTTTACCAAGGTAGAGCCTCGCTCTCTCTCGTAGGGATGTCAGTTGAGTAGCAGCGAGCATGGGAATCGATGTCCAGGTTGGAACTTTACAACGCGGGGCCTAGCCACGTGGGGCCTTGCCTCCTGCCCTCGCCTGATTGCGTTTACTTTAATTATCTCGCTTAAGTTTAATTTGTCTTCACCCGGCTCGCCACTTTGTAACTTTGTTTTATTGTAAATATTCACGCAGTTTTTATTTTTTTCACCAGGCCAAGCCCGCTTGAGCTGCTATACCGCTCTTGTTATCAGAAGCGACCTGCCCACAACAACACAAGGTGGGGCTTTGTCAACGTGTGTGAATGTTTTCACTTAAAACTTTGGTGACTGCAGGAATTAATATTCTTGGTTCTTTCGGTAAAGTCACGTAGATAGAAAATAACAATAACATAATAAACATAAAAAATAGTAAATAAAGCAAAAAAAACCCACGTTTTGATTGCAACACAAGTGGTCTTTATTTAATGTAATTGTAGTATCTGTTATTGTTATTTTCTGTCTACGTAACTTTACCGAAAGAAACAAGAATAAGTGTATATTATATACTTAGTTTTTTCGGTAAAGTCACGTTGAAGGGAAACAACAAAATAATAAAATATATATAAAACAATAAAAAATTCTCACGACGTTTCGACCATAACTCAAACGGTCGTCTTCAGGTGTGTTGGTTTGCATAAATTTATTTTTAAAAGGTGCATTTATTTATAAAAACGTTAGCGCCACGCGCAACGATTTGCAGTTTATTTAGGACTAGTCCATCTATATTCTGAAAAGAGGAGGGGGGAGACGAATTTTTTTATAATGTATGCTGTCTGAAAGCCACTGTAAGCGTGAACAATCAATTAAGGCTATCCACATATACAAGCACAGAGACAATTTCAACCGAGAAGATGGATTATATCTTAGCAATCATTGGAAAGATTTGATAAACCATTTCAGGTCTTAATTGATTGTTCACGCTTACAGTGGCTTTCAGACAGCATACATTATAAAAAAATTCGTCTCCCCCCTCCTCTTTTCAGAATATAGATGGACTAGTCCTAAATAAACTGGCAAATCGTTGCGCGTGGCGCTAACGTTTTTATAAATAAATAAATGCACCTTTTAAAAATACATTTATGCAAACCAACACACCTGAAGACGACCGTTTGAGTTATGGTCGAAACGTCGTGAGAATTTTTTATTGTTTTATATATATTTTATTATTTTGTTGTTTCCCTTCAACGTGACTTTACCGAAAAAACTAAGAATATTAATTACTGCAGTCACGAAAGCTTTAAATCAAAAGAATAAGTGTGTCAATGTCTATCGGTCAAAGACGCTAAACGGAGAAACGCTCAAACTCTAAATATACAGCAGGCGTCAGGGTCGGGATCGAACCCACGACTTCCTGTATACCCAGTGAGGTAGTTAACATCTCACCAGTTAGCCTCGGCTATGTTCATTAATCCTCAATTAATTACTTGGTGGAGTGAGAAAGCAATAATGCCTAGCAGATGAAGGTGGCCAGGCGTGATTCTAGACACGCCACCACCTGTTTACCCGGTGACAGTGTACAGTTTGTGTTTGCAGTAACGTCTATTCACTCTATTGAACACGGAGGTTATAGCGTAACAATAGTTTACTTTTGTTTTCCTCTGGAACTCTTTATAAGAATGGAAACAGGAAGTTAACACAGCACACACATTCAGCTGAAGTCGGAACTGTTCATCCCAGCATTTAAGGACATCTGAGCCTGGATTCACACCTCTAAGTTGTGATTGAACGTTGATTTATGCATTTCTGCCTAACACAAATAGTATTGTTTTCAACACCCTTTGCTATGTCAGCTGAATTTAGCTCTCATAAATATTCCTTTTGCAGCCAGACAGCCGAAATTGTGTGCTCGGAGTTTTGGGTGAACATTCATTTTGAAGATATGAGGGCTTCCAGGCATGTTTATGACCATTTGCCCTCTCATTGTGTGCCATAACAGCCCTGTGATGAATTTGGGAAACGTTTTTACTACACCCTGAATATATGAATAAGTATAGACGTGTAAGTCACATGTGACTATATATGCATTCCTCTGTGCCTCGATACTGTCGTGTAGATGGTGTGGATATTTTTTTTCTGTCTGCAGCTGACGATTCCTCTGACGCTTCCTCCGCAGAATTGGTCTGATGGAGCAAATGCAGTCAGCGCAGCTCGGTATGACAAGTCAACAATGCGTCCAGCGTGCGTACAGCTCGGATCAGACTGGAAATTTGACACGGCACCAGAGAACTCACACAGAAGAGAAACCCTTCAAGTGCACTGTGTGTGGGAAGGCATTTACTTGGCCATCTGTTCTTCAGACCCACCAGAGAACACACACAGGAGAGAAACCCTTCAAATGCACTGTGTGTGGGAAGGCATTTTCACAGTCATCTGTTGTTAAAAAACACCAGAGAACACACACGGGAGAGAAACCCTTCAGGTGTACTCTGTGCGGGAAGGCGTTTGCACAGTCATCACATCTTCAAGTACACCAGAGAACACACACGGGAGAGAAACCCTTCAAGTGCAGTGTATGTGGGAAGGCATTTACACGGCCATCAGTTCTTCAGACCCACCAGAGAACACACACAGGAGAGAAACCCTTCAAGTGCACCGTGTGTGGGAAGGCATTTGCATGCCCATCAGTTCTAAAAAAACACCAGAGAACACACAAAGGAGAGAAACCCTTCAAGTGCACTGTGTGTGGGAACGCATTTTCAGAATCATGTAATCTTGTAACACACCAGAGAACACACACGGGAGTGAAACCCTTCAGGTGCACGATGTGCGGGAAGGCGTTTGCACATTCATCAAATCTGCAAAGACACCAGAGTACACACACGGGAGAGAAACCCTTCAAGTGCACTGTGTGTGGGAAGGCATTTTCACGGTCATCTGCTCTTTAAAAAACACCAGAGAACACACACAGGAGAGAAACCCTTCAGGTGCTTTTTGTGCGGGATGATGTTTTCACAGTCACCACATCTTCAAGTACACCAGAGAACACACATGGGAGAGAAACCCTTCAGGTGCACTCTGCAGGAAGGCGTTTGCACATTCATAAAATCTTCAAGTACACCAGAGAACACAAAAGCATCAGAAGATCTGCAAGGAGTGGAGTCTGAAATCAGCTTGTGAAAGTCAAAGTGCCACAATAAGCCCATCCCTCATGAAACACAAACCAGAAAAAATCCCAGCTTGGACACTTTTAAAGTTATCGAGGTGAAATATGAAGAGGTGATGGTGAAGAGGGAAGAAGTGAAGGTGAATAGCGAAGAAGTGAAGGTGAAATGTGAAGATGAAGATTCAACTCCAAAATCGTACCTTCACATTGATGGAGGCAACGTGAGGCAGGAGGAGAATTCTGACTGTGAGGCAGAGCGAGGCAACTCCCAGCAGTTTGTGGAAGTAGAGGTGTGGGTGGACTTGTTCCTAGACAATACAAAGTCAAGTGGAGACCCGGTAGATGTGTAAGCCAGAGACGATGTCGCTCCAATAGATGCACCTTTGTCACAGGCCTTTAATGACAAGAACGTGAAGTTGAACACTCAGTTCCTAGGTTCATCCTGCGGAGTAAGGGCGGCCAATCTTTGTGGGCCCGTGGGTTGGGTAGATCTCTAACCAGGAGCGAGAGACAATAAGCCCCCAAGCATTCACTATGTTATCATAATAATTGCATTTACACGGTGCTTGCTTAACCGCCTCAGCAACTGGGAGTTTTGTATCTCGTCTGAAGCACTCGAAGAGCATCCCCAAGTAGCAGCTGCCCCTGTGTGGCACAAGGTGGTGGCCCTGCACCAGCTTGCATGAGGACAAGAACCTGTCAGTAGGGGGCGATGATTGATGCGTCATCTCAGTTGTGTAGTTTGTAGGCAATCTTGATTCGAAGCTTTCGTGACTGCAGGAATTCACACTCTTGAGTTCTTTTGGTAAAGTCACCACGTGGGTAGAAACATAACAGATCACGGCGTTTAGATCACAACACAAGCAATCGTCATCAGGTGGGACAACCACAGCAAGAGAAACTGCTGAAGTAGTAGGCGCCTACTCCAGCAGTTTCTTCTTCTTGCTGCTGTGCTTGTCCCACCTGATGACGATTGCTTGTGTTGCCATCGGAGCGCCGTGATTTATTGTTTGTAGCGTAATGTTTTAAATTTGCTACATTTTGACCCAGACGCCAGCATGCAACGGCCTACTCGTTTTGAATGACGCAACAATAGTACGTTGTACATACACTGTTAAGCAGATGGTGCGTATTTGTAAAATTACTTCTTGTTAATACGATGTAACGTGATGCAGTCAATTTCGCTGCAGTAATTCAATTTTGTTAATATGCCCGTCAATGATTTAGAATGAATACCGTGTCTGATTGTGCGCGTGCATGTAACATTTTGTCTGAGGGTCAAACATTGAATAAGTGATGTTAGGACAAAGTGTGCGTGTCTGTTTGGAAGTAACCTGTACAGAGAACTCGGGTGAGACCCGTTGTTCTTGTGATACAGGTCAAAGGGTACTTTTGTGTTTCACGAAGCGTCTGCCTCTGGAGCAACTCATCGTCTTTGCAATAGGGAGCACGCACGGATCATTCATCAGTTACAAGGCATACCACTTAAAAGTTACACGTATAGGAGGAGGTACATTCTCTACAACACGAATTGTAGTTTTGTCTTACGTGTTGACGTAGATTTTGTCTAACTGGGACTAGAAATGTGCCTTGCTGATTCACGTCTGGATGTTCGTACCTATCGGTTGAAGCAAACCCCACTGCTGTTGTTGAGACGCTGTGCACCAATAAGGGTCCAAGCATTTTAGGGCCTTCGGCCAGGAAAGTCACAACATTTACGGCACACGAAGGACGCATTCACGCAAGCGCCCCGTGCTCCGTTTTGAAGTTTTAAAATGAAACATCTTTCAATTGTGTTGTGTTTTGAATTAGATTATTTTATTTCTTCATTAAAAGCTTGTATCAATTTACATCTGGAAGACTTCGTTGAAAAGGACATTTCGCATGAATTTTCCCTCGTTAAGTAGACAATGGCCTTGCTGGGGGTTCGGTTCGATGCGGACTTTCACCTGGTAAGGGATCGCGGGATCGAGATAAGGCGACACGGAGCTGCTGGTCGTCTGCAGATCGATTCCAACGTAATCGAGCGTCTGTCCCTGCGCGTCCGTCGTTCGCATGCAGGGGGTGCGTGTAGGTTTACAGCGCCCCCTGCATGAAAATGACGGAAAGTGCAGCGTTCATCACGGATAAAGTTGTGCACTTATTTTTTTAATGTTTTTCTTTTATAAGGTGATGTTGATATCGAAAACTGACACATAGCTGGCATGCCATAAATAGGAAATTATCTCTGCTTATTCGAATCAATGTATTCATATATGTTGATAAACTGTTTTCAAGCAGATTTTGTGTCTCTAACGGTGACTACAGGGACCACGTGATTGTTTAAAAATGTCTTTGATTATAACTATAATTGCCTACAATTCGTCATGTGTAGCTTATTAAGACTATAATTTATTCACTACCCAAAATGTTTCGATTTAAAGCTTTCGTGACTGCAATGATTCATACTGTGAATAGCTCAGATTTGTAGTCATTTCTGTGACCAGTCACCAGCAAATCACCCAGTTATTTCAATGCTAAATTCGCCTAGTTATTTCAATGCTAAATTCTCCTGTTTTGATTTGTACTAAGTGCCTTGGTGAATGTGTATGCTCTGACTTCAACGTAACTATTTCTGTAGCAGTTACAAGCGAATGCCTTAATTTAGCTATTTCAATGCTAAATTCTATGCTAATTCCTTTTAACAATGGGTGCCTCTGCGGATGTGTATGCTTTAACTTTTAACATAGCTATTTCTGTGACCAGTCACAAGCTAATCATTCAGCCTTTTCAATGCTAAATTTTATGCTAATTCCTTCGTCAAGGCTCTTTGTTCCTCTCACACAGCTTAAAAGCCGTGATCTGAACGTGGCTCTCTCACTCCAGCGCTGTCCTACCAGACAGTCTCGCTCCCTTCACCTGATGAAGGCCGCTTGTGTTGTGGCCGAAACGTCGTGAGAATATTATTGTGTTATTTTATTTTATCAATTTATTATTTTATTCTCATTCTACGTGACTTTACCGAAAGAACCAAAGAAGATACCCAAAATGTATTTACTTGAAAACATAGAGCTGATATTTATTCTTGGTTCTTTCGGTAAAGTCACGTAGAAGGGAAACAATAAAATAATAAAAATATAAAACAATTAAATTCTCACGACGTTTTGACTGCAACAGAAGCAATCATTATCAGGTGTCACACACAGGCACACACACAGAGACACAGGCACACACAGAGATACAGGCACACACAGTGTGTACACACAGTGTACACACAACACACTGTACACACAGTGTACACACACACAGTGTAGACAGTATATACACAGTGTACACACACAGTGTATACACACAGTGTGTATACACAGTGTACACACACACAGTGTATACACATAGTGTACACACATAGTGTGTACACACAAACAGTGTGTACACACAAAAACTGTGTACACACTGTTTCTGTGTGTACAGACTGTGTGTGTGTGTGTACACACACACAGTCTGTGTACACACACAGTCTGTACACAGTGTACACACAGAAACAGTGTGTACACACAGAAACAGCGTGTACACACAGTAATGTCCACGTTGTAGTTGCTGAGCTCACGCACGCAAGGGTCTCTGTTCAAGAGATGGAGCAATGGAAAATGTATCTAAATCAACTTAAACTCCATCCCTGCTTGTGACGTCACCACTCAGCATGACCTCATCGGTGTGAAACGCCGTTGGGAGGTGTGCCTCGCTAGTGACGTCATGTCACCAAGGTATTCACCCCACCCCCGTCCACCGCGCCCTTGATCGTGACGTCACCTCTGCTTGGTCACTGCCGATATCTGTTCCTGTACATTCCTTATTTGGGCAAAGCTACGCCCAGTGACTGGCGGCTCATTAACATAATGAGTTCGTGAAAGCCGTCGCGAGTTGATTGGGACGGGTTCAGCACCCACGCCCCCATCCCTCGACATATGGCCCGAGCTCATTAACATAATTTTATTCAGGTACGGAGCCGCTCGTGGTAGGGGAGTGTCTTGTACCCCGGACGTGACGTCATATCACCTGCTGCCGCGGACGTCACGAGGTAACAGGAAGCGTTCGTTTCGCTCTTCCACTGAAATCCGAGGTGAGAAATTATTATCGTGTTGGTGGTCGTGGTTGTTGTGGTGGTTGTTGTGGTGGTGGTTGTTGTTTACCAAGGTAGAGCCTCTCTCTCGTAGGGATGTCAGTTGAGTAGCAGCGAGCATGGGAATCGATGTCCAGGTTGGAACTTTACAACGCGGGGCCTAGCCACGCGGGGCCTTGCCTCCTGCCCTCGCCTGATCGCGTTTGCTTCAATTATCTCGCTTAGTTGAGCAATCTTTGTAAGAAAGTAATCTACCAGGCTATGCGTTTATTGTGTGTTGATCGACTCTCTGTGTTGCATTGCATTACATTTCAAAAATTTTACTCAGTTTCTTTGATTAAGTGTGCTTTTGATTTAAAGCTTTCTTGACTGCAGGGATTCATATTCTTGGTTCTTTCGGTAAAGTCACCACCACGTAGAAGGGAAACAATAAAATAATAAAAATATCAAACAATAAAATTCTCACGACGTTTCGACTGCAAGACGAGCAATCATCATCAGGTGTGAAAACCACAGCAAGAACATTTTCTTGCTGTGGTTTCTTGCTGTGGTTTTCACACCTAATGATGATTGCTTGTGGTGCAGTCGAAACGTCGTGAGAATTTTATTGTTTAATATTTTAATTATTTTATTGTTTCCCCTTCTACGTGGTGACTTTACCGAAAGAACCAAGAATATAAGTGTGCTTTCTCTCTCTCTGCGTGTACTCGTGTTATTATTATTTCCTGCAGTCACCAAAGTTCCAAATCTCTCATTGACACAAGGCCGTAATTATAATATATTATAATAATTATAATATATTGGTGGGGGACATATCCCCCCACAATAATCAAACATGCTCAAAATGTCTCCCCCAATTTATTGCTATAAAAATATTATTTAAAATAATAATTGCTATGCTATGTTAATAAAAACAATTTGCTAAACCTTGGCCACAAAATGTGGACTTGTCTTCATGTAACAATGTGTAGATTTGTGTTTGTATGATTGCGTTGTACTTTATGAATCCCTAATCTCTGCCATTGCATACTATGAAACAAGAAAAGTTAAAAAATAAACAACAGAGCAATGTAATACAATACAATATTATACAATATTGTATCAAATAATACAAATTCCATCCCATGTGTTAGTGAAATTTTTCAATATTTTAAAAATTAGTTTTCAAATTTAGATTTTCTTTCTGGGGGGGGGAGACCCCAGAGCCCCTGGTAGATTTGTTCCCCCCCCAATGTTGACTCCATGGCTACGGCCTTGCATTGACTCGCGGATTTCTCTAAACCCCTCCCCTCTCTCTCTCTGCACCCCTCTCTCTCTATTTAACGCCTCGACACAGAGGCGTTGTTTCTCTGTGTGCCTACAGTGAGGGAGAAAAGTATTTGATCCCCTGCTGATTTTGTACGTTTGCCCACTGACAAGGAAATGATCAGTCTATAATTTTAATGTTAGGTTTATTTGAACAGTGAGAGACAGAATAACAAAAAGAAAATCCAGAGAAACGCATGTCAAAATATTATAAAATGATTCGCATTTTAATGAGGGAAATAAGTATTTGACCCCCTCTCAATCAGAAAGATTTCTGGCTCCCAGGTGTCTTTTATACAGGTAACGAGCTGAGATTAGGAGCACACTCGTAAAGGGAGTGCTCCTAATCTCAGCTTGTTACCTGTATGAAAGACACCTGTCCACAGAAGCAATCAATCAATCAGATCCCAAACTCTCCACCATGGCCAAGACCAAAGAGCTCTCCAAGGATGTCAGGGACAAGATTGTAGACCTACACAAGGCTGGAATGGGCTACAAGACCATTGCCAAGCAGCTTGGTGAGAAGGTGACAACAGTTGGTGCGATTATTCGCAAATGGAAGAAACGCAAAAAAACTGTCAATCTCCTTCGGCCTGGGGCTCCATGCAAGATCTCGCCTCAGGGAGTTGCAATGATCATGAGAACGGTGAGGAATCAGCCCAGAACTACACGGGTGGATCTTGTCAATGATCTCAAGGCAGCTGGGACCATAGTCACCAAGAAAACAATTGATAACACACTTCACCGTGAAGGACTGAAATCCTGCAGCGCCTGCAAGGTTCCCCTGCTCAAGAAAGCACATATATATATGCCCGTCTAAAGTTTGCCAATGAACATCTGAATGATTCAGAGGACAACTGGGTGAAAGTGTTTTGGTCGGATTAGACCAAAATGGAGGTCTTTGGCATCAACTCAACTCGCCGTGTTTGGAGGAGGAGGAATGCTGCCTATGACCCCAAGAACACCATCCCCACCGTCAAACATGGAGGTGGAAACATGCTTTGGGGTGTTTTTCTGCTAAGGGGACAGGACAACTTCACCGCATCAAAGGGACGATGGACGGGACCATGTACCGTCAAATCTTGGATGAGAACCTCCTTCCCTCAGCCAGGGCATTGAAAATGGATGGTGGATGGGTATTCCAGCATGACAATGACCCAAAACACACAGCCAAGGCAACAAAGGAGTGGCTCAAGAAGAAGCACATTAAGGTCCTGGGGTTGCCTAGCCAGTCTCCAGACCTTAATCCCATAGGAAATCTGGAGGGAGCTGAAGGTTCGAGTTGACAAACGTCAGCATCGAAACCTTAATGACTTGGAGAAGATCTGCAAAGAGGAGTGGGACAAAATCCCTCCTGAGATGTGTGCAAACCTGGTGGCCAACTATAAGAAACGTCTGACCTCTGTGATTGCCAACAAGGGTTTTGCCACCAAGTACTAAGTCATGTTTTGCAGAGGGGTCAAATACTTTTTTCCCTCATTAAAATGCAAATAAATTTATAACATTTTTGACATGCGTTTATCTGGATTTTTTTGTTGTTATTCTGTCTCTCACTGTTCAAATAAACCTTCCATTAAAATTATAGACTGATCATTTCTTTGTCATTGGGCAAACGTACAAAATCAGCAGGGGATCAAATACTTTTTTCCCTCACTGTATGTGTGTATCTCTCTCTGTGTGTCTCTGTGTTCTATCTCTCTCTGTCTGTGTGTCTCCTTGTCTGTGTTTTGTCTCTCTTTCAAATTGAGCAATCTTTGGAAGAACGTTATCAACAAGGTGGGGTGTTGACTCTTATGTTGGCCGACTCTCTGTGTTGTATTGCATTACATTTCTATTCTAGATTTAAAGCTTTCGTGACTGCTAGGATCCATACGCTTTGCTTCTATTGGGTAAAGTCACGTAGGTAAAACATAAAATAACAAAAATCACGACGTTTCGGCCACAACACAAGCGGCCTTCATCAGGTGAAGGGACGAGACTGTCTGGAGGACAGCGCTGGAGTGGAAAAAGCCACGCGCAGATCACGACCTTTAAGCTGTGTGAGAAGAAACAAAGCACCTTGACAAAGGAATTAGCATATAATTTAGCATTGAAATGGCTCATTGAAATAGATAAGTTAAAGTATACACATCCGCAGAGGCACCCCTTGACAAAGGAATTAGCATAGAATTTAGCATTGAAATAGCTGAATGATTAGCTTGTAACTGGTCACAGAAATAGCTATGTTAAAGTCAGAGCATATACATTCACTGAGGCACCTAGTACAAATCAAACAGGAGAATTTAGCGAAACACAACCACGCTCAGACCGCGGACCTTTAAACTTTGTGCGAGCAAACAAGGTGTCCTGACAAAGAAATTAGCATAAAAATTAGCATTTGATTGGCCGATTTTAGAAAAGAGGTGTTGTACGTGCCGGTGGACTTGCCGTTTGGCGCGGGAGGGGGGGGGGGGAGAGTTTACCTATTGATGGTGTGAAAAGGGAATTTATAAGAGCTGCGAAAGTTTGGGGTACCACTACTTGAAAAATATACTGTACCATTGAAATTAGTTTAATGTTTAGTTCGATTTAGAACATCTTTCCAATGGTTGCTAAATTTGAAACCATCTCGGTTGAAATTGTGTCTGTGTTTGTAGATCTGAATTGCCTCGTGAACAAATCTCTGATAAAAACCCGTGGGTTTGCAAAGAACCTTGGTATCGGAGAAAATGATATCGTGATCACCCACAGCGTTGTAACAGTGATCAGCCACGGCAGAAGAATTCGTTTTGCCGTGTTTCAAATCTGATTTGTGCTCGCGGATTCGGTCAGAGACATGTCGCTTTGTCTCCCCGATATAGCAATCACCGCAGGTACAACTCAATTTGTAAACCCCGGGGTACTGTAAGTCAGGAATGACATCCTTCACGGATGGGATCAGATCACGAATTTTGTGTACTGTATTGAACCGGACCTGGATCTTGTGTTTGTTTAGAATTTTGGAAATCTTTTTAGTAACGCCTGCTATATATGGTAGTGTGATGGTTTTGACCGGAGTATCAAGTTTTTGTTTCTGTATGGAGGGAGAAACAGCTTGGCGGATGATACGGTCAGAGTAACCATTCCTTTTGAGGGCCAGGTGTACATGTTTTAATTCACTGGTCAGGTGGTGTTCGTCCGAAATGCAATGAGCCTTATGGTATAAAGTTTTGATGAGAGAATTATTTTGGGCTGGGTGGTGGTGGAAATCAGGTTTCAAGTAGGAATCTGTGTGGGTGGGTTTCCTGTAGACAGAATGCCCCAATGAGCCATCAGGTCTCCTCTCAAACAGAACATCTAAGAATGGTAGCTTGCCATCTTTCTCCACTTCCATGGTGAATTTGATGGCGGGATGTTTGGAATTGATGTGGTGTAGGAAAAGGTTCAAAGCTGGGAGGCCATGTGGCCAAATGACGAAAGTGTCATCCACATATCTCTTCCACAGGGAAGGTCTGAGGGTGGAAGTCTGGATGGCGTCTGATTCAAATTTCTCCATGAAAATATTGGCTATCACTGGTGATAAGGGGGATCCCATGGGGGTACCCTCATTTTGTTTGTAGGAGCCATTCCAAGTAAAGTAGGTATTGTTGAGGCAGTGCCTAACCAGTGCAGGTGTGTCGGGGTCTAGTCCATGTTGGACCAAATTTTCAATTATTTCAATGGTATCAGGTACTGGGACCTTGGTGAACAAAGAGACCACATCGAAGCTGACAAGGATATCGTCAGGGGACAGTACAACATCTTTGACCTACGTGACTTTACCCTTTGAACCAAAGAGTATGGATCCTTGCAGTCACGAAAGCTTTAAATCTAGAAGTGTACACACACACACACTGTACACACACAGTGCACACACACACAGTGTACACACACACACACTGTACACACACACAGTGTACACACATAGTGTACACACACACAGTGTACACACACACAGTACACACACACACAGTATACACAGACACACAGTGTATACACACACAGTGTACACACACACACAGTGTATACACAATAATGTCCACGTTGTTGTTGTAGCTGAGCCCACACACCCAAGGGAGGGAACAATGTAAAATGAATCTAAATCAACTTAAACTCCAACCCCGCTCTGTGACATCACCACTCTGCATTACCTCATCGGCGTGAAACGCCAGGGTGAGGTGTACCTTGCTAGTGACGTCATGTCACCAAGGTATTCCACCTCGCTCTTGAGCGTGACGTCACCTCCGCTTGGGTCACTGCCGATTGCGTTCCAGTGCCAATCCTTATTTGGGCAAAGCTATGCCCAGTGACTGGCGGCTCATTAGCATAATGTGTTCGTTAAAGCCGTCACGAGTTTATTGCGACGGGTTCATTGCCCACGACATATGGGACATGTTACATTTACATAATTTATTCATTCTATAATTTATTCAGTTACGGAGCGGCTCATTGTGGGAGGAGCGTGTTTCGTACCCCAGATGTGACGTCATGTCACCTGCTGCCGGGTGACGTCACGAGGTAGCAGGAAACTATCGCTTCCTGCACTGAAATCCGAGGTGAGAAATTATCATTGCGATTGTGGTTGTTGTGGTTGTCGTGGTGGTGGTGGTTGTGGTGGTGGTTGTTGTTGTTAACCAAGGTAGAGCCTCGCTCTCTCTCGTAGGGATGTCAGTTGAGTAGCAGCGAGCATTGGAATCGATGTCCAGGTTGGAACTTTACAACGCGGGGCCTAGCCACGCGGGGCCCTGCCTCCTGCCCTCGCCTGATTGCGTTCACTTTAATTATCTCGCTTAAGTTTAATTTGTCTTCACCCGGCTCGCCACTTTGTAACTTTGTTTTATTGTAAATATTCACGCAGTTTTGATTTTCGTTCTTTTGTTAGCAGGCCAAGCCCGCTTGAGCTGCTATACCACTCTTGTTATCAGAAGCGACCTGCCCACAACAACACAAGGTGAGGCTTTGTCAACGTGTGTGAATGTTTTGACTGAAAACTTTGGTGACTGCAGGAATTAATATTCTTGGTTCTTTCGGTAAAGTCACGTAGATAGAAAATTAAATAAAAATAGCAATACAATAAATAAATAATTGTGAATAAAGCAAAAAAACTCACGTCATTTTGATCGCAACACAAATGGCCTTTATTTAATGTAATTCTATTATCTGTTATTGTTATTTTCTATCTACGTAACTTTACTGAAAGAAACAAGAATACGTGTGTCAATGTCTATCGGTCAAAGACACTCAGCGGAGAGACGCGCAAACTCCAAATATACAGCAGGTGTCAGGGTCGGGATCGAACCCACGACTTCCTGTATACCAGGTGAGGTAGTTAACATCTCACCACGGAGAGAGACACGCAAACTCCAGTTATCCTCGGCTATGTTCGTTGATCCTCAATTAATTACTTGGTGCAGTGAGGAAGCATTAATGCTGAGCAGATGAAGGTGGCCAGGCATGATTCTAGACACGCCACCGCCTGTTTACCCAGTGACAGTGTACAGTTTGTGTTTGCAGTAACGTCTATTAACTCTGTCGAACACGGAGGTTTTATCATAACAGTAGTTTATTTTTGTTTTCCTCTGGAACTCTTTATAATAATGGAAACAGGAGGTGAACACAGCACACACATTCAGCTGAAGTGGGAACTGTTCATCCCAGCATTCAAGGACATCTGAGCCTGGATTCACACCTCTAAGTTGCGATTGAACGTTAATTTATGCATTTCTGCCTAACACAAATAATATTGTTTTCAACACCCTTTGCTATGTCAGCTGAATTTAGCTCTCATAAATATTCCTTTTGTAGCCAGACAGCTGAAATTGTGTGCTCGGAGTTTTTGGTGAACATTCATTTTGAAGATACGAGGGCTTCCAGGCATGTTTATAACCATTTGCCCTCTCATTGTGTGCCATAACAGTCCGTGTGATGAATTTGGGACACTTTTCCACTATATCATGAATATGTGAATAAGTATAGACGTGTAAGTCACGTGTTACTGTGTGTATATGCTTTCCTCTGTGCATCGATACTGAAGTGTAGATAGTGTGGATATTATTTTTTTCTGTCTGCAGCTGACGCTTCCTCTGCAGAATTGGTCTGATGGAGCAAATGCACTCAGCGCAGCTCGGTAGGGCAAGTCAACAATGCGACCGGTGTGCATACAGCACGGACCGGACTGGAAATTTGACAGAGCACCAGAGAACACACACGGGAGAGAAACCCTTCAAGTGCACTGTGTGTGGGAAGGCGTTTTCACATTCATCTACTCTTGTAGCACACCAGAGAACACACACGGGAGAGAAACCCTTCAAGTGCAGTGTGTGCATGAAGGCGTTTTCACATTCATCTACTCTTGTAGCACACCAGAGAACACACACGGGAGAGAAACCCTTCAAGTGCAGTGTGTGCATGAAGGCGTTTCCACGTTCATCTCTTCTTGTAGAACACCAGAGAACACACACGGGAGAGAAACCCTTCAAGTGCAGTATGTGCGTGAAGGCGTTTGCACATTCATCTACTCTTGTAGTACACCAGAGAACACACACAGGAGAGAAACCCTTCAGGTGCACTCCGTGCGGGATAACGTTTGCACAGCAACAACAACTTCAAGTACACCAGAGAACACAGAAGCATCAGAAGATCCACAAGGAGTGGAGTCTGAAATCAGCTTGTGAAAGTCAAAGTGCCACCATGAGCCCATCCCTCATGAAACAAGAACCGGAAGAAAATCCCAGCTTGGACACTTTTAAAGGTATCGGGGTGAAACATGAAGAGGTGATGGTGAAATGTGAAGAAGTGAAGAGCAAAGGAGTAAAGGTGAAATGTGAAGATGAAGATTCAACTCCAAAATGGGACCTTCACATCGACAGAGGCAACGTGAAGCAGGAGGAGATTTCTGACTGTGAGGCAGAGCGAGGCAACTCCCAGCAGTTTGTGGAAGTGGAGGTGTGGGTGGACTTCCTCCGAGACAATCCAAAGTCAAGTGGAGACCCGGTAGATGTGTAAACTTTGCGTTTTAATAATTGTGTTTTTTTATTTTATTTTGGGCACCATTATAATATATGCCACAGGACCCGCACGAGCTTAATCCGGTACTGTCCGGGATACCGTTCCAGTGCCCAACCAGGCTGTTGAAAACACCGTGAGTGGATATTCTTAGCTCTTTCGGTAAAGTCACGTTGAAGGGAAACAAAATAATAAAATTTATATAAGACAATAAAAATTCTCATGACGTTTCGACCATAACACAAACGGTCGTCTTCAGGTGTGTCGAAACGTCGTGAGAATTTATATTTTTTATATATATTTATTTTATTGTTTACCTTCAACATGACTTTACCGGAAGAGCTAAGAATATGAATTACTGCAATCACAAAAGCTTTAAATCAAAATTTAACCGCGAGTAGAGTTGAGGGTGACGGTGGAGGGCGCGAAGGGGGCGAGTGATGCCGATGGGCGGCGAGGGGGTCATCCGAGAGGATGCCCAGTGGGGAGATCAAGCAATGAAATCGCTCCACGTGTCAGGCGCTGGGTGGATCACCGCACAGCGGCATTGTGGGAGGTGGCGACGGCACGGGGGAGGTCTCTACCCGCTAGTGGATTGACCGTGGCTGATGGTGACGACGACGACGATGGATGTTGCTCACTCAACTCTGCGACGTACGAAACGCCGGAGACGCACGGCGATGTGCGGGGTGTTCAGCGGCACGGTGGAGCCGATGGCCTCCTTGCAGCCGCTGTACAGCTGACGCACGACGTGGAGCAGGGCAGGGAGCACGCTGTCCACTATGTCCTGGCAGCTGCCGCTCAGCTGACCCATAGCCTGCAGTAGAGCAGGGAGCACGCTGTCCACTATGTCCTGGCACTGGTGAACATCGGTCCCCAGGTGGCGACCGCTGCCGGTGGAGAGACGTCCTTCACGAGTCCCGAGTAGTTGTTGATCGTGGTGGTGGTGGTGGTGGTGTTGGAGCCGTTGATGTTCGAACCCCCACGCCGAGATCCTCCGAGGAGTTCCACCACTGGCTGCGATAGCAGCAGAACCAAAGTGAGCACAGCCGTGAAGATCGCCACGCTGGTGGTGGTGGTGGTGGCGAAGTACTCCGCAGACCTCGAAGTGGAGGAGCGCCGTGGGGCAAGGTGGTTGCCTCTCCCGGAGCCGACTCCACTCTGGTCGCTCCAATGGATGCACCTTTGTCACAGGCCTTTAATGACAAGAATGTGAAGTTGGACACTCAGTTCCTAGGTTAAACCTGCATGGTTAGAGCGGCCAGTTTTTGTGGACCTGTGGGTTGGGTAGATCTCGAACCAGGAGCGAGAGCCAATAAGCTCCCAAGCATTCACTCGGTTTTAAAATCCATTTATATGGTGCTTGCTTAATCGCCTCTGGCAATTCGGAGTTTTGTATCTCGTCTCAAACACTTGAAGAGCATCCCCAAGTAGCAGCTGCCCCTGTGTGGCACAAGGTGGTGGCCCTGCACCGGCCTGCATGTGGACAAGAGCCTGTCAGTAGGGGGCGATGATTGATGTGGCATCTTAGTTGTGGAGTTTGTAGGTAATGTTTAGAATTTGAGCAATTTTGACCCAGACGCCAGCATGCAATGGCCTACTCGTTTTGAATGACAATACAATAGCATGTTGTACATACACTGTTAAGCAGACGGTGCGTATTTTTAAAAATAGCTTCATGTTAATGCGATGTAACCTGATGCAGTATATTTCAGTGCAGTAATTCAATTTTGTTAATATGCCTGTCAATAATTTAGAATTAATACTTGTCTGATTGTGTGCGTACATGTAACATTTTGTCTGTAAGGGTCAAACATTGAATAAGTGATGTTAGGACAAAGTGTGTGTTATGGAAGTAACCTGTACAGCTTACTCAGGTAAGACTCATTGTTATTGTGATACAGGTCAAAGGGTATTTTTGTTTTTCGATTTAAAGCTTTCGTGACTGCAAGGATTCATCTTCTTTGGTTCTTTAGGTAAAGTCACCACGTAGAATGAGAATAAAATAATAAATTGATAAAATAAAATCACGCAATAAAATTCTCACGACGTTTCGGCCACAACACAAGTGGCCTTCATCAGGTGAAGGGATGAGACTGTCTGGAGGAAAGAACCAAACAAGGGTATTTTTGTGTTTTCAGGAAGCATCTCCCTCTGGAGCAACTCATTGTCTTTGAAATAGGGAGAACACTCGGATCATTAATCAGTTACGTGGCATACCACTCAAAGGTTACACGTAGAGGAGGTTCATTCTCTGCAACACGAATTGTAGTTTTGTATTACGTGTTGACGTAGATTTTGTCGAACTAGGACATAGTTCATAGTTCATTTATTTGGTATAGCCCTGTGAGCCATTCGGCTCTTGAATCGGGTGCAACCGCAACAAACAAAAACATGAACAAGAAAATATCTTACAGTGGTTATGTGACTGCAAACAGAAAATACAGGAAAAAAATATCAAAATATTCCTAAAATAGCACCGTACACCAATGCTGTGTGCAAAAATCCCAGTGGGATGCAAGTCAAATAACAACAACAACCACAAGACAACTAAGATTAAGGCCATCAGTCTAACTCCGTACTACTATAAACAAAAACATGGCCAAAACAAAAAAAACTTTTCGAAAATCACCAAAATAAAAGCCATAAATCCAATGTAACAGTGATCATAGGGACTGTGACCGAATTTTTAACAATAAACTACATAAATAAATTATAACACCAAAATCTAGACCCATATTTTAGGCCACTGAATAGCAGTGGCAGCTAGGGTTGTACAACTCCTCTAGAGCAGTTTTGAGTGAAGATCTCATAGGTAGTGATTCAAGTTGCAGTTTATTGGCAATAGCATTCCAGACCCTGGGGGCATCAATAGCAAAGGACCTTCCTCCAGTTTTTTTACGGCAATAGGGAATGTGAAGCTGGTAAATGAGCGAAGACCTGAGGTCATATTTGTTCTTTGAAACAGAGAGGAGATCCAGTAGGTAGTCTGCGGAATTTTTTGTAAGGACATCGTGAATAAATAAGATCTGGTGCACAAGCCGTCGAACATTAAGAGATGTTAAGTTTGACTCAATGTAGAGATCACAGTGGTGAGTCCTATATGGGCAGTTCAATGCAAATCTTAAGGCCGAGTGATAGATGGAATTAAGCTTCTTCAGTACAGTACTTGGGGCTGATTTATACACGATGTCACAGTAGTCAAGTAGAGGCAGTATGGTAGCTTTTATCAATTCCAAACGGAACATTGGGGGGAAGCAGTGCTTGTGTCGATACAGAAAAACAATTTTTATTTTTGTCTTTTTACCAGTATAATCAATGTGATCTTCAAAACTAAGTTTTGAATCCAGGATGACCCCAAGATACTTATAGATCTTGACTTGCTCTATTTGATAATTATTCAAGGAATGTAATTGGGGAAAAATAACTTCCTGCTTTAGTCCCGGAGAGAAGCATAGCACCTTGGTTTTGGAGGTATTCAGGACTAGTTTAAGAGAAACTAGCTGATGTTGTAGTTTGTTGAAATCACCCTGGAGCTTAGCAATCACGTCATCCGGAGAGCGGCCAGCAGTAATGAGTATCGTGTCATCTGCAAAAAGATTTACCCTGGAATGATCCAGTTCAGTGCCCAAGTCATTGACATAAAGAGAGAACAAGAGGGGGCCGAGGATGGAACCCTGTGGAACCCCTTTTGTTATCTTAACACTGTTTGACCTCCAACCATCTGTGAATACAGTTTGGGTGCGAGAAAAGAGGTAATTTTTTAACCATTGTACTGTGTTCTCGGAAAAACCGAGGCAACTTAGTTTACTAAGCAGGGTGTTGTGGTCAACTGTATCAAAAGCTTTGGACAGGTCAAGAAAAAGACAGACACAGTACTGCTTATTATCAAGGCTATTGTAAATTTGATTCAAAGAGTCTAATGCAGCAGATGTGGTGCTGTATTTTTTCCGGAACCCAGATTGTTTTAGATGTAGTAGATTGTTGGTGGACAGGAAACTGCTAATTTGGTAGTTCAATAATTTTTCAAAAATTTTCATCAATGGGGACAAAATTGAGATAGGTCGGTAGTTATTGGGATCATCTTTAGGGCCCCCTTTGTGAAGTGGGCAGACATAGGAATGTTTCCATTCTAGAGGAACTGATGCTTCTTTGATGGACAGGTTGAAAATATGGGCTATAGGTTTGTATATTAGGTGACCAACAGTAGAGCAAAGACGGGAAAACTATCTGCTCCGGTAGAGGAGGACCCTTTGAGGTAGGACAGTTGTTTCAGAACATTACTTTTGTGGATTGGTTGGAAACTAAATTCGTTTAATGTTTGGACAGGGGTGTAGGAATTTGCAGGAGCAGGGGTGACTCCCAATACATTATCAAAAAGATTACCAGCTTCAGAAAAATGAAGGTTAAAATTGTCAACTATTTTTTTGGGATCTGAAAAATATTCCCCATTTCGGTGAAGCTCAACGGGCAGATTTTCTGTTTTGGATGCCTTTTCGATAGATTTGATTGTTTTCCAAAAAATCCTGGCATTTCCATGTGATTCCAGGAGAGTGGAGGAAAAATAGGCATTTTTTGCATGCCGTATTTTTTACGCATCTATTCCTTAAAATCCTGTTTTCTAGCCAGTCATTTACCAAATTACTTTTCTGAGCACATGCCCAAGCCTTGTCCCTAGTTTTCATGAGCTTTGTAATCAAAGGATCATACCATGGTGGGCGGTTGCCTTTAGTTTTAAATCTAACCAACGGAGCATGTTTGTTAAGAATTTGGAGAAATGTGTACCTGAAAGTCTCCCAAGCCGTAGTCAGGTTGGGTATATCACAGACCTTATCAATATCCGAGTGAAGCACATCATTTGTAAATGCCTGAGTGCTGAAGTGCCTCAAAGAGTGCTTCTCAACAATTTTAGGGGGGCTTTGGGTCTGGCTGATGATCTCACACCAAAAATGAAGGAGTGATCACTAAGGTTATTACCCAGAACACCAGTCAGTGCGAAATTGTGAGGGGCATTTGTCAATAGGACGTCAAGCAGAGTTGACTGTCCCGGATTTTTTAAGTTGGGTCTTGTGGGGACATTTATTAATTGAAACAAGTTAAATTCATCTGTAAAATTTGTGGCCACGGCCGGCGGGTTTAGCCAATTCCAATTTAGATCACCCACTAAAATTATTTCACCTTTAGGGAGGCCCCCAAAAAGCTCTCTCAGTGCCGATGCAGCTTCAACATCCTTCCCACAAGGCGGTCTATAGCAGCACACTACCAATATCTGTTGATTATTTGGGAGAGTTATTCTGAGAGCCAGACCTTCAAAGCAACATTTTTTAAACAAAGAGTGAGCTGGTGAACATGCAATAGTGTTACGAACATAGATGGCAATTCCACCTCCTTTAGATCCTCAGTCAAGCCGAAAAAGGTTGTAGTTTTCAATCGTAATCTGCAAGTTATTGACGGCAGGAGTGAGAAATGTTTCTGTTAGGCAAAAAATGTCCGGATCAAGATTTGCCACTTCTAGTTTTAGTTGACTTAATTTAATCACAAGCCCTCTGATGTTGATATGTAGAACACCAACACCTTTCCTGCCAGAAAAATCTACAGAATTATACGAGCTCTTTTCATTTGGGCCTGGATGAAGCTCAATACCACCCAGGAATAAGAAATGTAGAATTAACAGTTTGCATAAGTATTTTCTGTGAAAGGATGAAGAGCGGCGAACCTTGGACGAATAGCAGCAGCTCGCAGATGGTGTTATTTTTAAGAGCAAAATGAAGTTTGGAAGGAGTGCTGGTGAAGTAATGGGACAAAGATAGGGTTTAAAAGGATACAATGATGGAGTGTAGAAGTGTCTATGAGCTGTTTCATTTGCAGGTGTAGTGGCAAATCGAGCAACAAGTATTGACGCAAAATAACGAGGGTAGCCGTTTGTAGAGTTGAGTGTGACACTAGATATGGCCGGGAGGGACAGCAGTAGGACACACAGCAGGAGAATTGCCATCTCTAAAATATCCGGGGTATACACAGATTTACACACAAGTGGAATAGAAAAATATATATACTTGTAGGCCGAGCGTGAGAAAAACGTCTTGCCGCACTCGTCACACATGCACGGCTTCTCGCCCATGTGCTAGGGTTTAACAGCGCCCACCCCCCTCTCCCAGACAGCAGATTCTTGGCTGTTGTGGGCTCGGCTGAACCTCTTGCACCGCCTCCTTTCCCCGCCGCAGGATGGTGCTCGAGTTAGCCCTTTTGAGCTCAGCCCACGACTGGAATGTCGTTTCTTGGCCTGCTCCACGTGAATGAGTTAGCTGCGGGGTTCGCCACGGTGTGACACATCAGCTGAGCGTCAGCACGCTCCAGGTACCACTGTCAGTGGCAGGTGGGTAGGCCTCCCAGCAGGTGGGTAGGCCTCCCAGCGGCAGGTGGGTAGGTCTCCCAGCGGCAGGTGGGTAGGCCTCCCAGCAGGTGGGTAGGCCTCTCCAGCAGGTGGGTAGGCCTCCCAGCAGCAGGTGGGTAGGCCTCCCAGCAGGTGGGTAGGCCTCCCAGCAGGTGGGTAGGCCTCCCAGCGGCAGGTGGGTAGGCCTCTCCAGCAGGTGGGTAGGCCTCCCAGCGGCAGGTGGATAGGCCTCTCCAGCAGGTGGGTAGGCCTCCCAGCGGCAGGTGGGTAGGCCTCTCCAGCAGGTGGGTAGGCCTCTCCAGCGGCAGGTGGGTAGGCCTCCCGGTAGGTGGGTAGGCCTCCCAGCGGCAGGTGGGTAGGCCTCTCCAGCGGCAGGTGGGTAGGCCTCTCCAGCGGCAGGTGGGTAGGCCTCCCAGCGGCAGGTGGGTAGGCCTCTCCAGCAGGTGGGTAGGCCTCTCCAGCAGCAGGTGGGTAGGCCTCCCAGCAGGTGGGTAGGCCTCCCAGCAGGTAGGTAGGCCTCCCAGCGGCAGGTGGGTAGGCCTCCCAGCAGGTGGGTAGGCCTCTCCGGGGCACAGTGTGGTGAGCAGTGTGTGTGAACAGTGTGTGTGAACAGTGTGGTGAGCAGTGTGTGTGAACAGTGTGTGTGAACAGAGTGGTGAGCGTTTGTGGTGAGTGTGGTGAGTGTGGTGTGGTGAGTGTGTGGTGAGTGTAGTATGGTGTTTGTGAGTGTGGTGTGTGTGTGGTGAGTGTGTGGTGTGTGTGGTGTGTGTTTGTGGTGAGTGTGGTGTGTGTGTGTGGTGAGTGTGTGGTGAGTGTGGTGAGTGAGTGTGGTGTGTGTGGTGAGTGTGTGTGGTGAGCGTTTGTGGTGAGTGTGTGGTGTGTGTGGTGTGTGTTTGTGGTGAGTGTGTGGTGTGTGTGGTGTGTGTGTGGTGAGTGTGTGGTGAGTGTGTGTGGTGTGGTGAGTGTGTGGTGAGCGTTTGTGGTGAGCGTGGTGAGTGAGTGTGGTGTGTGTGGTGTGTGTTTGTGGTGAATGTGGTGTGTGTGGTGTGTGTGTGGTGAGTGTGGTGTGTGTGGTGAGCGTGGTGAGCGTGGTGAGTGTGGTGAGCGTGTGTGTGGTGAGTGTGGTGTGGGGTGTGGTAGTGGTGGTGTGGTGGTGGTGTGGGGTGTGGTGGTGGTGTGGGGTGTGGTAGTGGTGGTGTAGCGTGTGGTGGTTTGGGGTGTGGTGGTGTGGGGTGTAGGGGAGGTGGTGTGTTGTGGTGGGGTGGGGGAGGTGGTGTGGGGTGTAGGGGAGGTGGTGTGGTGTGGGGTGTGGTGGTGTGGTAGTGGTGGTGTGGTGGTGGTGGTGTGGGGTGTGGGATGTGGTGGTGTGGTGGTGGTGTGGGGTGTGGTGGTGTAGGATGTGGTGGTGGTGGTGTGGTGGTGGTGGTGTGGTGGTGGTGGTGGTGTGGGGTGTGGTGGTGGTGGTGGTGTGGTGGTGGTGGTGTGGTGGGGTGTGGTAGTGGTGGTGGTGGTGTGGTGGTGGTGGTGTGGGGTGTGGTGGTGGTGTGGGGTGTGGTAGTGGTGGTGGTGTGGGGTGTGGTGGTAGTGGTGTGGGGTGTGGTGGTGGTGGTGTGGGGTATGGTGGTGGTGGTGTGGTGGTGGTGTGGGGTGTGGTAGTGGTGGTGTGGGGTGTGGGGTGTGGTGGTGGTGGTGTAGGGGAGGTGGTGGTGGTGGTGTGGTGGTGGTGGTGGTGTGGAGTGTATGGGTGGTGGTGTTCTTTGTGTTTGAGCGGGGAATGTTTTCTCGTGCCAGGACGTACTTCTGTGGACCGCCGTTCGCTTCGTTGGGATTTCGATTTAACGATTCTGGTGGTTTGGTTGTGGTGGTGGTGGTGAGTTTGAATGGTTTTAAGATCGCTAACTTGGTTGAACACAGGCACATAGTGTAGAATTGTTGTTAGATTGTTGAATGTGCGTAAAGTGTGTTTTGGTGTTACCTCGGGATATTCATAATGAATGGTCATTCAGTCCATGCTTATTTAATCCATTTAAAATGCAGTTAGACTGCAGTTGTTACGTTGCATCATGGATATGTTGGTTAATATCTGATGCGGAAAGTGACTGATGGATACAGCAGACTAGGCCAAATTTGTGGATTCACCGCGAATTCTCAGATTTTGACGTGAATTAACAACTCGTGGATTTTCGCCTCCTCGGCCAAAATGTATAAATCTAACAACAGTGAAACCAACATTGGCGTTCTTGAAAATCCACCTGGCCGCCCCTACAGTGGAGCAATGGCATTTGTTTTACTGATTGTCCGTGTCGGGCGGTGGTGGTGGAGGGTTACGACACATTAACAATAACGCGAACTAACCCCCAAAAACATTCACGAATAATGCTGCTTGCGAAAAGCCTACGCGTTACACGAGTTGCATTTGTTTACAATGTGTGGGCAGAGTTTGATGCCGGTGGGGCGTGGCTCTGCTATCCACGTTGTGGGCCTGGTCTTCTGCGGCGTTCAGCAGGAATTGTCATCACCGATTTGGTCGTTTAGCGCTACACGTTTTAGTTTTTTCGTTTGCAAACTCGAGCGAACTCTGCAGAGACCCCGAGTTGGATTTCCTTGCTCACGGCCCAAAAACAGTGTGACAATTATACTCTTTGGTTCTATTCGATAAAGTCACGTAGGTAAAAAAATTAAAACAACAAAAATCTAGAAGTGTGACAATTATATGAACCGGTCGTGGGCCTCCCCGAGATCGACTCCGCCTAAAAGTAGTACCTTGTGGGACGTGTAAAACATCACCGCTGGGGAGACAAAGGGGTGCCGGCCGTGGTTTCTGGCCACCCACCCCCCTCGTGTGCCACAGTGCCGGTAGCCTTCGTAGGTGCTGCTGCTCGCCACTAACAGCGCTTGCCCCCGACAGCCTGTTCGAGGCTGCACGGGGGATCTTTGGCGGCGGCGGCGGTGCAGGAGGTGTGCGCAGGAGGCCGAACGGCGTCCGGAGGAGTGAGGAGACGCGACCCGCGGAGAGCTTCCATGGAGAGAGGCGGGAGCGGGGCGAGGGAGAGAGGGGGCCAAGGAACGGGGCGAGGGAGGCCTGAGGGAGAGCATCGAAGGGGGGCGGACGAACGGCAGCGAGGGACCGGGGCTCGCTTCGAGGGGCACAGGAACTTGGCGGAACCGGGGAGCGGGAGGGGAAGAGGGGAGAGAGAGATGGGGAGGCAGGAGTCGAGGGGCGGAGACGTGGCGAGCGGGAGGCAGCGAGACCTGACGGCGTGGGGGATGCAGCGAGAGAGAGAGAGAGATCGCCATCAGAGCAATTTCATGCAACGATTTTTAAGGGAGAGGTTAGGGGCGCACAGTTCGGAAGGAGCGAGAGAGACGACGGGGCTGGAAGAGTCGAGGGGCAAAGACGTGGCGAGAGAGAGGCAAAGAGACGGGGAGGCGAGGGCACGGCAGGAAGAGAGAGAGAGACATCAGAGGGCGCCTCACCTTCAGCGACTTGTGAGCGAGAGGTTAGGGGGGTTCAGTTGGGAAGGAGGGAGAGAGACGGGGGGGCAGGGAGGGAGAGAGACGGGGAGGCAGGGAGGGAGAGAGACGGGGGGGCAGGGAGGGAGAGAGATGGGGGGCCAGGGAGGGAGAGAGCGAGGTGCGGTGGGGGGCTTCGATCTACGATCCTTGAGGGACAGTTTACCCCAAGTGGGTGAAGAGAGAGGGGGGAAGGGAGACAGGAAGTAGTGGGAGAGTAGCGTGGGGGCGTGGACAGCTGGACGGAAGATAAATTAACAGGTCCTTGCAGGGTGGGCTGGTAGGAACATTGGATTTTTTTTTACACCCAACAGCACGAGATTTCACTTCTAAAGTATTGAAAGGGGACGGATGGACGGACGGACGGACACATTAATCTATTGCAGGCTGGTACACTCAGTTTACAACTTCGTTCCTACCAGTAATAATAACGTAATCAACCTGACCTTGCGTTGTGTTTTGACCGTCTGTGTTGCATTATATGGTTTCCAAATCTTGCTATAATCTGTTTGATTTATCTTCTTTGGTTCTGTAGTGTTGTAAGGACGAGCAGACTTCTTTAGGAGGCACACTCTGTTTATTGTATTATTTCCTTATACAATGCTTAACACACACAGAGGGATATTCGGTCCCCTCACCCGATACCCTAGGGAGGTACAGCCTCCGGACCTGGCGGGACTCACACGTCTACCGCTAACCTCCTTGATACCTAAGGAGGTACAACCTCCGGACTTGGCGGGACTCACACGTCTACCGCTAACCTAGTCCTCCGGCTAGGACCTAGGGGAGGCTATCTGACCCACCGCTGGCCCGGTGGGTCCTGACCACTGGGTATGCCGAGCCTTAGCCCTTAGAAGGGCTGAAGGGCTGGTCCAGGGTCCTAGCTAGGCTTCAGCCCAGTCTTCTATCTTCGTGCGGGGAGAGAACTCCCCGAGGTCCGTTGGGACACCCGTCTTATACCCCTTCGTGGCCAGGTAGAACCAATCATACATTCCCACGTGGAACCGTCTGATTGGTTCGCACCAAACCCTGGCCACGATCCGTTTCACCTCGACTGACCCCAACCGTTGTACCCAGGGGTAATGCTGCACTGCCCTGGTGGCAATGCAGGTTACGCAACAGCGCGTAGTTAACACCTCTACATCACCCCCTCCTTCGGAAGCTCCAGCCGTCCCGGCTGCAACAATGGGAAACTCCGAAATTATCAATGGTAGAAGAATTGTGAGTGTGCCTCACGAACAACAAGAACAATTAAACCACTATAAATACCCCCCTTAACAACATAACGTATGTACAAGGCACTAGACATGCCAAAAAAAACATTATAACAACCGGCGAGATTTCGCGCGCGTGCGTTTCGCGGGGCCATCGTAGGGGATGGCAGGCTTTGTCGGCGGCACAAGGGAAGGAGGAGGATGAGCCAGAGCATCCGGTGGGCCTTTAGGCATCTCCACGGGGACACTTGCTGCTCCACGGTCCATTGAGGCCGAACGTAGCCTGCATGGAGCCGTCACTCCCGCGTCATCTGCAGGAGGAATGACACGCCTGCGCTGTGGGTTAGGCACCAACGGGGCAACATCCGGCTCGTCGGACGCGTTGCACACTCGGCCCCCATGTCGTGTGTGTTGTGGAGGGACGCGTGGCGTGACGAAGGGTTTTAACCGAGAGGGGTGAACGCACCAGCGACGCCGTCCCCAGCTAATTTTAACACATTGGGGACGCAGGACTTCCACTACCTCAACCGGGCCTCGCCATGGTCTGAGGAGTTTGGCCGACGTGGACACCGGCACCTGGGGGCAGTGGAGCCATGCCCTGTCTCCCGGTGCCCACCGATGCGTGTACGACCGAGGGTCCCGCAGTCGCAAATTCGGCCGTTGGCGGGAAGCCGAATTTTCAATGGCGGCCTCCCGTGCCTCGGCCAACTTACGGAGGTTGAATCGCAAGTGGTCAACGAGCTTTGACTTTTGCGGTGGCTGTTCGATTTCCAGCCGAACGTCGGCGGGAGGAAAGGCATCCCTGCCGTACATTAGAAAGAACGGGGAAAATCCCGTTGCCGCGTGAGGTGCCATACGGTATGCGGTGAGGACCCCCGGAACCTGCAAGTCCCAATCGAGGTGGGATTCATCGACCTGATGGCATAACATAGCGGTGAGAGTTCTATGAAGGCGCTCCACCATGCCGTCGGTCTGGGGATGGTAGGGCGAAGTGCGCACTTTCTTAGTGCCCAACAGGCGGCACACATCAGTCAGCAAGGCTCCCGAAAAATTTCTTCCCTGATCGGTCAGCAACCGTTCTGGTGCGCCCTTGTCCAGGACGTAGCCTTGAACAAAGGCGTCCACAACGGCCGCCGCCGACTGGTTGGGGAGGGCCCAGGCCATAGGCCACCGTGTAAAATACTCTACCCCAACCAGAAGGTACTTATTACCCCATGGCGTAGTAGGAAAAGGGCCCAAAATATCGAGAGCCACCAACTCATTTATACGAGAGACCGAAATGGGTTGCAGGGGTGGACATGCCGGTTTAGCCGGCGGTTTACGTTGCGCACAATGGGTGCACCCCAGCAAAATGTCAGTGACGTCGCGCAGCATGCCCGGCCAGAAAAATTGCAACCGCAACAACCCAATGGTCTTATGAACACCCAGGTGCAATAAACGCTCATGCGCCGCCCATACGGCCTTGCATCGCAAGGCGGATGGCACGACGATTTTATGTTGACACGAGTCAGCATCCCAATGCATCAACAAGCCGCGCTTCATGACAAATGAATTAAATTTGCCCTGTCTTGGAACCGCATTATTCGCGTGGCGACGCAACCTCAATAACGACATGTCCTCGCCCTGGTGCCGACCCCATTTGGTCAAAGTTAGCCCCAGCAAATCGTCACTGGCCATTGGATCTGCGTGATCCAACATCGGCGCTGAGGCGGCGGGAAGTGCGGCTGACACCGTTGTGAGAGGCGCGACCTGCGCAGGCAGTGGCGGCTTACAATGGCCCGAGCCCAAAAAACACGCACATTTTTGAGCCGGCGGAAGGCGAGACAACGCATCGGCATTCGTGTGTTGTGCACCCCTACGGTAAGTGACATTGAAATCGTAGTCCTGAAGGACTTCGAGCCACCGAGAAAGCTGCCCGGACGGTTGGTCAACCCGCAGAGCGTACTGTAAAGCCGAATGATCAGATCGCACGGTAAAATGCTGACCATACAGGTACGGCCTGTATTGCTGAATAAAAAACACAATGGCCAGCAGCTCACGTCTGGTCACACAGTATCTTTATTCAGCAAGAGACAAGACTCTGCTACCATAGGCAACAACCCTTTCAATGCCATCAACTTTTTGGGACAGAACACCCCCAATCCCCGTATTGCTAGCGTCGGTGTCCAACACGAATGGCACGGAAAAATCGGGGTACGCAAGGGACGGTGCCATCACGAGCGCGTTCCGCAAGGAGTCGAACGCAGCCTGTTCTGCGTCCCCCCAATGAAATGCCACCCCTTTTGACGTAAGGGCGTGGAGCGGCTTGGCAATCGTCGCGAAGCCAGCAACAAACCGGCGGTAGTACGACGCAAAACCAATAAAACTACGAACATCGCCCGCAGATGTAGGGGTCGGCCAATGTTGAACACATTTGGTTTTTTCAAGGTCGGTAGAGATGCCCGAGCGGCTAACTATGTGGCCCAGATAGCGCACAGACTCACGCAGAAGGTGACACTTCTGCGGCTTGAATTTCAAGTTAGCGGCCCGCATTTTCAAGAAGACAGCACGCAACCGTTCGATGTGTTCGCCGAACGTGCGGCTAAAGACGATGACGTCGTCAAGATAAATGAGACATGAGTCCCACTGGAGCCCAGCGAGGACCAGCTCCATGAGCCTCTGGAACGTCGCTGGGGCCGAGTGGAGACCCATGGGCAATCTATTAAACTCGAAAAGGCCCTGTGGTGTCCGAAAAGCAGTCTTAGGTTTTGACGATTCGTCGAGGGGGAGTTGCCAAAACCCCGACAGAAGGTCCAAGGTGGAGAAATAGTGCGCCCCTGCCAGGGCATCCAATGACTCGTCCATACGAGGAAGAGGGTAGGCGTCCGCTACCGAGATTTTATTTAGGCGCCGAAAATCAACGCAAAAACGGAGACTACCATCGTGCTTTTTGACCAGCACTATTGGAGCACCCCAGGGACTAGTGGAGGGAGAAATTATATCGGCCTTCAGCATGTCATCCACAGCCGATTTAACATGCTGTTTCTCCGCCGGGCTAAGCCGAAACGGGTTTTGTCGAATCGGGGCAGCGTCACCAGTATCAATGTGGTGACGCAGCAGCTTGGTGCAGCCAATATCAAATTTAGATTTACTAAAGACATCGGAAAATTCTCGCAGAAGAGCGCGCAATTTAATTCGCTGCGAATGAGACAGATCACCCGTGTCTGTGCAGAGCGCGTCCAACCATCTCTCATCCGATTCGGAAGGAGGTGGGACCTGCGGCGTGTCATGCACGTGTCCCGCGACTCCGGTCCCCAACGGCACCGGGGTCGCGTGAGCGAGCACAGTTCCTTGCGGAATGACGGTTGTGGACAATCCGACATTCAAAACCTGCAAGAACGGCTCCCTGTCGGCTGCTACGAGGGTCTGTGCAGCCACCAAATCTAACCCCTTAGCAGCTGCGTTTGAAGGCCCCAGCAAAATGCCATGTGCCGAGGCCTCCGGGGCTAGCGGTTTTTTAAGTTGCAAGGGCACGAGCATTTGTGTCCCTGGCGGAATGCGGACTGTGCTCGCAACAAACGCCTGCACCGAGGCACTAGCCATGCGCGGATGTGAGGGTGTGGGCAAGAACGCCATCCGTCAACCCGACGGGAGTTCGATGCAGCCTTGATCTACAAGGATCTTAATAGGCATTTTCGCGAGAAAATCAGTGCCTAACAAACACGGCACGGCGAGGGAAGAAGAGACCAAAATAGGCCCTGCCAATTTAATGTCTCCAATCGAAATTTGCGCCCGAATTTGCCCAATAATGCCAAGTGAACTGCCATTAGCGGCGAAACACGGGATAGAAACCCGTTCCAAGGGGCGGCATCGTACGGGCAGTATATTGTAAATCAGATCCGAAATGATCGTAGCCGACGCACCAGTATCGACCAACACGCGAAATTCCACACCCTCGATTGATCCGACAACCACGGACGAACCTGCCGTCGCCGCGACTACCCTATGGGCCAACTCAGACCACTGCCCAGGTTTGAGTGGCCACGAACAAACGCCAGAATACCCCCCATCACACGCCGAATCGCGAGCCCTTCTTATGGTGCGTTGCAGTGTGTATGGTGTGAATGAGGGCCGAGCGTGAGAGGCGTCGCGACTTGCCTGGTTTTGCCGCGATGCCGTGGACGTCCTGTAGTCCTGGCCCCGGGATGCGGAGGGGCGTCGTCGAGGCGCACGGCAGTCAGAGGAGATGTGGCCTCGTCGGCCACAGTTGAAGCACGTCAAGTCGCCGCGTGGAGCAGGCCGTCCCCGCTGCTGGTCGTTGCGGCGACCAGCGTGGTCGGACGATCGCTGGCCCGTTGACCTGGTCGCCATGAAGGCCCGGTCGGGGGAGAACTCGGCGTCCCTGCTAGCAGGCTCCGACGTCGAAGCCGAGGCGGCGATGGTCGATTCCGTGTGGAGCAGCAAATGTGCGTGGATGCACCGAGCGGCTCGTAGCGAGCACATACCGTCGTCGTCCACCGCTTGGATGACGATGAGCAGCTCGCGCGCCAGCTCCAGCATCTTCTGGAGAACGATGGCATCGATGGCCTCGTCGTCCATGCGAGGGTAACCCGCTCTTGCCATCGCCAGTAGAGCAGTCCGGAATGCCAACGGAGACTCTTTAGGGCGGCGTCGCCTGTCGTAAAATCGGCTGCGGACGTCGGATGGAGGCCCGTACACGTCGGACATCCGTCAGAGGGCCGATTGAAGAGTCGCCCTTTGTTGCCTGGGGATGGTGAGGAGCGAGGCGAGAGCGTCGTCATCCAAAGTGGCCGGTAGTGCTCGGAGTGCCTGTGCGTCCGACCAGCCCACCATCTCTTGGTGGCTCAGGAAGCGACGCTGGAACGCCGCCCAGTCGCCCCCTTCAGATGTGAATTCTCGGAAGATGGGCAGGCGTTGTTGGAGGGCGGACGTCGTCTCCCCCTCAGCTTGTACCGTCTCGAGCCGGAGATCGGCGATTTCCCGGCCGATAGAGTCTACTGTACCGTGTCGGTACAGTGATGATGCGGCGTCCGCTGAGGAACTTGAATCCGCAGCGTCGCGTGCTGATGACGTTGCGGGTTGTGATTGGCCCCCCGCGTTCCCAGGATGCCCCTGGCTTCCGCTTCCGGCGGAATCACGTGGTTCCCCGGCGGGAAAATCAAAATGTCTGCCCTGGCCGATGGCGGGAACGTCTGCCGGCTGTTGACTCGGCCTGCCCGCAACCTCCAAGTTGATCTCTTCGAGAATGGAGGCCGCGGCGTGTAGGAGTTGAGCGAGACGGCCGTGTGCTGCCCTGAGTCCGTCCCCCATGGCAGGGGGAGCAACCGGCTGCTCAACCGGTGGCTGGGCGGCCGTCAACGCGGCAGCGTTTTCAGCGGAGCTGGCGGTGCTTGCAGGTGAGACAGCGTTATCTTCGTTTTGGCTCCGCGCGTGGGCTGAACTTCTGGTTTCCATTTCCAACCACTTCTGACTCCAGTTGTAGTGTTGTAAGGACGAGCAGACTTCTTTAGGAGGCACACTCTGTTTATTGTATTATTTCCTTATACAATGCTTAACACACACAGAGGGATATTCGGTCCCCTCACCCGATACCCTAGGGAGGTACAGCTTCCGGACCTGGCGGGACTCACACGTCTACCGCTAACCTCCTTGATACCTAAGGAGGTACAACCTCCGGACTTGGCGGGACTCACACGTCTACCGCTATCCTAGTCCTCCGGCTAGGACCTAGGGGAGGCTATCTGACCCACCGCTGGCCCGGTGGGTCCTGACCACTGGGTATGCCGAGCTGAAGGGCTGGTCCAGGGTCCTAGCTAGGCTTCAGCCCAGTCTTCTATTTTCGTGCGGGGAGAGAACTCCCCGAGGTCCGTTGGGTCACCCGTCTTATACCCCTTCGTGGCCAGGTAGAACCAATCATACATTCCCACGTGGAACCGTCTGATTGGTTCGCACCAAACCCTGGCCACGATCCGTTTCACCTCGACTGACCCCAACCGTTGTACCCAGGGGTAATGCTGCACTGCCCTGGTGGCAATGCAGGTTACGCAACAGCGCGTAGTTAACACCTCTACAGAAGCACTACGACAGAATGGCTACAATAATGCTCAAATTAACAGTGCACTGAATGCCAAATCACGATTGCAAAGCAATACTGCTGAAAGCGATCAGATTGTTAAAACAATAAAAATTCCATATATCTCAGGAGTAACTGACAAATTAGCCCGTGTTTTGCAAAAGCAAAACATTACAGTAAGATTTGGTACAGTACACAAAATTCAAAAACTAGTATCTTGCACTAAAGACGCATTACCAAAATTATCAACCGGTGTAACATCAGCATAAGACTAAAAGAACATCAAAGAAATATTAAATTATCTCAAACACAACTGTCGGCAGTGGCAGAACATGCTTGTCAACAAGGACACTCAATTGATTTTGATAACGTTGAAGTGTTGTGTAAAACTAATTATTACTGGCAAAGACTAATTAGAGAATCCATTGAAATTGAGAGGAATAGAAATAACTTTAATCGCTCTGATAGCTACAGGCTTAGTGCGGCTTGGAAGCGTATTATTAAATAATACATATTACAATTCCTTATAGGGGAAACACATACTAATAAACGGACTACTAACGTAGCATATAATTACAATAACACACATTACAACTAATTACTAATCTACAACTCATTACTAATCATAACCATTGACTGATTACCAATCGATTATATAATTTCAATACCCCCCATCCGCCTCTAATCACTGCACCTGATATGAGTTAAATGATGACGTCAGCCTTCTGCTGCTCTATTTAAGACTGGGAGCAAGCGAGGGCTTTACCATTCTGATGAATTGCCCGATGATGCTGGATGTAATTGTGGTGCCACAACAGCGAAGCCGCTCCGTCGAAATAGGGGCCGTCGCTGTGCTGCTGCGACAGAGAAGCCACCCGGCTCCCATCACAGCACTTCAACCGCCACCCCCCCCCCCCCCCCCACCTAAACACACACACACTCAAGTAGGGCCTCATGGGGAGGGGGGGGGGCACCTGCCCTCAGTTGTTACCCGAGAGGCCCCCTCGTGGGGATGCTCCACGGTTTCTCAGGGTCAGGGAATTGGCACCCCCCCCCCCCAGGCCAAATGGCACTGCGGCGCCGTGGCTTAACTTAGAATTAAATGACCACGGCGAACTCACTGAGAACCGCAGTGAGGAGATGCTCAAGACACACGCGGACCAGCAGACAGGTGGGGAGCGGGGCAGCGCGGGTTAAGCGTCTCTACCCATGGTGCACCGCGGGCTAGCGTCTCTACCCATGATGCACCGCGGATTAACGGCCTGACCCGTGATGCACCGCGGATGGGCGGTGCGAGGGCTTTGAAAGGAGCATAAAAAGGGACGCTTTGGGGAAGCACGGGGCCATTTTTTTTATTTGACTGGAGATCAACAGGAGGGAGGGATCGAGGAGCCGTCACCTGACTGTTACTCGCACGTCCGTGAGATGGGGCAGAGAACAGCCAGATTCTGTTTACAGCATCATTTATCCGCGACCTCCATCGCTGCGAGGTTGGACCGTAAGTACGAGGGAGAGAGGTAAGACAAAGGGACGAAATTCGGAGAGAAAATAGAGGGCAGACAGGTCGATTAGGTATCAGGCAGTAGCGAGATAGGTTAGACCTGTCCTGCTAGTTCGTTTATTCGTGGGGAATAAACCGTCTGTAGGGTATAAACCGTGTCCTGTTGTCTCTGTGATTACGGAGGGGCGGTGCATGGTGTGGCGAGCCTACCCGCGGTGATTCTTTTGTTTGCGCGTGAGTGAGTAATTTTACCCACGTGTTTACGCCCGCACGGGTGGGTCCACTCGGGGCTCGACGCGCATGCCGGGGCAGCAGTAACGTGCTATCGCCCTGGGAATTAAAGTACGGGTCCTTCGATCATTAAATGCACTCGTGCGTGGTGTAGTGAGCCTCTGCATCGTGTGGTACTGGTTGCACTTCGCCCGCGCCAGTACGGGGGCGTGCAGGAGCAGCGGCGCTCACGGCACGCGCCGTAGAGATCAATTGGTGAGCGGGTATTCCGCAGCGCAGCCTAATTTGTTGCTTCCGACCGGCTGCGAAGGTAAATGAAACAAGATTACACAATTCAAGCACGCGATGCTGCTGGCGGTGGTTACCGCGTGAGTAGAGCTGCGCCGTGAGGTACACGGGTACCCACGGGCATAATCATACACCGGGTGTTGCAGTTGTGGTAGTGGTATGAATTTAACGGAGGAGTCGGGGGCCAACGGCCCCGACAATTCGGTGATGGCGGGGGATGGTAGCCCCCACAAATGCGCATTTTTCTGTCTCCACCACCATAACCACAACCTTAGTAATGTGTGAACAACAGATCAATGTTGGTGAACCGATATACATGGGTTATCTCCACTGTAATGAAGGTGAGTGGTGCTGTTCAACAAAGCTGTAAGTATATTTGTACAGCCACTATACTGCAGTCTTTTTTCGGGAAGACTGGTTCCCATTAAGTGAAAAATGGATCTCCCCTTCTCACGCATCAAATTAGAGCAGAAATGTAAATATACACACAGCAGATTGAGCAGTTGCTAACATTCATCATCCATATTTCATTAGAATATTTACCCAGGAAAGCACCACCGAGACTGAAGACTACGTGCATAGATAAAAATGAATGCTCTTACAGACACCACAGTGCTGCCCTGCAAGTCGGGCGTGCAGAGTTTTACGATCTCTGCGTGATCCATAAACTCAGAGTTGCTGTGTAAGAGGAGTGTGGGCACCGTACTCCGCTGATGAAAAAAAGAGCTCCATCCTCTGCTTTCACAGATACCATTAAAACATTAACCTTGTTTATATAAAGTGTTTTAGAAATGCTTGACAAATTTCTTCAACTTCCTGGGAAGACTGTTAGAAAGTTCACAGACCTTCAATAATGCACACCATAAATTTCATCAATGTGGTATACTTTCATAAAACGTATATTTGAGCTTATTTCCATTCACATTAATGAATGGCATCTCGGCTTAAATAAAATTAACGTTATGCACACTTGAAGGTCAGAAGCTGTATTCCTGTATAATCATGTTTGAATGCAAAATGCAACCTATATGTTAACCTTATCCAGAAACACAAAGCAAAGTGTCACCATTGTCAAATATACATCTATCTGAGCTCGAGGGTGGAAGTTACACATTTATTGGCAGGCACCGGTCTCTGCATAGGATGACTCTTCTATTCTATTTAAGATGTATAGCAAGGTTGGCTACGTACTGTGCGAAAGAAGTTCAACATACACACATGAGGATTACAATAATCATAATAACGCGAATGATTTTTGTCCAGAATAGCCTCCTTCAGTCTCGAGATATTCGTGTCGAGAATACTGCCATTGGGATGCTGTGATGACGTTGATAGGCGACTGCAAACGTGGGAGGATGAGCACCCGGAGAAGATTCCTGACCTTCACGCTTCAAGGTCGCCCCTTCTTCATATTTCACCGTCACTCGTGGCCACGTAGCGAAGCGTTTTTCTGGATTTTGTTGTTGTTATTCTGTCTCTCACTGTTCAAATAAACGTATCATTAAAATTATAGACTGATCATTTCATTGTCATGGGGCTAACGTACAAAATCAGCAGGGGATCAAATACTTTTTTCCCTCACTGTAGACTCAACACTACCATAGACTCAACACTACCATAGACTCAACACTACCATAGACTTAACACTACCATAGACTCAACACTACCATAGACTCAACACTACCATAGACACAACACTACCATAGACACAACACTACCATAGACTCAACACTACCATAGACTCAACACTACCATAGACACAACACTACCATAGACTCAACACTACCACCCACAGACTCAACACTATCATAGACACAACACTACCATAGACTCAACACTACCACCCACAGACTCAACACTACCACCCATAGACTCAACACTACCATAGACTCAACACTACCATAGACTCAACACTACCACCCACAGACTCAACACTACCACCCTTAGACTCAACACTACCATAGACTCAACACTACTATAGACTCAACACTGCACATACACTCAGCACTGCCCATAGACTCAGCACTACCCATGGACTCAACACTATACTATAGACTCAACACTGCCCATACACTCAGCACTGCCCATAGACTCAGCACTACCCATAGACTCAACACTACCACCCATAGACTCAACACTACCACCCATAGACTCAACACTACCACCCATAGACTCAACACTACTATGGACTCAACACTGCCCATACACGCAGCACTGTCCATAGACTCAACACTGCCATAGACTCAACACTGCCCATAGACTTATGGACCACAACGCCTGTGTCACCAGACTTATGGACCACAACGCCTCTACGTGTACAAATAATGTTTTTTACCAATTCCACTTTACAATAAAATTGTAGACACGGCACAATATATATTTCTGAATCTTTATTTTTACTAACATTTTTTAAAATATTCTCCGTTAAGGCAAAATTCTGAAATATTGGATTTTTAACAAAGTCTTGTGAATTCACCTTGTATCTGATGAACAAGTTCAATTTGTGCAAATATTTTTTTCAAACATAAATAAAAATCATTGCTTACAAATATCAGCTCTATGTTTTCAAGTAAATACATTTTGGGTAGTGAATAAATTATAGTCTAAATAAGCTACACATGACGAATTGTAGGCAATTATAGTTATAATCAAAGACATTTTTAAACAATCACGTGGTCCCTGTAGTCGTCCTTAGAGACACAAAATCTGCTTGAAACAGTTTATCAACATATATGAATACATTGATTCGAATAAGCAGAGTTAATTTCCTATTTATGGCATGCCGGTTATGTGTCAGTTATTGATATCAACATCACCTTATAAAAGAATAACATTTAATATATAAGCGCACAACTTTATCCGTGATGAACGCTGCACTTTGTCGTTTTCCTGCAGGGGGCGCTGTAAACCTACATGCGCCCCCTGCATGCGAACGACGGAGGCGCAGGGACAGACGCTCGATTACGTTGGAATCGATCGGCAGACGGCCAGCAGCTCCGTGTCGCCTTATCTCGATCCCGCGATCCCCTACCAGGTGAAAGTCCGCATCGAACCGAACCCCCGGCAAGGCCATCGTCTACTTAACGACGAGAGAACATTCACGCGCAATGTCCTTTTCAACGAAGTCTTCCAGATGTAAAATGAACTTTTAATGAAGAAATAATGTAAATCAAAACACAACACAATTCAAAGATGTTTCATTTTAAAACTTCAAAACGGAGCATCGGGTACTTGTGTGAATGCGTCCTTCGTGTGCAAATGTTGTGACTTTCCTGGCCTGAAGGCCGTCAATGTGTTGGACCATTAAATGGTGCACAGCGTCTCAACAACAGCAGTGGGGTTTGCTTCAACCGATAGGTAACGAACATCCAGACGTCAATCAGCAAGGTGCACTTCTAGTCCCAGTTAGACAAAATCTACGTCAACACGTAAGACAAAACTATAATTCGTGTTGTAGAGAATGTACCTCCTCCCATACGTGTAACTTTTAAGTGGTATGCCTTGTAACTGATGAATGATCCGAGCGTGCTCCCTATTGCAAAGACAATGAGTTGCTCCAGAGGCAGACGCTTCGTGAAACACAAAAGTACCCTTTGACCTGTATTACAAGAACAACGGGTCTCACCCGAGTGATCTGTACAGGTTACTTCCAAACACACACACACTTTGTCCTAATATCACTTAATCTAGATTTGAACACTTAATCAATGTTTGACACTCATAGAAAAAATGTTACATGTACACGCACAATCAGACAAGTATTCATTCTTAATTATTGACAGGCATATTAACAAAATTGAATTACTGCAGTGAAATATCCTGCATCAGGTTCCATCGTATTCACAAGAAGCTATTTTTAAAAATACGCACCGTCTGCTTAACAGTGTATGTACATATTCTTGGTTCTCAGTGCAGTCGAAACGTCGTGAGAATACTATTGTTTTATATTTTTATTATTTTATCGTTTCCCTTCTACGTGACTTTACCAAAAGAACAAAGAATATGAATCCCTGCAGTCACGAAAGCTTTAAATCAAAAGTGTATGTACACCGTACTATTGCGGCATTCAAAACGAGTAGGCCGTTGCATGCTGGCGTCTGGGTCAAAATGTATCAAATTCTAAACATTACGCTACAAATAATAGATGAGGGCGCTTCGATGGCAACACAAGCAATCGTCATCAGGTGGGACAAGCACAGCAGCAATAAGAAGAAACTGCTGGAGTAGGCGCCTACTACTTCAGCAGTTTCTCTTGCTGTGGTTGTCCCACCTGATGACGATTGTGCGTGTTGTGATCTAAACGCCGTGACCTGTTATGTTTCTACCCACGTGGTGACTTTACCGAAAGAACTCAAGAGTGTGGATTCCTGCAGTCGCAAAAGCTTCGAGTCAATATTGCCTACAAACTACACAACCGAGATGACGCATCAATCAACGCCCCCTACTGACAGGCTCTTGTCCACATGCAGGCCGGTGCAGGGCCACCACCCTGTGCCACACAGGGGCAGCTGCTACTTGGGGATGCTCTTTTGAGTGCTTCAGACGAGATACAAAACTCCGAGTTGCTGAGGCGTTAAGCAAGCACCGTGTAAATGCAATTATTATAACATAGTGAATGCTTGGGGGCTTGTCTCTCGCTCCTGGTTAGAGATCTACCCAACCCACAGGTCCACAAAGACTGGCCGCCCTTACTCTGCAGGTTGAACCTAGGAAATGAGTGTTCAACTTCACATTCTTGTCATTAAAGGCCTATGACAAAGGCGCATCTATTGGAGCGAGATAGTCTCTGGCTTACACATCTACCGCGTCTCCACTTGACTTTGTATTGTCTCGGAGGAAGTCCACCCACACCTCCACTTCCACAAACTGCTGGGAGTTGCCTCGCTCTGCCTCACAGTCAGAATTCACCTCTGGCTTCACGTTGCCTCCACCAATGTGAAGGTCCGATTTTGGAGTTGAATCTTCATCTTCACATTTCACCTTCACTTCTTCGCTCTTCACCATCACTTCTTCACTCTTCACCATCACTTCTTCACATTTCACCTCGATACCTTTAAAAGTGTCCAAGCTGGGATTTTCTTCCGGTTCGTGTTTCATGAGGGATGGGCTCATTGCGGCACTTTGACTTTCACAAGCTGATTTCAGACTGCACTCCTTGTGGATCTTCTATTGCTTGTGTGTTCTCTGGTGTACTTGAAGATTTGATGAATGTGCAAATGCCTTCCCGCACACACTGCACTTGAAGGGTTTCTCTCCCGTGTGTGTTCTCTGGTGTGATTTAAGACCAGATGACCGTGAAAATGCCTTCACACACACACTGCACTTGAAGGGTTTCTCTCCCGTGTGTGTTCTCTGGTGTGATTTAAGACCAGATGACTGTGAAAATGCCTTCCCACACACACTGCACTTGAAGGGTTTCTCTCCCGTGTGTGTTCTCTGGTGTGTTTTAAGAGCAGATGAATCAGAAAATGTCTTCCCACACACTGCACTTGAAGGGTTTCTCTCCCGTGTGTGTTCTCTGGTGTGTTTTAAGAGCAGATGAATCAGAAAATGTCTTCCCACACACTGCACAAGAATGATTTATCTTCCGTGTGTGTTCTCTGGTGTGTTTTAAGAGCAGATGACCGTGAAAACGCCTTCACACACACACTGCACTTGAAGGGTTTCTCTCCCGTGTGTGTTCTCTGGTGTGTTTTAAGAACAAATGAACATGAAAATGTCTTCCCACACACACTGCACTTGAAGGGTTTCTCTCCCGTGTGTGTTCTATGGTGTGTTACAAGATTACATGACTGTGCAAACGCCACCCCGCATATCGTGCACCTGAAGGGTTTCTCTCCCGTGTGTGTTCTCTGGTGGGTCTGAAGAACTGATGGCCATGCAAATGCCTTGTTACACACAGTACATTTGAAGGGTTTCTCTCCTGTGTGAGTTCTCTGGTGCCGTGGCAAGTTTCCAGTCCGATCCGTGCTGTATGCACGCTGGTCGCATTGTTGACTTGTCGTACCGAGCTGCGCTGAGTGCCTTTGCTCCATCAGACCAATTCTGCAGAGGAAGCGTCAGCTGCAGACATAAAAAAGAATATCCACACCATCTACACGTCAGGCACAGAGGAATGCACACTTGACTTACACGTCTATACTTATTAATATATTCATGATGTAGTGAAAAAGTTTCCCAAATTAATCAGATTTGATGACCGTGCAAATGCCTTCACGCACACTGCAACTTGAAGGGTTTATCTCCCGTGTGTGTTCTCTGGTGTACTTTAAGATGTGGTGACTGTGCAAACGCCTTCACGCACAGAGTACACCTGAAGGGTTTCTCTCCACGGGCTGTTATGGCACACAATGAGAGGGAAAATGTCATAAATATGCCTGGAAGCCTTCATATCTTCAAGATGAATGTTAACCCAAAACTCTAAGCACACAATTTCGGCTGTCTGACTACAAAATGAATATTTATGAAAGCTAAATTCAGCTGACAAAGCAAAGGGTGTTGAAAACAATACTATTTGTGTTATGCAGAAATGCATAAATTAACGTTCGATCATAACTTAGAGGTGTGAATCCAGGCTCAGATGTCCTTGAATGCTGGGATGAACGGTTCCGACTTCAGCTGAATGTGTGTGGTGTGTTCACCTCCTGTTTCCATTCTTATAAAGAGTTCCAGAGGAAAACAAAAATAAACTATTGTTTTGATAGAACCTCCGTGTTCAACAGAGTGAATAGACTTTACTGCAAACACAAACTTGACACTGTGACACACTGCCATGAGTAAACAGGTGGTGGTGTGACCAGAACCATGCCTGGCCACCTTCATCTGCTCAGCATTAATTCTTCCTCACTCCACCAAGTAATGAATCGAGGATCAATGAACATAGCCGAGGCTATCCGTGTCTCTCTCTCTCTCCCCGTGGTGAAGGTGTTCCCCTCCACACATTCAGAGTCAACAGCGGCATACGCTTAGCGTCTTTGACCAATAGACATTGACACACGTATTGTTGGTTCTTTCAGAAAAGTCACGTAGATAGAAAATAAAAATAACAGATTAAATTTAATAAGATAAAAACCACTTGTGTTGCAATCGAAATGTCGTGGGTTTTTTGCTTTATTTAAAAAAATATATATTTTTCATTTAATTTTATTGTTATTTTCATTGTTATTTTCTATCTACGTGACTTTACCGAAATAACCAAGAATATTAATTCCTACAGTCACCAAAGTTTTAAGTCAAAACATTCACACACGTTGACAAAGCCTCACCTTGTGTTGTTGTGGGCAGGTCGCTTCTGATAACAAGAGCGGTATAGCAGCTCAAGCGGGCTTGGCCTGGTGAAAAAAATAACGAAAATAAAAACTGCGTGAATATTTACAATAAAACAAAGTTACAAAGTGGCGAGCCGGGTGAAGACAAAACTTAAGCGAGATTATTAAAGTAAACGCAATCAGGCGAGGGCAGGAGGCAAGGCACCGCGTGGCTAGGCCCCGCGTTGTAAAGTTCCAACCTGGACATCGATTCCCATGCTCGCTGCTACTCAACTGACATCCCTACGAGAGAGAGAGGCTCTACCTTGGTAAACAACAACAACCACCACCACCATGAGAATTTCTCACCTCGGATTTCAGTGCAAGCGTGGATCGGCAGCCTCCTGTTACCTCGCGACATCACGCGGAAGCAGGTTGGGGGAGTGTGAATACCTTGGTGACATGACGTCACTAGCGAGGTACACCTCCCGCTGGCACTTCATGCCGATGAGGTCATGCTGAGTGGTGACGTCACAGAGCGGGGATGGAGTTTAAGTTGATTTATCTTAATTTTTCATTGCCCCCTCCCTTGAGTGCGTGAACTCAGCAACAACAACGTGGACATTATTGTGTGTACAGTGTGTGTGTACACTGTGTGTATGTACACTATGTGTATACACTGTGTGTGTACACACTGTGTGTGTACACACACACTGTATGTGTGTGTGTACACAGTGTACACGTACAGACTGTGTGTGTGTGTACACTGTGTGTGTGTACACTGTGTGTGTGTACACTGTGTGTGTGTACACTGTGTGTGTGTAGTGGGGGGCAAAGGCGGTGCATTGGCCAGTCATCTCAGTCAGTCGACCCATGGCATCTTATCATCAATTAATTTAGAAAAATTATTATTTTTATTTATTTGTATATTTTTTATTTTTTAATCTTTAATTTAGTTTATTTTTTGTATTCTATTTACATGACTTTACCGAAAGAACCAGGAATATGGTAGTGCATTCTCTATTTGTTGCAGAGGTTCAAAGTTCAAATCCGACAGGCACACCTGGCTACCCCAGTAACATTCACCACAATATGCGCTGTTCTGCTTCACGGCGGATGTAAAACAGAGTATTGTGTCACTCACAAGGCACAGGTCATTGCATGCTGGTGTCACGGTCAAAAATTGTGGTTAATTCCAAACATTGTCCAGAAACTCTACAACGGAAATGTTTGGCTACGTACGGTTTGAAAGAAGTGTTAGTCAAACAGAATGTGTATTTGCGTGCGCGTGTTTAAACGTATCTTTGTACGAGCGGTAGGGCAGCGGTTAGCGCTACGCTGCGCTACGAACCCGGATTCCCGGGACCGTTTCCCGCTCACGGCCAACACCGCCAGTGACGATTATCTGAACCGGTCCTGGGCCTTCCCTAGGTCGACTCAGCCTAAAAATGAGTACCCAGTGTGATGTGAGCATCGCCACTCGGGAGACAAAGATGGCCGGGCGCGGTGCTGGCTACCCACCCCCTCGTGTGCCGTGCCATCCTTCATAGGTGCTCGCTAACAGCACTTGCCCCTAGAGTCTGTTAATGCTCTACCGGGGATCTTTGTTCTTGTCGTTGTGTACGAGTGGGGAGCGGTAATTTAGTGGCTATCGCACTGCACTCATTAAACCGGTGACCCAAATTGGATTCCTGCTCATGACACACAACAGTGGCAGATATTTAAACCAGTCCTGGGTTTTCCCTACATCGATGTCGTCTTGAATGACTTCCGAGTGTGGTGTGTAAATATCAGGGGAGACAAAGGCGGCCCGGTGCGGTGTTGGCCACCCTCCCCCTAGAGTGCCGTGCGTGCCGGCGTTTATAGCTCACCATCAGCACTTGCCCCAGCAGTCTGTTGAAGGCTGTACGGGGGATCTTTATGTGTGTGTGTGAGTGTGTGAGTGAGTGTGTGCAATAAGATCAGGCAATGACTGGCAGAGAAAATTGCTTGAGATTATTTTAAAAGCATGGGTTTAAAAAAGTGAACAAAGCATGTCTCTATTATGTGCATTACCATTGAAGGGTGCATTGGGTTCAAAGCCATCCGCATAGCCTCAAATCTGCATTAATGCCAATTTGTCTCCGTATTCTGCAGCAGGTACAAGCTAACCACTCAGCTATCTCAATGCTAAATTCTATGCTAATTCCATTGTCAAGATGTGTATGCCTTAACTTAGCTATTTCAATGCTAAATTCTATGCTAATCCCTTTAACAATGGGTGCCTCTGCGGGTGTGTATGCTTTAACTTTTAACATAGCTATTTCTGTGACCAGTCACAAGCTAATCATTCAGCCATTTCAATGCTAAATTATATGCTAATTCCTTTGTCAAGGCGCTTTGGTCCTCTCACACAGCTTAAAGGCCGTATCTGAACGTGGCTTTTTCACTCCAGCGCTGTCCTACCAGATAGTCTCGCCCCCTTCACCTGATGAAGGCCGCTTGTGTTGTGGCCGAAACGTCGTGAGAATATTGTGTTATTTTATTTTATCAATTTATTATTTTATTATCATTCTACGTGACTTTACCGAAAGAACCAAAGAAGAAGATCATAGTATTACAGATCCTCTCACGGGCTAACCCAGACTGATGTGAGTGCACAATTTCTGTATTACAGTTGTTTTTATTGTCCTTCACTGCATCGCGTTTCACGGTGAATAACCGTTGCCTGGAACATGTATGCTTAGTGGAAAAGATTTGTACATATTGGGCCAAATTTGCATTGTCTTAGAAATTACATGCAAATCAATCAATATGCAGTTCAGGTCAAATAAGACATTCCTTTTTAACGCTTTCCAACCAAGTTTGAGATGTTAATGCATTAGCTCTGTTCGTTCATAACTGCCCATCTGTCTGTAGCATGGCATTTCGATAACCCTCTTAAAGATGTATGGACTGATGCTGTACAAGAAGGATGTGGAGCTGAGTGGGCTTGCCGATGACCGGTACCAGCGGTGTCAAGATCGGCCTCTGTGGAGGAGGCTCGTGAAGCACGCTGCTGGGCAGTTGGAGGCAGTCGCCCTCCAGTAACAACGGAGGGCGGATGAGCGACGCTCACAACAACCAGCGGAGCGCCGGCCACACCAAGTCGGTGCAGTGGTGCCTCTGTCAGTCATCTTATTGAGCACACGGCACTTGGGTCTGTCCTGTGAGCTGGCAGAGAGCCTTCGACACATCACGTGGCCTCAACACGTAAGACAAAACTATAATTCGTGTTGTAGAGAATGTACCTCCTCCTATACGTGTAACTTTTAAGTGGTATGCCTCGTAACTGATGAATGATCCGAGTGTGCTCCCTATTTCAAAGACAATGAGTTGCTCCAGACGCTTCGTGAAACATAAAAGTACCCTTTGACCTGTATCACAAGAACGGGTCTCACCTGAGTTCTCTCTACAGGTTACTTCCAAACACACACACACTTTGTCCTAACGTCACTTAATCTATGTTTGACCGTTATAAATGAAATGATGCATGTACACACAAAATCAGACAAGTGTTTAATCGAAATAATTGACAGGCATTTTAACAACATTTAATTACTGCAGTGAAATATACTGCATCAGATAATATCTGATTAAGAAGCTATTTAAAAAAATATGCAGCGTCTGCTTAACAGTGGATGTAAAACATACTATTGTAGTGTCATTCAAAACGAGTAGGCCATTGCATGCTGGCGAATTCTAAACATTAGCGACAAATTGCAGAGGGGTCAAATACTTATTTCCCTCATTAAAATGCAAATCAATTTATAACATTTTTTGACATGCGTTTTTCTGGATTTTTTTGTTGTCATTCTGTTCTCTCACTGTTCAAATAAACCTACCATTAAAATTACAGACTGATCATTTCTTCGTCTGCGGGAAAACGTACAAAATCAGCAGGGGATCAAATACTTATTTCCCTCAATGTACATATACACTGTGTGTACACACTGTGTGTGTGTATACACAGTGTGTATACAGTGTGTATACACTGTGTACATACACACTATGCGTGTACGCACAGTGTGCGGGTTGACTGAATGAGGCGGTGTCCAGGTCTGGCTCAGGTGTCACTCCGCCACTTGACGGTTAGCCGTGACGGAGACTCAAACTCGGGCGGTGGAGTTCATCGCGCACCGTGCTCACCGCGGCGACAACCGCTCCACCCCACGCGTTATTGAAAGATGAAATTTTCACCGAAAACTTTTGCGGCTGCAGGAATTAAAATATTCCTCATTTGCCGTCTACGTCTACGTGACTTCACCGAAAGAACCGAAAATATCGATGTGAAACACAACACACGATTCGCAATAGCTAAACGGTTTGCGCCTCGGTACATGCTAATTTGTGTCCCATTGTCTCTGAAACCCAGTCCCTCCATCTCTGGCTATTTAAGGCCTCGGTACAGAGCTGCTTCACCTCTTAACTGTTTGCGTGTCTCCCCCCATAGGTCTCTCTACGGTATGTATTCTATCACTATCTTAAATTTCACGCTCAACTTACAATTTAACAATCTTTGAAATAGCGTATTCAACCAGACCATGCGTTGTGTTTTAACCGACCGTCTGTGTTGCTTTGTACAGTTTCCAAATTTTGCTAAACCCTGTTTGATAAGTGTGATGCTCCGTCTCTCTGTATCCCCTGGTATATCTGTGTTAATTCCTTCTCCTTAAGGTCAGTATATATATCTGCGGTTGTGTTTCCTCTACCTGATGATTGCTTGCGTTGCAATCGAAAAGTCGTATATTATGTAATTTTATTTTTTCTCATTTCTACGTGACTTTACCGAAAAAACCAAAGATTAATTCAGTGGATGTTTGTTCGATGCGACGTCGGTGTTGGCGCGTAGGGGGCTGCGTATTTGTGGAACGTCGTCGGTTCAGACTCAGAGTTTGCTGCCAGCGGCGGAGACCGCTGTGGCTCGCAGCTGTGGGCTTGTCGGAGCAAACCCCGAACTTGGGGGGGCTTGCCCCACTTCCTCCTCCCTCGGTGGCCGTACCAGACGAGAGCCGCTGACTTCTTTGCCAATGGAACCCATTTCAAAGCGTCTCTTCTTCTGCTGCTGCTGCTGCTCACCCAAGCATTGCCGCCACCCTTCCCAGATTGGCAGCTGTGAGCTCGTCGTGAAGATCCCTCATTGCTGCGACGCGAAAGACGACCACGATTACAAACAGCGTCTTACAACGACAATGCAACTGAAGATGTGGATAGCGGCGACTGGGCGCATTGGCAGCTCAGGCTGCAGTACGGGAGAGTTTGATGTGTGCACGACCGTGTCTCGCGTTATATATTAATACATACGCCTACTCGGGATGTGTTTTTTAAGAGAGAAGGGCCTTTGTGGTGCTCGGTTTTTTTGTTATCACCTCTGACGGATTATGGCCCAAGTCGAACTTCGACTTTCATTTGAATGTTCAACCTCTTGACCCCGAGTAAGACTATACGCAGTTAATACCGCTCAGCTTATACAACAACACCTCGCTTTTACAGTTGTGTTTGATCAACCTCTTGACCCCGAGTAAGACAATACGCAGTTAATACAGCTAAGTTTTTACAACAACACCTCACTTTTACAGTTGTATTTGATCAACCTCTTGACCCCGAGTAAGACTATACACAGTTAATACCGCTCAGCTTATACAACAACACCTCGCTTTTACAGTTGAGTTTGATCAACCTCTTGACCCCGAGTAAGACAATACGCAGTTAATCCCGCTCAGCTTATACATCAACACCTCGCTTTTACAGTTGTATTTGATCAACCTCTTGACCCTGAGTAAGACTATACACAGTCAATCCCGCGCAGCTTATACAATAGCTTCGCTTTTACATTTGTATTTGATCAACCTCTTGACCCCGAGTAAGACTATACACAGTTAATCCTGCTCAGCTTATACAACAATACCTCGCTTTTACAGTTGTATTTGATCAACCTCTTGACCCCGAGTAAGACTATACGCAGTCAATCCCGCGCAGCTTATACAACAATAGCCTCGCTTTTACAGTTGTATTTGATCAACCTCTTGACCCTGAGTAAGACTATACACAGTTAATCCTGCTCAGGTTAAACAACAATAACCTCGCTTTTACAGTTGTATTTGATCAACCTCTTGACCCTGAGTAAGACTATACACAGTTAATCCTGCTCAGGTTAAACAACAATAACCTCGCTTTTACAGTTGTATTTGATCAACCTCTTGACCCTGAGTAAGACTATACACAGTCAATCCCGCGCAGCTTATACAATAGCCTCGCTTTTACATTTGTATTTGATCAACCTCTTGACCCCGAGTAAGACTATACACAGTTAATCCTGCTCAGCTTATACAACAATACCTCGCTTTTACAGTTGTATTTGATCAACCTCTTGACCCCGAGTAAGACTATACGCAGTCAATCCCGCGCAGCTTATACAACAATAGCCTCGCTTTTACAGTTGTATTTGATCAACCTCTTGACCCTGAGTAAGACTATACACAGTTAATCCTGCTCAGGTTAAACAACAATAACCTCGCTTTTACAGTTGTATTTGATCAACCTCTTGACCCTGAGTAAGACTATACACAGTTAATCCTGCTCAGGTTAAACAACAATAACCTCGCTTTTACAGTTGTATTTGATCAACCTCTTGACCCCGAGTAAGACTATACGAAGTTAATCCCGCTCAGTTTATACAATAGCCTCGCTTTTACAGTTGTATTTGATCAACCTCTTGACCCCGAGTAAGACTATACGCAGTTAATTCCACGCAGCTTATACAACAATACCTCGCTTTTACAGTTGTATTTGATCAACCTCTGCGCACCTTATTCGTACGTAAATGGAATTGTAAATCCACGTGAGGCAGGTAGGACTTGTGACAGCCTTTATTACGAACGAGCTTTACTACCCGGCTTCGCCCGGGACTTGGATTATCGTCTTGGATTAATTTAATATTCCCTTTTATTTCACTGGAAAACCCTGAAAAAACATTGATGCCTGCAAGAAAGAAAAACATCCGAAACAAATCAATTTAACTAAATCGGATGTCTTTCACTCAAGGAAATTGAACCTTAACCAGGCAACTCGGAAATGGAATGATGTGGCGAGCTGAGAATCGTCGCGTTCCCTTAGAAATTCCAGACGGCGTAAGCTGTGCAAATTTCATGACGATTTAAAGCTTTCGTGACTGCAAGGATTCATCTTCTTTGGTTCTTTCGGTAAAGTCACCAACACGTAGAATGAGAATAAAATAATAAATTAATAAAATAACACAATAAAATTCTCACGACGTTTTGGCCACAACACAAGTGGCCCTCTTCAGGTGAAAGGAACAGACCTGTCGTCCAACCTGAAGAGGGCCACTTGTGTCGTGGCCGAAACGTCGTGAGAATTTTATTGTGTTATTTTATTCTATTAATTTATTATTTTATTCTCATTCTACGCGGCGACTTTACCGAAAGAACCAAAAACGAAATTTCATGACGTTGGAGGGTCAGCGTTCGAGAGTTTTTTGCCGCTTCGCACAAACAGACGAATCTTTATTTTATTTCGATTTAAAGCTTTCGTGACTGCAAGGATTCATCTTCTTTGGTTCTTTCGGTAAAGTCACCATCACGTAGAATGAGAATAAAATAATACATTGATAAAATAAGATAATTTTATTGTCTTATTTTATTTTATCAATTTATTATTTTATTCTCATTCTACGTGGTGACTTTACCGAAAGAACCAAAGAAGACTTTATTTTATTATTTTATTGTTTCCCTTCAACGTGACTTTACCGAAAGAGCTAAGAAGACGAACCTTCTGCTTTGTGTTTATGAGGGCGAACTGGAAACAGCCGCGTTGACTCAGAACATCGAGACAACGATGCGGCGCGTCTGTGCGGGACACACGGCCTACGCGGAGGCTTGGGGAGGGATGACGTCAGCAGGCAGACCGCGTGACGCTGCCGCATGCCGGTGACATCACAGACGCGACGTCACCGCTCACTTGACGTGCAAAATACACGAGTCTATTTTTATACTTTTTGCATTGTGTACAGTCTGGAAGCTACCCAAATGCCAAATTTCAAGTTTGTTTTGCATGTTGGGAGACACACTAAACATTACTGCTCAGCGCCAAACGTTTGTTTAACGTTTGTTTAATGTTGTGAAAAAGAGTGCCGGGGTCACTCTTTTCACAGTGAACATCTACGTAGCCACCGTGATGAGGATGATGATGATGATGATGGCAGAGACATGCAAACTACTCCCCCTTTATTATCATTGTTACCATTATTATCGTTGTTTTTATCATTATCATTGTTATTAAAACTAGTTTATTGCACTTACAAGTGACTGCCAATCCACCACCACCACCACCACCTCCACCACCACCACCACCGCCACCACCACCACCTCCACCACCACCGCCACAGCCACCTCCACCTCCACCACCACCTCCACCGCCACCGCCACCTCCACCGCCTCCGCCACCTCCACCGCCACCTCCAACACCGCCACCACCACCGCCACTACCGCCTCCGCCGCCACCGCCACCGCCGCCGCCGCCTCCGCCTCCGCCGCCGCCTCCGCCATCGCCACTGCCACCGCCACCGCCGCCACCGCCACCACCGCCACCACACACCGTCACCGCCACCTCCACCGCCACCACCACCACCACACACCGCCACCGCCACCTCCACCACCACCTCCACCACCACCTCCACGACCACCACCACCTCCACCACCACCACCTCAACTGTACCTGCATCTCCACCTCTCCGCCGGTCGACTCTCTCCTCGCCCTCCGCGTCTGCGTGAGGCAGAAGGCGGCGACGCCGGCGATGGCGGTCAGCAGGAGGAAGCCGGCGGTGCAAGAAACGTCGCCCGCCGTCAAGGGAGCGGCCGAGACGGCCTCCACCGTGACGGAGACATCGGGAAACATCGCTGACACGCACACGGAGAGCACACACACGGTGACACACGGGGAGCATACACACACACGGTGACACACGGTGACACACGGTGACACACGTGGAGCACACACACGGTGACACATGGTGACACACGGTGACACACGGGGAGCACACACACACACACACGGTGACACACGGTGACACACGCACGGTGACACACGGGGAGCACACGCACGGTGATACGCGGTGACACACGGTGACACACGGGGAGCACACGGTGACACACGGTGACACACGGTGACACACACACGGTGACCCCGCCTCCACTGTGACAGGGACGTTGGTAAACATCGCTGACGCACGCGGGAAGCACATGGTGACACACGGTGACACACGGTGACACACGGTGACACACACACGGTGACACACGGTGACACAAGGTGACACACACACGGTGTTACACGGTGACAAGCGGGGAGCACATGGTGACACACGCACGGTGACACACGGTGACACACGGTGACACACACATGGTGACACACGGTGAGCACGGTGACACACACACGGTGACACACGGTGAGACACGGTGACACACGCACGGTGACACACACACGGTGACACACACACGGTGACACACAGTGACACACGGTGACGCACGGTGACACACGGTGGCACACGGTGACACACACGGTGACACACACACGGTGACACACGGTGACACGCGGTGACACACACACGGTGACACACGGTGACACACACACGGTGACACACGGTGACACACGGTGACCTTGGGGTCACTCTTGTTGTCACACCTCCCTAGCCACCGTGATGATGACGATGATGACGATGACAGAGAGAGACGCAAACTCCACATATACAGCAGCAGCAGCAGGCGTCGTCAGGGTCGGGATGGAACCCACGACCTCCTGCGTACCAGGCGAGGCAGTCAACATCTTCCCGGCCCCCGCGGTCGTCGTGGCGGCGAGCGTGCGGCCCCCCGCCGGCGTCTCGCCCGGCACGACGAGCAGCCAGGCGGAGCGCCGAGCGAACCCCACGGCGTTGACCGCCAGGCAGGTGTAGCGGCCCGAGTCGTCCGTGCTGACGTTGCGCAGGTAGAGGACGTTCGTCTCCACGTCCGTGACCTCCACTCCGACCGTCTTGACGCGAACCGACGGGCGGCACGGAGAGAGAGAGACGAGAGGAAGTCAGAATCTTGCATTCCCACGCCAACGTGGGGTTCATTTTTTGTATCTGTCGTCACTCAGCGAACGCGTAGAGTCTGAGCCAAGCGGGGAGCTGCTGGGTCCTGTTGTGTTGAGGGTGATGTCGGCCTCCGCTGAGTTTGGATGGGTGGGTGGGTGAGTGAGTGGGTGGGTGGGTGGGTGAGTGGGTGGGTGGGTGGGTGAGTGAGTGAGTGGGTGGGTAGGTAGGTGGGTGGGTGAGTGGGTGAGTGAGTGGGTGGGTGGGTGGGTGAGTGGGTGGGTGGGTGGGTGAGTGAGTGGGTGGGTGGGTGGGTGAGTGGGTGTGTGAGTGGGTGAGTGGGTGAGTGAGTGGGTGGGTGAGTGGGTGAGTGAGTAGGTGAGTGGGTGAGTGAGTGGGTGAGTGAGTGGGTGAGTGAGTGGGTGAGTGGGTGAGTGGGTGAGTGAGTGGGTAAGTGGGTGAGTGAGTGAGTGGATGAATGAGTGAGTGAGTGGGTGAGTGGATGAGTGGGTGAGTGAGTGGGTGAGTGAGTGGTTGAGTGAGTGTGGGTGAGTGGGTGAGTGAGTGGGTGAGTGAGTGTGGGTGAGTGGGTGAGTGAGTGGTGAGTGAGTGGGTGAGTGAGTGGTGAGTGAGTGCCCCCGTGCCTCGCTCGCTCACCGTGACAATGCGCACGTAGGGCGAGCCGTTGGGCGCCTCCAGGCTCCCGTTCACCTCCACGTGCTTGAGCCACTGCACGTGGTGCTGGTGCTGCTGGTGGTGGTGTTCATCGCCGCCATCGCTGCCCTTCAGAACGACGCAGCGGAGCTGAGCGTCGCTCCCCACCACCGCCGTGACGTTGGCCGGGAGGCCGTCCTGCAGGGAGGGGCGCTGGGGCTGGCCCCGCCCTGCACGCCGGGGGGAGGGGGGAGGGGGGAGCCGCCCCCCGGGTGGTGACGGGGTCAGTACGAGCGTCGGGGGTCACGGGGTCAAGGAGGGAGGGAGGGAGTGTTACAGTGTGTGTGTATAACACAGTGTGTGTAACACACAGTATATAACACACTGTATATAACACACTGTGTATAACACAGTGTGTATAACACACTGTGTGTGTAACACACACAGTGTGTGTGTTATACACACACTGTGTGTGTGTGTAACACACAGTGTTACACACACACACAGTGTCACACACACTGTGTGTGTGACACTAACACAGTGTCACACTGTCACACACAGTGTGTGACAGTGTGACACACTTTGTGAGCTCCCCACTCGTCTCGTTACCTTCGTGAGCGGTCACCACCGCGTAGACGGCGGTGGCGGTGACGCAGACGGCGAGGAGAGACCCCAGACGCCTCCTCCTCCTGCTGCTGTACAGAGACGTCGTGCGGACAAATCCCGAAGCTATGGAGCTGATGGTGGTGGTGCTGGATCGTGGTGGTGCTGGATCGTGGTGGTGGATCGTGGTGCTGGTGGATCGTGGTGGTGGATCGTAATGCTGGTGGATCGTGGTGGTGGTGGTGCTGGTGGATCGTGGTGGTAGTGGATCGTAATGGTGGTGGTGCTGGTGGTGCTGCTGCTGCTGCTGGTGGTGCTGAGGGGGGTGGTGGTGCTGGTGGTGGTGCTGAGGGGGGTGGTGCTGGTGGTGGGTGGTGCTGATGGGTGGTGTTGCTGGTGGTGGTGCTGCTGCTGGTGGTGCTGGTGGTGGTAGTGGTGGTGCTGCTGGTGCTGCTGGTGGTGGGTGGTGCTGATGGGTGGTGCTGGTGGTGGTGGTGTAAAAATTCCGCGTGCGTACAGGGAGGGAGGGGTCAAGTTTTGACAGATTTTTGCGTGCCGACTAAATTGATGGCCCCTTAATGGTTTTATTACATTTCATATTATAATATTAAATATATAATACACCTTTTTGTTCATAATTCTTTTTATAGATTTATTTCATATAATATAGCATTTTATTTTAATGGTTATATTATATTTTATATTTAATATGTTATAATAAACAATTTTTTACGTAAAAAATATATTTATAAGTCTCCACAGAGCTACGTAGCTATTTTTCAGAAGCGACCTGGCCACAAATGAAAGTTCAACTTAGTTGGCTTATCACGTGGACATGGATCGCAGCCAAATACCGGAGGACCCGGAGAAACATCCACACGATCACGGAGAGAGAGACACAAACTCCAAATATACAGCAGCAGCAGGCATCGTCAGGGTCAGGATCGAACCCACGACCTCCTGTACATCAGGCGAGGTAGTTAACATCTCATAGCCACCGTGATGAGAGGCACACAAACTCCAAATATACAGCAGCAGCAGCAGGCATCGTCAGGGTCAGGATCGAACCGACGACCACCTGTACACCAGGCGAGGTAGTTAACATCTCTCAGGGACATGATCTAACCCACGACCACCTGTATACCAGGCGAGGTAGTTAATATCTCACAGCCCCCGTGACGATCGTCAGGGTCAGGATCGAACCCACGACCTCCTGTATACCAGGCGAGGTAGTTAACATCTCTCAGGGACATGATCTAACCCACGACTTCCTGTATACCAGGCGAGGTAGTTAACATCTCTCAGGGACATGATCTAACCCACGACTTCCTGTATACCAGGCGAGGTAGTTAACATCTCTCAGGGACATGATCTAACCCACGACCTCCTGTACACCAGGCGAGGTAGTTAACATCTCACAGCCCCCGTGATGATCGTCAGGGTCAGGATCGAACCCACGACCTCCTGTACACCAGGTGAGGTCGGTAACATCTCAGCCACCGTGATGAGAGGCACACAAACTCCAAATATACAGCAGCAGCAGGCATCGTCAAAGTCAGGATCGAACCCACGACCTCCTGTACACCAGGCGAGGTAGTTAACATCTCTCAGGGACATGATCTAACCTACGAACTCCTGTAGACCAGGCGAGGTAGTTAACATCTTTCAGAGACATGATCTAACCCACGACCTCCTGTTTACCAGGCGAGGTAGTTAACATCTCTCAGGGACATGATCTAACCCACGACCTCCTGTAAACCAGGCGAGGTAGTTAACATCTCTCAGGGACATGATCTAACCCACGACCTCCTGTACACCAGGCGAGGTAGTTCACATCTCTCAGGGACATGATCTAACCCACGACCTCCTGTACACTAGGCGAGGTAGTTCACATCTCTCAGGGACATGATCTAACCCACGACCTCCTGTACACCAGGCGAGATAGTTAACATCTCTCAGGGACATGATCTAACCCACGACCTCCTGTAGACCAGGCGAGGTAGTTAACATATCTCAGAGACATGATCTAACCCACGACCTGTACACCAGGCGAGGTAGTTCACATCTCTCAGGGACATGATCTAACCCACGACCTCCTGTAGACCAGGCGAGGTAGTTAACATCTCTCAGAGACATGATCTAACCCACGACCTCCTGTACACCAGGCGAGGTAGTTCACATCTCTCAGGGACATGATCTAACCCACGACCTCCTGTAGACCAGGCGAGGTAGTTAACATCTCTCAGGGACATGATCTAACCCACGACCTCCTTAATACCAGGCGAGGAATTAACATCTCTCAGGGACATGATCTAACCCACGACCTCCTGTACACCAGGTGAGGTAGTTAACATCTCTCAGGGACATGATCGAACCCACGACCTCCTGTACACCAGGCGAGGTAGTTAACATCTCTCAGGGACATGATCTAACCCACAAACTCCTGTAGACCAGGCGAGGTAGTTAACATCTCTCAGGGACATGATCTAACCCACGACCTCCTGTAGACCAGGCGAGGTAGTTAACATCTCTCAGGGACATGATCCAACCCACGACCTCCTGTATACCAGGCGAGGTAGTTAACATCTCTCAGAGACATGATCTAACCCACGACCTCCTGTACACCAGGCGAGGTAGTTAACATCTCCCAGCCACCACTGCGCCCACTACTGACGGTGCTCCTGTAGAGTCTCAATGCGTGACGCGTGATTTACCGACGGCGATGTAAAGTGGGGGGTGGGTGGGTGGAGGCCTCCGTCCGTTGCTGCATTGAGAATGACCGCAGTGGATATCCAAAACCTTTGTTCTGACTGCTGCAACGTCCCTGCTGCGTTGTGGGAGCGGCGGTGGCGGTGCAGCGATTTGGTGGCGTGGAGCTGCACCCTCCAGAGGGGTCCTGCTCCCCAAGTGTGAGGGCACGAGCTGGATTGGCTCTTGACCATCACCCCGCTCGTGACCTTGACCTTGATGCTCCTGACTTTGACCTTTACCCCGTGCCTGACCTTGACCCTGCCCCCCCCCCCCCCGAGGGCGGTGTCGCCGTAGGTGCTGCTGCTCGCTACTAGCACCACTTGCCCCTACAACCTGTTACAGTCTACATGGGGATGGGGAGATAGTTGTCTTGGCATTGACATTTTGAGTTTAAGTTTCGAGATACAAAAAAAATAATGAAAGTGAACACAGACATTGGGATGATGTTTGTATTTTATTTTTCTTTGCAACTAATTTTTCTTCGTGAGAATTGTAAAATGCAAAGGGGGGGTTGGGGGTGGTGGGGGGTGCAGTAACGAACAGTCACGTGACAACTCAGCGGCGGTCGATGTTGTCGGAGAGCCCCTGACGTGAAATGAACCAAACGGAAGTCAAAATCGAAATTCATTTATTTTGGGCGACTCCGTTCCCACCGCGCACGTAAACGCCGTGACCCACCTGGCGCTGAGATAATTCTGTCCTCGTCGTGCGTCGTCCAAGCACAGCAGCGAGGACGAATGCGCAGACTGAACAAAACTTTGATTAGCGCATCGTGTAAAGCTCGTCGAGAGGAATAGTTCGCCTTCAACAGATATACAATGGCGTCGCAACGCAGTTCGTGCGAGAGCCGGGGGCTTACGGGACCCCGAAGTCACACCATGAGGTTCGAATGTGTGAAGGTCTTACCAGATTCAGAGGGCAAGGGGTCCACCCAGTTGAAATGGACGGTGGAGTCTTCCGGACGAGAGAACGAGGCAGGGTGCCCAATGAGACGAAAGAGAGACAACCACGCTGAGAGGTGTCACAGCAACAACAACAACAGCAGAAGCAGCAACAACAATGGCAAGAACAGCGTTAGGGGCACGGTTCCACGTCCACACGGACATCGGTGCCTCGCCGACCACGAGTTTGGGCCTAGTGGGTCACCCACGTGGAAGAGCCTGGTTCTTGCCTAGTAATGCACGGTGTTGTGTCTGCTGCTATATTAACCAACTGTTCGACCAAAACCATGAAAACACACAAACTGCAGTTATAGTGCGCATTGAATAATCCTTGGCTGAAAGTTACGTAAAGTAGCTTACCTGATAATAGCGAGTGGAGTTAGTATTATATCCTTCTGTTTTGCAAAGTTAGCGAGGGTAGAGTTTGTATGATCTCCCCCTGTTCTAGAGAGTGGAGTTTGTATGATCTCCCCCTGTTCTACAGAGTGAGTGCAGTTTGTATGATATCCCCGTTCTAGAGAGTGGAGTTTGTGTGATATCCCCCTGTTCTACAGAGTGAGTGGAGTTTGTATGATCTCCCCCTGTTCTACAGAGTGGAGTTTGTATGATCTCCCCCTGTTCTACAGAGTGAGTGGAGTTTGTGTGATCTCCCCCTCTTCTACAGAGTGAGTGGAGTTTGTATGATCTCCCCCTGTTCTACAGAGTGAGTGGAGTTTGTATGATCTCCTGGCGGACCACGAATTTCAGAAGAGTGTTAAATTTCATGTTCAACCTTTGGATTGCAGATACCAGCATAGATAGAATGAAAAATACGAGGTACACGGTCAGTAGAAATACATATACAAGTCCACCAAGAGGTAAGGAGGGAGGAAAGACGGACAGGGAGGCAGAGAGAGAGGGGGGGGAGGGATGAACAGAAGCTTAAATAGGAAATACGGTTGGAGGGGGGGAGGGGCCAGAGCGAGAGCGGCAGCTCAAACACGCAACATCTTACACATACAAAACGGCAGCTCAAAAAAGGACCACCTCTTGTAAATACAAAACGGCAGCTCAAAAAAGGGTACATCTTACACATAATTACAACGGTAACTTGTAATTATGTGCTGTCCTCCAGACAGTCTCGTCCCTTCACCTGATGAAGGCCGCTTGTGTTGTGGCCGAAACGTCGTGATTTTTGTTATTTTATTTTTTACCTACGTGACTTTACCCAATAGCACCAAAGAGTATGGATCCTAGCAGTCACGAAAGCTTTAAAATCTAGAATAGAAATGTAATGCAATACAACACAGAGAGTCGGCCAACATAAGAGTCAACACCCCACCTGGTTGATAACGTTCTTCCAAAGATTGCTCAATTTGAAAGAGAGACAAAACACAGACACGGAGACACATAGACAGAGAGAGATAACACAGAGACACACAGAGAGAGATACATACAGTGAGGGAAAAAAAGTATTTGATCCCCTGCTGATTTTGTACGTTTGCCCACTGACAAAGAAATGATCAGTCTATAATTTTAATGGAAGGTTTATTTGAACAGTGAGAGACAGAATAACAACAAAAAATCCAGATAAACGCATGTCAAAAATGTTATAAATTTACTTGCATTTTAATGAGGGAAAAAAGTATTTGACCCCTCTGCAAAACATGACTTAGTACTTGGTGGCTAAACCCTTGTTGGCAATCACAGAGGTCAGACGTTTCTTGTAGTTGGCCACCAAGTTTGCACACATCTCAGGAGGGATTTTGTCCCACTCCTCTTTGCAGATCTTCTCCAAGTCATTAAGGTTTCAAGGCTGACGTTTGTCAACTCGAACCTTCAACTCCCTCCAGATTTCCTATGGGATTAAGGTCAGGAAACTGGCTAGGCCACCCCAGGACCTAAATGTGCTTCTTCTTGAGCCACTCCTTTGTTGCCTTGGCCGTGTGTTTTGGGTCATTGTCATGCTGGAATACCCATCCACCATCCATTTTCAATGCCCTGGCTAAGGGAAGGAAGTTCTCACCCAAGATTTGACGGTACATGGCCCCATCCATCGTCCCTTTGATGCGGTGAAGTTGTCCTGTCCAGCAACACAAGAACATTTTCTTGCTGATGGTTTTCACACCTGATGATGATTGCTTGTGTTGCAGTCGAAATGTCGTGAGAATTTTATTGTTTTATATTTTTATTATTTTATTGTTTCCCTTCTACGTGGTGGTAACTTTACCGACAGAACCAAGAATATGAATCCCTGCAGTCAAGAAAGCTTTAAATCAAAAGCTCACTTAATCAAACAAACTGAGTAAAATTTGGAAATGTAATGCAATGCAACACAGAGAGTCGGTCAACACACAATAAACGCATAGCCTGGTAGATTACTTTCTTACAAAGATTGCTCAACTAAGCGAGATAATTGAAGCAAACGCGATCAGGCGAGGGCAGGAGGCAAGGCCCCGCGTGGCTAGGCCCCGCGTTGTAAAGTTCCAACCTGGACATCGATTCCCATGCTCGCTGCTACTCAATTGACATCCCTACGAAAGAGAGGCTCTACCTTGGTAAACAACAACAACCACCAGCACAACGACCACCACCACAACCGCGATGAGAATTTCTCACCTCGGATTTCAGTTCACGCGCGGAGCGGCAGATTTCTGTTACATCGTGACGTCACCCGGCAGCAGGAGATGACGTCACTTGCGTGGTACAAGACACTCCCCTCCCGCAACGAGCGGGTCCTAATTTAAATAAATTATGTTAATGAGCCCGGGCCATACGTGGAGGGATGGGGCGTGGGTGCTGAAACCCGTTGCAATAAACTCGCGACGGCCTTCACAAATATATTATGTTAATGAGCCGCCAGTCACCGGGCGTAGCTTTGCCCAAATAAGGATTGTACAGATAACGGAAGTGACCCAGGCAGAGGTGGCGTCACGCTCAAGGGCGCGGTAGACGGGGTGGGGTGAATACCTTGGTGACATGACGTCCTAGCGAGGGACACCTCCCCCTGGCGTTTCACGCCGATGAGGTGATGCTGAGTAGTGATGTCACAGAGCGGGATTGGAGTTTAAGTTGATTTAGATTCATTTTCCATTGCTCCCTCCCTTGAACTCAGCAACAACAACAACGTGGACATTGCATCCCACTGGGAATTTTAGCACACAGCGTTGGTGTACGGTGCTTTTTTCAGGAATATTTTGCTGTTTTTTATTCATGGATTTTCTGTTTGCAGTCACACAAAGTAGTCACTTTAAGATGTGTTTCTTGTTCGTGTTTGTTGTGGTTGCACTTGATTCAAGAGCCGAATGGCTCACAGTGGTATACCAAAATAAATAAACTGAAATTATTGTGTACACTCTGTGTGTGTACACACTGTGTGTACACTGTGTGAACACTGTGTGTGTACACATACACACTGTGTGTGCACTGTGTGTGTGTACACTGTGTGCGTATACACTGTGTGTGTTCACTGTGTGTGTGTACACTATGTGTGTACACGTACACACTGTGTGTGTGTACACTGTGTGTGTGTGTGTACACTGTGTGTGTGGGCACTGTGTGTGTGCACTGTGTGTGTACACTGTGTGTGTACACTGTGTGTGTGTACACGTACACACTGTGTGTGTGTACACTGTGTGTGTGTACACTGTGTGTACACGTACACACTGTGTGTGTGTACACTGTGTGTGTGTACACTGAGGGTGTGTGCACTGTGTGTGCACTGTGTGTGTGTGTAAATTGTGGGGGGCACAGTCATCTCAGTCGACCAATGGGCATCTTTTCATCAATTTATAATTTTCCAATTTTCTTGTTTTTCTTATTTTCTATCTACGTGACTTTATGGAAAGAACCAAGAATGTGGTAGCACATTCTCTATTTATTGCAGAGGTTCAAGGTTAAAATCTGACAGGCACACCTGGATACCCCAGTAACATTCACCACAATATGCGCAGTCTGCTAAACGGCAGATGTAAAACATAACGTTGCGTCATTCACAACGCACATTGCATGTTGGTGTCACGGTCAAAATTGCGGAAATTCCAAACATTATCCAGAAACTCCACAACGGAGACACGCACCGCCTGTACCAACGACGGAGTCGCAGGGGCAGACACTCGATTACGTTGGAATCGATCTGCAGACGGCCAGCAGCTCCGTGTCGCCTTATCTCGATCCCGCAATCCCAATCAGGTGAAAGTCCGCATCGAACCGAACCCCCGGCAAGGCCATCGTCTACTTAACGACGAGAGAAAATTCAAACGAAATATCGTTTTCAATGAAGTCTTCCAGATGTAAATTGAGACAAGCTTTTAATGAAAAAATAAAATAATCTAATTCAAAACACAACACAATTCAAAGATGCTTCATTTTAAAACTTCAAAACGGAGCATGGGGTACTTGCGTGAATGCGTCCTTCGTGTGCAAATGTTGTGACTTTCCTGGCCTGAAGGCCGTCAATATGTTGGATTATTATTGGTGCACAGCGTCTCAACAACAGCAGTGGGGTTTGCTTCAACCGATAGGTACGAACATCCAGACGTCAATCAGCAAGGCACATTTCTAGTCCTAGTTAGACAAAATCTACGTCAACACGTAAGACAAAACTACAATTCGTGTTGTAGAGAATGTACCTCCTCCTATACGTGTAACTTTTAAGTGGTATGCCTTGTAACTGATGAATGATCCGAGCGTGACCTATTTCAAAGACAATGAGTTGCTCCAGATGCTTCGTGGAACACAAAAACACCATTTGACCTGTATCACAAGAACAACGGGTCTCACCTGAGTTCTCTGTACAGGTTACTTTCAAACACACACACACACCTTGTCCTAACATCACTTATTCAATGTTTGACCCTTACAGATCAAATGTTGCAAGCATGCACAAAATCAGACAAGTATTCATTCTAAATTATTGACAGGCATATTAACAAAATTGGATTACTTCAGTGAAATATCCTGCATCACGTTACATCGTATTAACAAGAAGCTTTTAAAAAATGCAGTCTGCTTCACAGTGTATGTAAAACATACTATTGTGTCATTCAAAACGAGTAGGCCATTGCATGCTGGCGTCTGAGTGAAAATGTAGCAAATTCTAAACATTACCTACAAACTACACAACTGAGATTACACATCAATCATCGCCCCCTACGGATAGGCTCTTGTCCACATGCAGGCCGGTGCAGGGTCACCACCTTGTGCCACACAGGGGCAGCTGCTACTTGGGGATGCTCATTGAGTGTTTCAGGCGAGGTATGACACAAAACTCCGAGTTGCTGAGGAGATTAAGCAAGCAACATGTAAAAGCAATTATTATAACATAGTGAATGCTTGGGAGCTTATTGGCTCTTGCTCCTGGTTAGAGATCTACCCAACCCACGGGCTCACAAAGTGTTCAACTTCACATTCTTGTCATTAAAGGCCTGTGACAAAGGTGCATCTATTGGATAGACATTATATCAAGCTTACACATCTACCGGGTCTCCACTTGACTTTGTATTGTCTAGGAGCAAGTCCACCCACACCACTTCCACAAACTGCTGGGAGTTGCCTCACTCTGACTCACAGTCAGAATTCTCCTCCTGCTTTACGATGTGAAGGTCCCATTTTGGAGTTGAATCTTCATCTTCACATTTTACCTTCACTTCTTCGCTCATCACTTCTTCACATTTCACCTTCACCTCTTCATATTTCACCTTGATACCTTTAAATGTGTCCAAGCTGAGATTTTCGTCCGGTTCTTGTTTCATGAGGGATGGGCTCATTGCGGCACTTTGACTTTCACAAGCTGATATCAGACTCCGACTCGACTCCTTGTGATGCTTTTGTGTTCTCTGGTGTCTTAGAAGATTTGATGAATCTGCAAACGGCTTCCTGCACAGAGTACACTTGAAGGGTTTCTCTCCTGTGTGTGTTCTCTGGTGTTTCACAAGATCAGATGACTGTGCAAATGCCTTCATGCAGACACTGCACTTGAAGGGTTTCTCTCCCGTGTGTGTTCTCTGGTGTACTTGAAGATGTGGTGACTGTGCAAACGCCATCCCGCACACAGTGCACTTGAAGGGTTTCTCTCCCGTGTGTGTTCTCTGGTGTGTTACAAGATGACATGAATCTGACAACGCCTTTCCGCACAGAGTACACTTGAAGGGTTTCTCTCCCGTGTGTGTTCTCTGGTGTTTTTTAAGAGCAGATGACCATGAAAATGCCTTCCCACAAACACTGCACTTGAAGGGTTTCTCTCCCGTGTGTGTTCTCTGGTGTGTTTTAAGAGCAAATGAACCTGAAAATGCCTTCCCACAAACACTGCACTTGAAGGGTTTCTCTCCTGTGTGTGTTCTCTGGTGTACTTTAAGATTTGATGAATGTGCAAACGCCTTCCCGCACAGAGTGCACCTGAAGGGTTTCTCTCCCGTGTGTGTTCTCTGGTGTGTTACAAGATTATATGAATCTGAAAACGCCTTCCCGCACAGCGTACACTTGAACGGTTTCTCTCCTGTGTGTGTTCTCTGGTGCCGTGTCAAATTTCCAGTCCGGTCCGTGCTGTATGCACGCTGGTCGCATTGTTGACTTGTCGTACCGAGCTGCGCTGAGTGCCTTTGCTCCATCAGACCAATTCTGCAGAGGAAGCATCAGCTGCAGACAGAAAAAAAGAATATCCACACCATCTACACGTCAGGCACAGAGGAATGCACACGTGACTTACACGTCTATACTTATTCATATATTCATGATGTAGTGAAAAAGTTTCCCAAATTCATCAGATTTGATGAACGTGCAAACGCCTTCCCGCACAGAGTGCACCTGAAGGGTTTCTCTCCACGGGCTGTTATGGCACACAATGAGAGGGCAAATGTCATTAATATGCCTGGAAGCCTTCATATCTTCAAGATGAATGTTAACCCAAAACTCTAAGCACACAATTTCGGCTGTCTGACTACAAAAGGAAAATTTATGAAAGCTCAATTCGGCTGACATAGCAAAGGGTGTTGAAACCAATACTATTTGTGTTATGCAGAAATGCATAAATCAATGTTCAATCGAAACTTAGAGGTGTGAATCCAGGCTCAGATGTCCTTGAATGCTGCGATGAACAGATCCGACTTCAGCTGAATGTGTGTGCTGTGTAAACTTCCTGTTTCCATTCTTATAAAGAGTTCCAGAGGAAAACAAAAATAAACTATTGTTTTGATATAACCTCCGTGTTCAACAGAGTTAATAGAAATTTTGATTTAAAGCTTTCGTGACTGCAGTAATTCATATTCTTAGTTTTTTCGGTAAAGTCACGTTGAAGAGAAACAACAAAATAATAAATATATAAAACAATAAAAATTCTCACGACGTTTCGACCATAACTCAAACGGTCATCTTCAGGTGTGTTGGTTTGCATAAATTTATTTTTAAACGGCGCATTTATTTATTTATAAAAAAACGTTAGCGCCACGCGCAGCGATTTGGCAGTTTACCCAGGACTAGTCCATCTATATTCTGAAAAGAGGAGGGGGGAGACGAATTTTTTTTATAATGTATGCTGTCTGAAAGCCACTGTAAGCGTGAACAATCAATCAAGAACTGAAATGGTTTATCAAATCTTTCCAATGATTGCTAAGATAGAATCCATCTTCTCGGTTGAAATTGTCTCTGTGCTTGTATATGTGGATAGCCTCATGAACGAATCTCTCATGGAAGCCAGATGGCTTACAAAGAACCTCTGTCTTGGAAAAGTCAATTGCATGTGAGCCTACTGAATTAGAACAATGATCTGCTACGGCCGAGGTGTTGGTCCTACCGTGTTTAAGGTCTGCTTTGTGTTCACGAATGCGGTCCGAGACATGGCGTTTGGTTTCTCCAATGTAACTACTACCACAGAGGCGACTTAGTTTGTAGACACCAGGGTATTGTATGTCCGGAATCACATCTTTTACAGACGGAACCAGATCACGGATTTTATGTAATGTGTTGAAACGGACCTGGATCTTGTGTTTATTCAAGATTTTGGAGATCTTTTTGTGATCCCAGCAATGTAGGGTAAAGTGATGGTTTTGAAATGATCCTCAAGAGGGTTCTTCTTCAAGGTTTGAGTGATAGCTTTGCGGATTGTATAGTCGGAGTAACCATTAGCCCTAAGAGCTTGGTGTACGTGCTTGAGTTCACTGCCTATGTGTTCCTGGTCGGATATGCATTGGGCTCTATGATATAGAGTCTTGATGAGAGAATTCTTCTGTGATGGATGGTGGTGGGAATCTGGTTTCAGATATGCATCCGTATGACTAGCTTTCCTGTAGACAGAGTGGCTCATTGAACCATCAGGTCTCTTTTTAATTAGGACATCCAAAAAAAAGGTATCTTGCCATCTATTTCGACTTCCATGGTAAATCTGATGGCTGGGTGTATGGAATTGATGTGGTCGAAGAATTGGTCTAGAGCAGGCCGGCCATGTGGCCAGATGACAAAAGTGTCATCCACGTACCTCTTCCATAAGGTTGGGCGCAGAGTGGCAGTCTGGATGGCGTCAGTCTCAAATTTCTCCATGAAAATGTTAGCTATAACTGGAGAAAGGGGGGAGCCCATTGGGGTGCCCTCAGTTTGTTTGTAGAAAGTTCCATTCCAAGTGAAGTATGTATTGGTTAAACAGTGTCTCACCAGGGGGGGTACCTCAGTGTTTAGTCCTTGATAAACCAAGTCTTCAATGATTGCAATGGTGTCAAGTACAGGAACCTTGGTGAATAAGGAAACTACATCAAAACTGACAAGCGGGTCGTCTGGGGACAGGGAAATACCCTTGATTGTCGATACCAGGTGAGTAGAATTTTGTACCGCAGAGGTGGTCTTTCCAGTGAAAGGATGCAGGATTTCAGACAAAAAACGAGCTAGTTTGTAGGTGGGGGAGCTGATAGTAGAGACTATGGGATGAAGAGGTGTATCTACTTTATGTATTTTTGGTAAGCCGTATAATCTTGGTGGCCTGGCAGCAGAAGGTTTCAACGAAAACTGTTTAGATTGATCAATTAATGCGGTTGAATCAGAAATTATTTTGTTGGTTTGTGTGACGAGGCTGTTGGTGGGATCTCTTTTTATTTTTGTATAACTACCATCGTCGAGTAATTCTTTAATTTTGTTGTTGTATTCTATTTTATCCATGATGACAGTAGCATTGCCTTTGTCAGCTGAGAGGATTACAATATCATTCCTCTTTTTTAATTTATATAATTCAAAACGCTCATCTTTGTTGAGGTTGCTAGCTGGCATCTTCGCGTTTTTGAGGGTTGCAGCGATTTCAGATCTTGCTACGTCTGCAGCGATGTGACCCAGGCCCCTGAGAGCAACGTCTACTTGGGCAATTATATCATTAACTGGTATGTGTTTAGGTGTGACTGCAAAGTTTAGACCTTTAGCTAAAACGGATTTCAGACCATCGGAAATAGAACTGTTACTGCAATTAATTACGACTTTATTAACGTCTAACTTTTTGGTGTGTGGGTCCGGTCTTTTGTTGAAGAGGAGGTTAAATTTGGAAATCAGGTTTTCCTTACATTTTCATGGAGAAATTTGAGACTGACGCCATCCAGACTGCCACTCTGCGCCCAACCTTATGGAAGAGGTACGTGGATGACACTTTTGTCATCTGGCCACATGGCCGGCCTGCTCTAGACCAATTCTTCGACCACATCAATTCCATACACCCAGCCATCAGATTTACCATGGAAGTCGAAATAGAGGGCAAGATACCTTTTTTGGATGTCCTAATTAAAAAGAGACCTGATGATTCAATGAGCCACTCTGTCTACAGGAAAGCTAGCCATACGGATGCTTATCTGAAACTGGATTCCCACCACCATCCATCACAGAAGAATTCTCTCATCAAGACTCTGTATCATAGAGCCCAATACATATCCGACCAGGAACACATAAGCAGTGAACTCAAGCACGTACACCAAGCTCTTAGGGCTAATGGTTACTCCGACTATACAATCCGCAAAGCTATCACTCAAACCATGAAGAAGAACCCTCTTGAGGAGCCTTTCAAAACATCACTTTACCCTACATTGCTGGGATCACAAAAAAGATCTCCAAAATCTTGAATAAACACAAGATCCAGGTCCGTTTCAACACATTACATAAAATCCGTGATCTGGTTCCGTCTGTAAAAGATGTGATTCCGGACATACAATACCCTGGTGTCTACAAACTAAGTTGCCTCTGTGGTAGTAGTTACATTGGAGAAACCAAACGCCATGTCTCGGACCGCATTCGTGAACACAAAGCAGACCTTAAACACGGTAGGACCAACACCTCGGCCGTAGCAGATCATTGTTCTAATTCAGTAGGCTCACATGCCATTGACTTTTCCAAGACAGAGGTTCTTTGTAAACCATCTGGCGTTCATGAGGCTATCCACATATACAAGCACAGAGACAATTTCAACCGAGAAGATGGATTCTATCTTAGCAATCATTGGAAAGATTTGATAAACCATTTCAGTTCTTAATTGATTGTTCACGCTTACAGTGGCTTTCAGACAGCATACATTATAAAAAAATTTCGTCCCCCCCCTCCTCTTTTCAGAATATAGATGGACTAGTCCTGGGTAAACTGCCAAATCGCTGCGCGTGGCGCTAACGTTTTTTAAATAAATAAATGCGCCGTTTAAAAATAAATTTATGCAAACCAACACACCTGAAGATGACCGTTTGAGTTATGGTCGAAACGTCGTGAGAATTTTTATTGTTTTATATATATTTTATTATATTTGTTGTTTCTCTTCAACGTGACTTTACCGAAAAAACTAAGAATAAGAGTTAATAGACTTTACTGCAAACACAAACTTGACACTGTCACACACTGCCATGAGTAAACAGGTGGTGGTGTGACCAGAACTATGCCTGGCCACCTTCATCTGCTCAGCATTAATTCTTCCTCACTCCACCAAGTAATGAATCGAGGATCATCAACATAGCCGAGGCTATCCGTGTCTCTGTCTCTCTCTCCCCGTGGTGAAGGTGTTCCCCTCCACACATTCAGAGTCAACAGCGGCACGCGCTTAGCGTCTTTGACCGATAGATACATTGACGCACGTATTGTTGGTTCTTTCAGTAAAGTCACGTAGATAGAAAATAAAAATAACAGATTAAATTTAATAAGATAAAGACCATTTGTGTTGCGATCGAAACGTCGTTGGTTTTTTTATTTTTATTTAATTTTCTATCTACGTGACTTTACCGAAAGAACCAAGAATATTAATTCCTGCAGTCACCAAAGTTTTAAGTCAAAACATTCACACACGTTGACAAAGCCTCACCTTGTGTTGTTGTGGGCAGGTCGCTTCTGATAACAAGAGTGGTATAGCAGCTCAAGCGGGCTTGGCCTGGTGAAAATAATAAAAACTGCGTGAATATTTACAATAAAACAAAGTTACAAAGTGGCGAGCCGGGTGAAGACAAATTAAACTTAAGCGAGATAATTAAAGTGAACGCAATCAGGTGAGGGCAGGAGGCAAGGCCCCGCGTGGCTAGGCCCCGCGTTGTAAAGTTCCAACCTGGACATCGATTCCCATGCTCGCTGCTACTCAACTGACATCCCTACGAGAGAGAGAGCGAGGCTCTACCTTGGTAAACAACAACAACCACCACCACAACAACCACAATCGCAATGAGAATTTCTCACCTCGGATTTCAGTGCAGGAAGAGATAGCTTCCTGTTACCTCGTGACGTTACGCAGCAGCAGGTAACGTGACGTCACATCCGGGGTACGAGACACGCTCATCCCACAATGAGCGGCTCCGTAACTGAATAAATTGGATAATTAATAAATTATGTTAATGTTACTCGTCGCATATGTCGTGAGTGCTGAACCCGTCGCAATAAACTCGCGACGGCTTTAACGAACCCATTATGTTAATGAGCCGCCAGTCACTGGGTGTAGCTTTGCCCAAATAAGGATTGGCACTGGAACGCAATCGGCAGTGACCCAAGCGGAGGTGACGTCACGCTAAAAAGCTCGGTGGAATACGTTGGTGACATGACGTCACTAGCGAGGTAGACCTCCCCCTGGCGTTTCACGCCGATGAAGTAATGCTGAGTGTTGACGTCACAGAGCGGGATTGGAGTTTAAGTTGATTTAGATTCATTTTCATTGCTCCCTCCCTTGGGTGTGTGAGCTCAGCTACAACAACGTGGACATTATTGAGTATACACTGTGTGAGTACACTGTGTGTGTACACTGTGTGTACACTGTGTGTGTGTACACTGTGTGTGTGTACACTGTGTGTGTACACTGTGTGTGTGTACACTGTGTGTGTATACACTGTGTGTGTGTACACCGTGTGTGTGTGTATACACTGTGTGTATACACTGTGTGTGTACACTGTGTGTGTGTGTACACTGTGTGTGTACACTGTGTGTGGACAGTGTGTGTGTGTACACTGTGTGTGTGTACACTGTGTGTGTGTGTACACTGTGTGTATACTGTGTGGGTACACTGTGTACACTGTGTGTACACTATGTGTGTGTGTGTACACTGTGTGTACACTGTGTGTGTGTACACTGTGTGTACAGTGTGTGCAAGCCAACTGTGGACCGGTTTTGGTGGACAATGTCTCAACAGCAATGGGGCTTGCTTCAACCCATGGTTGTGAACATCCAGACGTTAATCAGCAAGGAGCATTTCTAGTCCAAGTTCGACAAAATCCAAGTCAACACGTAAGACAGAATTATAATTCGTGTTGCAGAGAATGTATCTCCTCTACGTGTAACTTTAAGGTGGTATGTCTTGTAACTGATGAATGATCCGAGTGTGCTTCTTATGTCAAAGACAATGAGTTGCTTCAGATGCTTCCCGAAACACAAAAATACCCTTTGACCTGTATCACAAGAACAACGGGTCTCACCTGAGTTATTTGTACAGGTTATTTCCAAAACACACTTTGTCCTAACATCACTTATTCAATGTTTGACCCTTATAAATGAAGTGATGCATGTACACACAAAATCAGACAAGTGTTCATTCTGAATTATTGACAGGCATTTTAACATTTAATTACTGCAGTGAAATATACTGCATCAGATAACATCCGATTAAGCTATTTAAAAAAAATGCGCCGTCTGCTTAACAGTGGATGTAACACATACTATTGTCATTCAAAACGAGTAGGCCATTGCATGCTGGCGTCTGAGTGAAAATGTAGCAAATTCTAAACATTACCTACAAACTACACAACTGAGATGACACATCAATCATCGCCCCGTAAGGACAGGCTCTTGTCCACATGCAGGCCGGTGCAGGGCTACCAGCTTGTGCCACACAGGGGCAGCTGCTACTTGGGGATGCTCTTCGAGTGTTTCAGACGAGGTATGACAAAAAACTCCGAGTTGCTGAGGCGATTAAGCAAGCACCATGTAAAAGCAATTATTATGATAACATATTGAATGCTTGGGAGCTTATTGGCTCTTGCTCCTGGTTAGTGATCCACCCAACCCATAGGTCCACAAAGACTGGCCGCTCGCTCTTACTCTGCAGGTTGAACCTAGGAATTGAGTGTTCAACTTTGCATTCTAGTCATTAAAGGCCTGTGACAAAGGTGCATCTATTGGAGCGACATCGTCTCTGGCTTACACATCTACCGGGTCTCCACTTGACTTTGTATTGTCTCGGAGGAAGTGCACCCACACCTCCACTTCCACAAACTGCTGGGAGTTGCCTCGCTCTGCCTCAGTCAGGATTCTCCTCCTGCTTCACGTTGCCTTCATCAATGTAAAGGTCCCATTCTGGAGATGAATCTTCATCTTCACATTTCACCTTCACTTCTTCACATTTCACCTTCACCTCTTCATATTTCACCTCGATACCTTTAAAAGTGTCCAAGCTGGGATTTTCTTCCGGTTCGTGTTGCATGAGGGATGGGCTCATTGCGGCACTTTGACTTTCACAAGCTGATTTCAGACTCCACTCCTTGTGGATCTTCTGATGCTTCTGTGGTCTCTGGTGTACGTAAAGATTTGATGAATTTGCAAACATCTGCCTGCACAGAGTGCACTTGAAGGGTTTCTCTCCCGTGTGAGTTCTCTGGTGTGTTACAAGAGCAGATGACTGCGCAAATGCCTTCCCACACACACTGCACTTGAAGGGTTTCTCTCCCGTGTGTGTTCTCTGGTGTTCTACAAGAGCAGATGACCCTGCAATGCCTTCCCACACACACTGCACTTGAAGGGTTTCTCTCCCGTGTGAGTTCTCTGGTGTATTTTAAGAGCAGATGGCCGTGCAAATGCCTTGTTACACACACTGCACTTGAAGTGTTTCTCTCCCGTGCGAGTTCTCTGGTACTGTGTCAAATTTCCAGTCCGATCCGTGCTGTATGCACGCTGGTCGCAATGTTGACTTGTCATACCGAGCTGTGCCGACTGCCTTTGCTCCATCAGACCAGCGTCAGCTGCAGACTGAAAATAATATCCACACCATCGACACGTCAGTATCGATGCACAGAGGAATGCATATATAGTCACATGTGACTTACATGTTTATACTTATTCATATATTCATGATGTAGTAAAAACGTTTCCCAAATTCATCACACGGCTGTTATGGCACACAATGAGAGGGCAAATGATCACAAACATGCCTGGAAGCCCTCGTATCTTGAAAATGAATGTTAACTCAAAACTCCAAGCACACAATTTCGGCTGTCTGGCTACAAAAGGATTATTTATGAGAGCTAAATTCAGCTGACATAGTAAAGGGTGTTGAAAACAATACTATTTGTGTTATGCAGAAATGCATGAATTAATGTTCAATCGCAACTTAGAGGTGTGAACCCAGGCTCAGATGTCCTTGAATGCTGGGATGAACAGTTCCGACTTCACCTCCTGTTTCCATTCTTATTAAGAGTTCCAGAGGAAAACAAAAATAAACTATTGTTTTGACATAACCTCCGTGTGCAATAGAGTTAATAGACTTTACTGCAAATACAGATAGAAAATAACAATAACAAATACAATTAAATTAAGACCACTTGTGTTGCGATCGAAACGACGTGGGTTTTTTTGCTTTATTTACAATTATTATTTTATGTTATTTTTTATTTTCTATCTACGTGACTTTACCGAAAGAACCAAGAATATTAATTCCTGCAGTCACCAAAGTTTTAAGTCAAAACATTCACACACGTTGACAAAGCCTCACCTTGTGTTGTTGTGGGCAGGTCGCTTCTGATAACAAGAGCGGTATAGCAGCTCAAGCGGGCTTGGCCTGGTAACAAAAGAAAATAAAAACTGCGTGACTATTTACAATAAAACAAAGTTACAAAGTGGCGAGCCGGGTGAAGACAAATTAAACTTAAGCGAGATAATTAAAGTGAATGCAATCAGGCGAGGGCAGGAGGCAAGGCCCCGCGTGGCTAGGCCCCGCGTTGTAAAGTTCCAACCTGGACATCGATTCCCATGCTCGCTGCTACTCAACTGACATCCCTACGAGAGAGAGCGAGGCTCTACCTTGGTAAACAACAACAACAACCACCACCACCACAACGACCACCACCACCACAACGATGAGAATTTCTCACCTCGGATTTCAGTGCAAGCGCGCACACGGCAGCTTCCTGTTACCTCGCGACAGCAGGAAGTAGTATGACGTCACTTCCCTCCCAAGAGCTGCTCTCCAACTGAATAAATTATGTTAATGAGGCCGGCCCATATGTGGAGGGATGGGGGCATGGGCGCTGAACCCGTCGCAATAAACTCGCGACGGCTTTAACGGATACATTATGTTAATGAGCCGCCAGTCACTGGGCGTGATGAGTACTAGGTGCCTCGGTGAATGTATATGCTCTGACTTTAACATAGCTATTTCTGTGACCAGTTACAATCTAATCACTCAGCTATTTCAATGCTAAATTCTATGCTAATTCCTTTGTCAAGGGGTACCTCTGCGGATGTGTATACTTTAACTTAGCTATTTCAATGAGCCATTTCAATGCTAAATTATATGCTAATTCCTTTGTCAAGGCGCTTGGTCTTTTTCTTCTCACACAGCTTAAAGGTCGTGATCTAAGCGTGGCTTCTTCCACTCCAGGGCTATCCTCCAGACAGTCTCGTCCCTTCACCTGATGAAGGCCGCTTGTGTTGTGGCCGAAACGTCGTGATTTTTTGTCAATTTATTTATTTTATTTTCACCTACGTGACTTTACCCAATAGAACCAACGAGTATGGATCCTAGCAGTCACGAAAGCTTTAAATCTAGAATTTACCCAATAGAACCAAAGAGTACTGGGCGTAGCTTTGCCCAAATAAGGATTGCCACTGGAACGATATCGGCAGTGACCCAAGCGGAGGTGACGTCACGCTCAAGAGCGCGGTAAACGGGGTTGGGAAGAACACCTTGGTGACGTGACGTCACTAGCGAGGTACACCTCCCCCTGGCGTTTCACGCCGATGACGTAATGCAGAGTGGTGACGTCACAGAGTTGGAGTTTAAGTTGATTAAGATTAATTTTCCATTGCTCCCTCCCTTGGGTGCGTGGGTTCAGCAACGTGGACATTATTGTGTATACACTGTGTGTACACTGTGTGTGTACACTATGTGTGTGTACACTGTGTCACTATGTGTGTCACTGTGCGTCACTGTGTGTGTACACTGTGTGTGTACACTGTGTGTGTACAGTGTGTGTATGTACACTGTGTGTACGTATATACATTGTGTGTACACTGTGTGTGTGTACACTGTGTGTGTGTACACTGTGTGTCACTGTGTATACACTGCGTGTGTATACACTGTGTGTACACTGCGTGTGTGTACACTGTGTGTATACACTGTGTGTGTCACTGTGTGTATACACTGTGTGTGTCACTGTGTGTCACTGTGTGTCGCTGTGTGTGTCACTGTGTGTCACTGTGTGTGTCACTGTGTCACTGTGTGTGTGTGTCACTGTGCCTGGCACAAGCGTCGTGGTGACGTCACCGCCACTTAGTGGTGAATGGCGGTTGTTATGTCACTGTGTCACTGTGTGTATGTCACTGTGTCACTGTGTGTACACTGTGTGTGTACACTGTGTGTCACTGTGTCACTGTGTGTGTGTGTCACTGTGTGTGCACACTGTGTCACTGTGCGTGTACTGTGTGTGTGTACACTGTGTATACACTGTGTCACTGTGTGTGTACACTGTGTGTGTACACTATGTGTATACACTGTGTGTCACTGTGTGTCGCTTTGTGTGTCACTGTGTCACTGTGTGTGCCACTGTGCCTGGCACAAGCGTCGTGGTGACGTCACCGCCACTTAGTGGCGAATGGCGGTTGTTGTTGTGTCACTGTGTGTCACTGAGTGTGTACACAGTTTACACTGTGTGTCACTGTGTGTACACTGTGACAGTGTGTACACTGCGTGTGCACACTGTGTCACTGTGTGTGTGTGTACACTGTGTGTGTGTCACTGTGTGTGTACACTGTAGTACACTGTGTATACACTGTGTATGTACCCTGTTTGTGTCCACATTGAACCAAACCCCCGGCAAGGCCATCTACTTAATGACGAGAGAAAATTCACACGAAATGTCCTTTTCAATGGAGTCATCCAGATGTAAATTGATACAAGCTTTTAATGAAGAAATAAAATCATCTAATTCAAAACACAACACAATTCAAAGATGTTTCATTTTAAAACTTCAAAACCGAGCATGGGGTACTTGCGTGAATGCGTCCTTCGTGTGCAAATGTTGTGACTTTCCTGGCCTGAAGGCCGTCAATGTGTTGGACTATTATTGGTGCACAGCGTCTCAACAACAGCAGTGGGGTTTGCTTCAACCGATGGTTACCAACATCCAGACATGAATCAGCAAGGAGCATTTCTAGTCCCAGTTAGACAAACTCTAAGTCAACACGTTAAGACAAAACTACAATTCGTGTTGTAGAGAATGTACCTCCTCCTATACGTGTAACTTTCAAGCGGTATGCCTTGTAACTGATGAATGATCCGAGCGTGCTCCCTATTTCAATGACGATGAGTTGCTCCAGAGGCAGACGCTTCGTGAAACACAAAAGTACCCTTTGACCTGTATCACAAGAACAACGGGTCTCACCCGAGTTCTCTGTACAGGTTACTTCCAAAACACACACACACACTTTGTCCTAACTTCACTTATTCAATGTTTGACCCTCAGACAAAATGTTACATTTACGCGCACAATCAGACAAGTATTCATTCTAAATCATTGACGGGCATATTAACAACATTGAATTACTGCAGCGAAATTGACTGCATCACGTTAAATCGTATTAACAAGAAGTTATTTTACAAATACGCACCGTCTACTTAACCGTGTATGTACACCGTACTATTGTTGCGTCATTCAAAACGAGTAGGCCGTTGCATGCTGGCGTCTGGGTCAAAATGTAGCAAATTCTAAACATTACGCTACAAATAATAGATCACGGCGTTTCGATGGCAACACAAGCAATCGTCATCAGGTGGGACAAGCACAGCAGCAAGAAGAAGAAACTGCTGGAGTAGGCGCCTACTACTTCAGCAGTTTCTCTTGCTGTGGTTGTCCCACCTGATGACGATTGCTTGTGTTGTGATCTAAACGCCGTGATCTGTTGTTTCTACCCACGTGGTGACTTTACCGAAATAACTCAAGAGTGTGGATTCCTGCAGTCACGACAGCTTCGAATCAAGATTACCTACAAACAACACAACTGAGATGACGCATCAATCATCACCCCCTACTGACAGGCTCTTGTCCACATGCAGGCCGGTGCAGGGCCACCACCTTGTACCACACAGGGGCAGCTGCTACTTGGGGATGCTCTTCGAGTGTTTCAGACGAGGTACGACACGAAACTTTGAGTTGCTGAGGCGATAAAGCAAGCACCGTGTAAATGCAATTGTTATAACATAGTGAATGCTTGGGAGCTTATTGTCTCTCGCTCCTGGTTACAGATCTACCCAACCCATGGGCCCACAAAGTGTTCCAACTTCACGTTCTTGTCATTAAAGGCCCGTGACAAAGGTGCATCTATTGTAGTGACATCGTCTCTGGCTTACACATCTACCGGGTCTCCACTTGACTTTGGATTGTCTAGGAGGAAGTCCACCCACACCTCCACTTCCACAAACTGCTGGGAGTTGCCTCGCTCTGCCTCAGTCAGAATTCTCCTCCTGCTTCACGTTACCTCCATCGATGTGAAGGTCCCATTTTGGAGTTGAATCTTCATCTTCACATTTCACCTTCACTTCTTCCCTCTTCACCATCACTTCTTCACATTTCACCTCGATACCTTTAAAAGTGTCCAAGCTGGGATTTTCTTCCGGTTCGTGTTTCATGAGGGATGGGCTCATTGCGGCACTTTGACTTTCACAAGCTGATTTCAGACTGCACTCGTTGTGGATCTTCTGATGCTTCTGTGTTCTCTGGTGTGTTTTAAGAGCAGATGACTGTGAAAATGCCTTCCCACACACACTGCACTTGAAGGGTTTCTCTCCCGTGTGTGTTCTCTGGTGTGTTTTAAGAGTAGATGACTGTGAAAATGTCTTCCCACACACACTGCACCTGAAGGGTTTCTCTCCCGTGTGTGTTCTCTGGTGTGTTTTAAGAGCAGATGACTGTGAAAATGTCTTCCCACACACACTGCACCTGAAGGGTTTCTCTCCTGTGTGTGTTCTCTGGTGTGTTTTAAGAGCAGATGGCTGTGAAAATGTCTTCCCACACACACTGCACTTAAAGGGTTTCTCTCCTGTGTGTGTTCTCTGGTGGGTCTCAAGAACTGATGACCTTGCAAATGCCTTGTCACACACAGTGCACTTGAAGGATTTCTCTTCTGTGCGAGTTCTCTGGTGCTGTGTCAAATTTCCAGTCCGATCCGTGCTGTATGCACGCTGGTCACATTGTTGACTTGTCGTACCGAGCTGCTGCGCTGACTGCCTTTGCTCCATTAGACCAGCGTCAGCTGCAGACAGAAAATAATAATATCCACACCATCTACACGTCAGTAACGAGCCATGGAGGAATGAATATATACAGTCACACGTGACTTACGCGTCTATATTCATTCATATATTCATGACTAGCTGTACTACCCGGTTTCGCCCGGGACTTGGATCCACCACGTCCGGCCGCCTTTGTCTCCCCAGTGGCAATGTTCACACCACAAGTTACTCGTTTGAGGCTGAGTCGACCTAGGAGAGGCCCAGAAGCGGTTCAAATAATCGTCGCCGGTGGTGGCCGTGAGCGGGAATCGAACTCGGGTCACCGGGTTCGTAGCGCGGCGTAGCGCTGACCACTACACTACAATGCGTTACGCTTACACACACACACAGACACACAGACACACACACAGACACACACACAGACACACAAAAGATAAAACAAAGATCCCCCATGTAGCCTTAACAGACTGTAGGGGCAAGTGCTGTTAGCGAGCACCTATGAAGGCCGGAACGGTACACGAGGGGGTGGGTGGCCAGCACCACGCCCGACCGCCTTTGTCTCCCTAGTGGCGACGTTTACACACCGCACCAGATACTCATTTGAGGCTGAGTCGACCTAGGGGAGGCCCGGGACCGGTTCAGCTAATCGTCACTGGTGTTGGCCATGAGCGGGAATCGAACCCGTGTCGCCGGGTTCATAGCGCAGCGCGCTAACCGCTACACTATCGCTCCCCACAACACACAAAAAAAACACACAGACACACACACACAGACAGACACACACAGACACACACACAGACACACACACAGACACACACACAGACAACGCTAACCACTACACTACAACGCGTTACGCTTCCACGTGCGAGGGTCACGTGACAGATTTGACGTCACAGCTCACTTGCCGTGCAAAAAATCTATACATTATTGAGCTCTCCCCCCCAAAAACACAAAAGTGTATTTGTATAATGTTTGCACGGTGTACAGTCTGGAAAGTACCCACATGGCAAATTTCCAGTTTGTTGCATGTCGGGAAGTACGCTAAACATTTTGAACAGACAACACACACAATCACAACTTTGCATATTTTTATATATATGGAGGTAAACAGTAGGAGCCAATTTGTTAATCCATTGCCGGACCAGGGTCTCCCCACACCGCCCCGGGTCGTGATTTGACCATACTTCACCACGCTCGTCCGTGTGGCGGCTTGGTGGAGGAGGGTAGCGCAGACGTGGGAGCGTAGTGACATTGTACTCTACAATGGATGTTGCCCCCACCGCTCCTATGCCGCTCACCAACGTTGCACAGTCCCGCAGCCGCCTAAAACAACAACAACAACAAAGTCCCATCACAAGGGAGAAACACACAAATAGAGATTCACTTCGAGTACACTCACCACCACGTAGCTGTCAACCCACTATCAATCAGTGCCCCTACCTTATTACAGATCAATTCAGACCGTATCGGCCACCACGTGTCTTTATACATATCAACGTTCGTCCTACGAAGTCCCATCACAATGTAGAAACACAAACAGACAATATTATGTTACCAAAGCATGTTTTTTTGCCCGTATTGAAATGGCTGTACCCCGTATGGGCGTGAAAACTCAATGTCTCTGTACAAGAATACGGGGTAAACCGTACGTGTTATGATGACAGCTGTGATGCATCAAGAGATAACTTGACCCGTGGTTGTGTTACCTCGTTTAACCAATGGCTTCAAACTCGCGTGGAACAGCCCGAAACCCACAGCATGAGGACAAACACAAAGACGGGTATATCACGAGAGAAAAACCCCCTACATATTTACCAATAACACTGCCCTTAAAAGTAAATACTGTAGTGCATAATCGGGCAATGGCCCTTTTTCATAACGCCTCTGTTACCGACGATTGTATTTAAGCCTTTCTTCTTACGACTGCTGCCTGTGTATCTTACTGTGAAAACAGTTCCACAAAGCATGTATAAATGTTTATTTTCTTTGGGACAGACTAGGCCCGAGACGCCAGGGAGGGCCTGAATGGCCTGGATTGCCTACCGAGGAGGAGACGCCTTCCCCGGCGGGGAGCAACCACAGCCTGCGGTGTCACCGCCGCAACGGGGGTCACACAACACCGGATTTTTTTTCGTAAAAATTTTAAAACCAAAACACCCACTTACCGGTTCGCGTGAGTTCAATCCTGCTCAGAGTTTTAAGGGGCGAGGGGAATTGTTCGTGCAAGTTTAGGGGTGGGGGTGGGGAGTCGTTATGTTCCGAACAGTTTAGAAGCGTCCTGGGAGCCGCGCTTGAGGCGTCAGCCATTGGCACTTGGAAGCTACCACTCCCAGCCAAGGGTTGACGCTCAAACTATCAATCTTATACTTTCACTTCCATCGCATAATTTGAATCGTATTTACTCAAACAATATATGCTGAATGATCTACTGTGATAGTCACGGTCGCTCTGTCATTGTATTGCTGTTGTAGATGTATATATTTTTATATTTTAAAAAAATATTACCGCGTCTGCGACCCCCCCCCCCTATTTAAAGCGGTAAGTTGGTTCGTTCCAAATGATGACGTTCACACAACGCGATCAAAGCTGGGAACGCTCTTGCAGAATTGTACAACATTTAACTCCGACAGTTATCGCGATATGGCGACACTACGATATTACCTAATCATATCCAACATAAGCGTATTGTACAATTTGTTTCCACACGGCACGTGCACACACTCAAAGCACTTGCAATTCAAATTACTATTTAAAGCTTTCGTGACTGCAGGGATTCATCTTCTTGGTTATTTCGGTAAAGTCACCACGTAGAATGGAAACAATAAAATAAAAAAATATTTTGATCCCCTGCTGATTTTGTACGTTTGCCCACTGACAAAGAAATGATCAGTCTATAATTTTAATGGTAGATTTATTTGAACAGTGAGAGACAGAATAACAACAAAAATCCAGAGAAACGCATGTCAAAAATGTTATAAATTGATTTGCATTTTAATGAGTGAAATGAGTATTTGACCCATCAGAAAGATTTCTGGCTCCCAGGTGTCTATGTGTACAGTGTGTGTGTGTACACTGTTTGTATACACTGTGTGTGTACACTGTGTGTGTGTACACTGTGTGTACATTGTGTATACACTGTGTGTGTACACTGTGTGTGTACACTATGTGTATACACTGTGTGTGTGTACACTGTGTGTGTACGCTGTGTGTGTGTATACTATGTGTATACACTGTGTGTGTGTACACTGCGTATGTGTACACTGTGCGTATAAATTGTGTGTGTACACTGTGTGTGTACACTGTGTGTGTGTACACTGTGTGTGTACATTGTGTGTGTACACTGTGTGTGTACATTGTGTGTGTGTACACTGTGTACAGACACTGTGTGTATACACTGTGTGTGTGTACACTGCGTATGTGTACACTGTGTGTGTACAGTGTGTGTACACTGCGTATGTGTACACTGTGTGTGTGTACAGTGTGTGTACACTGTGTGTGTACATTGTGTGTGTACATTGTGTGTGTGTACACTGTGTGTGTGTACACTGTATACACTGTGTGTGTGTACACTGTGTATACCCTGTGTGTCACTGTGTGTACACTGTGTGTGTGTATATATACACTGTGTGTACCCTGTGTGTGTACACTGTATGTACACCGTGTGTACACTGTGTGTGTACACTGTGTATACCCTGTGTGTGTGTACACTGTGTGTGTACACTGTGTGCGTGTACACTGTGTGTGTGTACACTTTGTGTGTGTACACTGTTTGTGTTCGCATTGAACCGAACCCCCGGCAAGGCTGTCTACTTAATGACGACAGAAAATTCACAAGAAATGTCCTTTTCAATGAAGTCTTCCAGATGTAAATTGATACAAGCTTTTAATGAAGAAATAAAAATCATCTAATTCAAAACACAACACAATTCAAAGATGTTTCATTTTAAAACTTAAAAACGGAGCATGGGGTACTTGCGTGAATGCGTCCTTCGTGTGCAAATGTTGTGACTTTCCTGGCCTGAAGGCCGTCAATGTGTTGGTCCCTTATTGGTGCACAGCGTCTCAACAACAGCAGTGGGGTTTGCTTCAACCGATAGGTACGAACATCCAGACGTTAATCAGCAAGGAGCATTTCTAGTCCCAGTTAGACAAAATCTACGTCAACACGTAAGACAAAACTACAATTCGTGTTGTAGAGAATGTACCTCCTCCTATACGTGTAACTTTCAAGTGGTATGCCTTGTAACTGATGAATGATCCGAGCGTGCTCCATATTTCAAAGACGATGAGTTGCTCCAGAAGCAGACGCTTCGTGAAACACAAAAGTACCCTTTGACCTGTATCACAAGAACAACGGGTCTCACCTGAGTTCTCTGTACAGGTTACTTCCAAAACACACACACACACACTTTGTCCTAACATCACTTATTCAATGTGTGACCCTCAGACAAAATGTTACATGCACGCGCACAATCAGACACGGTATTCATTCTAAATCATTGACGGGCATTTTAACAACATTGAATTACTGCAGCGAAATTGACTGCATCACGTTACATCGTATTAACAAGAAGCTTTTAAAAAAAGTTGCACAGTCTGCTTCACAGTGTAAAACATACTATTGTGTTATTCAAAACGAGTAGGCCATTGCATGCTGGCATCTGAGTGAAAATTTAGCAAATTCTAAACATTACCTACAAACTACACAACTGAGATGACGCATCAATCATCGCCCCCTACTGACAGGCTCTTGTCCACATGCAGGCCGGTGCAGGGCCACCACCTTGTACCACACAGGGGCAGCTGCTACTTGGGGATGCTCTTCGAGTGTTTCAGACGAGGTACGACACAAAACTCCGAGTTGCCGAGGCGATAAAGCTCTTACCCTGCAGGTTGAACCAAGGAACTGAGTGTCCATCTTCACGTTCTTGTCATTAAAGGCCTGTGACAAAGGTGCATCTATTGGAGCGACATCATCTCAAGCTTACACATCTACCGGGTCTCCACTTGACTTTGTATTGTCTAGGAAGTCCACCCACACCTCCACTTCCACAAACTGCTGGGAGTTGCCTCGCTCTGCCTCACAGAATTCACCTCCTGCTTCACGTTGCCTCCATCGATATGAAGATCCCATTTTGGAGTTGAATCTTCATCTTCACATTTTACCTTCACTTCTTCGCTCTTCACCATCACCTCTTCACATTTCACCTCGATACCTTTAAGTGTCAAAGCTGGGATTTTCCTCCGATTCTTGTTTCATGAGGGATGGGCTCATTGCGGCACTTTGACTTTCACAAGCTGATTTCAGACTCCACTCCTTGCAGATCTTCCGATGCTTCTGTGTTCTCTGGTGTACTTGAAGATTTGATGAAGTTGCAAACATCTGCCTGCACAGAGTACACTTGAAGGGTTTCTCTCCCGTGTGTGTTCTCTGGTGTACTATAAGAGCAGCTGACTGTGCAAACGCCTTCCCGCACACACTGCACTTGAAGGGTTTCTCTCCCGTGTGTGTTCTCTGGTGTGTTACAAGAGCAACCGACTGCGAAAATGCCTTCACACACACACTGCACTTGAAGGGTTTCTCTCCCGTGTGAGTTCTCTGGTGTGTTACAAGAGCAGATGACTGTGAAAATGCCTTCACACACACACTGCACTTGAAGGGTTTATCTCCCGTGTGTGTTCTCTGGTGTGTTACAAGAGCAGATGACTGTGAAAATGCCTTCACACACACACTGCACTTGAAAGGTTTCTCTCCCGTGTGTGTTCTCTGGTGCATTTTAAGAGCAGATGGCCGTGCAAATGCCTTGACACACACACTGCACTTGAAGTGTTTCTCTCCCGTGCGAGTTCTCTGGTGCTGTGTCAAATTTCCAGCCCAATCCGTGCTGTATGCACACCGGTCGCATTGTTGACTTGTCGTACAGAGCTGCGCCGACTGCCTTTGCTCCATCAGAACAGCGTCAGCTGCAGACTGAAAAAAATAATATCCACACCATCAACACGTCACTATCGATGCACAGAGGAATGCATATATGCACAGTAACACGTGACTTACACGTCTATACTCATTCATATATTCATGATGTAGTGAAAAAGTGTCCCAAATGCATCACACGGGCTGTGATGGCACACAATGAGAGGGCAAATGGTTATAAACATGCCTGGAAGACCTCGTATCTTCAAAATGAATGTTAACTCAAAACTCCAAGCACACAATTTCAGCTGTCTGGCTACAAAAGGAATATTTATGAGAGCTAAATTCAGCTGACAAAGCAAAGGGTGTTGAAAACAATACTATTTGTGTTATGCAGAAATTCGTAAATTAATGTCAATCGCAACTTAGAGGTGTGAATCCAGGCTCAGATGTCCTTGAATGCTGGGATGAACAGTTCCGATTTCAGCTGCATGTGTGTGCTGTGTTAACTTCCTGTTTCCATTCTTATAAAGAGTTCCAGAGGAAAACAAAAGTAAACTATTGTTACGCTATAACCTCCGTGTTCAACAGAGTTAACAGACGTTACTGCAAACACAAACTGTACACTGTCACTGGGTAAACAGGCGGTGGCGTGTCTAGAATCATGCCTGGCCACCTTCATCTGCTTGGCATGAATGCTTCCTCACTCCACCAAGTAATTAATTGAGGATCAATGAACATAGCCGAGGCTAACTGGAGTTTACGTGTCTCTCTCCGTGGTGAGATGTTAACTACCTCACCTGGTGCACAGGAAGTCGTGGGTTCGATTCCGACCCTGACGCCTGCTGTATATTTGGAGTTTGCGCGTCACTCCGTTTAGCGTCTTTGACCGATAGACATTGACACACGTATTCTTGTTTCTTTCAGTAAAGTTACGTAGATAGAAAATAACAATAACAGATAATACAATTACATTAAATAAAGACCACTTGTGTTGCGATCAAAACGTGAGTTTTTTTGCTTTATTTACAATTTATTCTTATTTATTTCTATTTTATTTTCTATCTACGTGACTTTACCGAAATAACCAAGAATATTAATTCCTGCAGTCACCAAAGTTTTAAGTCAAAACATTCACACACGTTGACAAAGCCTCACCTTGTGTTGTTGTGGGCAGGTTGCTTCTGATAACAAGAGCGGTATAGCAGCTCAAGCGGGCTTGGCCTGCTAACAAAATAAAATAAAAACTGCGTGAATATTTACAATAAAACAAAGTTACAAAGTGGCGAGCCGGGTGAAGACAAATTAAATTTAAGCGAGATAATTAAAGTGAATGCAATCAGGCGAGGGCAGGAGGCAAGGCCCCGCGTGGCTAGGCCCCGCGTTGTAAAGTTCCAACCTGGACATCGATTCCCATGCTCGCTGCTACTCAACTGACATCCCTACGAGAGAGAGCGAGGCTCTACCTTGGTAAACAACAACAACCACCACCACCACAACGACCACCACCACCACAACGATGAGAATTTCTCACCTCGGATTTCAGTGCAAGCGCGCACAGGGCAGCTTCCTGTTGCCTAGCGACAGCAGGAAGTAGTATGACGTCACTTCCCTCCCAAGAGCGGCTCTGTACCTGAATAAATTATGTTAATGAGGCCGGCCCATATGTGGAGGGATGGGGGCGTGGGCGCTGAACCCGTCGCAATAAACTCGAGACGGCTTTAACGGTCACATTATGTTAATGAGCCGCCAGTCACTGGGCGTAGCTTTGCCCAAATAAGGATTGCCACTGGAAAGATATCTGCAGTGACACTGGCGGAGGTGACGTCACGTTCAAGAGCACGGTGGAATACCTTGGTGACATGACGTCACTAGCGAGGTACACCTCACCCTGGCGTTTCACGCCGATGAGGTATGCAGAGTGGTGACGTCACAGAGTTGGAGTTTAAGCTGATTTAGATTAATTTTCCATTGCTCCCTCCCTTTGGTGTGTGAGCTCAGCAACAACGTGGACATTATTATGTATACACTGTGTGTGTGTACATATATACACTGTGTGGACATACACTGTGTATACACTGTGTGCGTGTACACTGTGTGTGTGTACACTATGTGTATACACTGTGTGTCACTGTGTGTCGCTCTGTGTCACTGTGTCACTGTGCCTGGCACAAGCGTCGTGGTGACGTCACCGCCACTTAGTGGCGAATTGCGGTTGTTGTTGTGTCACTGTGTCACTGTGTGTACACTGCGTGTGTACACTGTGTACACATACAGTGTGTGTACACTGCGTGTGCACACTATGTGTCACTGTGTGTATATACACTGTGTGTGTACCGTGTGTGTACACTGTGTATACACTGTATGTGTGTACACTGTGTGTGTACAGTGTATACCCTGTGTATGTGTACAGTGTATACACTGTGTGCGTGTACAATGTGTGTGTACACTGTGTGTGTGTACACTGTGTATACACTGTGTGTGTGTACGCTATGCGTGTATACACTGTGTGTGTGTACACTGTGTGCATGTGTACACTGTGTGTACACTGTGTGTGTAAACTGTGTGTCCGAACCCCCGGCAAAGGCCATCTACTTAATGACGAGAGAAAATTCACACGAAATGTCCTTTTCAATGAAGTCTTCCAGATGTAAATTGATACAAGCTTTTAATGAAAAAATAAAATCATCTAATTCATAACACAACACAATTCAAAGATGTTTCATTTTAAAACTTCAAAACGGAGCATGGGGTACTTGTGTGAATGTGTCCTTCGTGTGCAAATGTTGTGACTTTCCTGGCCTGAAGGCCGTCAATGTGTTGGACCATTATTGGTGCACAGCCTCTCAACAACAGCAGTGGGGTTTGCTTCAACCGATAGGTAACGAACATCCAGACGTCAATTAGCAAGGAGCATTTCTAGTCCTAGTTAGACAAAATCTACGTTAACACGTAAGACAAAACTACAATTCGTGTTTTAGAGAATGTACCTCCTCCTATACGTGTAACTTTCAAGTGGTATGCCTTGTAACTGATGAATGATCCGAGCGTGCTCCCTATTTCAAAGACGATGAGTTGCTCCAGAGGCAGACGCTTCGTGAAACACAAAAGTACCCTTTGACCTGTATCACAAGAACAACTGGTCTCACCTGAGTTCTCTGTACAGGTTACTTCCAAACACACACACACACACTTTGTCCTAACATCACTTGTTCAATGTGTGACCCTCAGATAATGTTACATGCACAATCAGACAAGTATTCATTATAAATCATTGACGGGCATATCAGCAACATTGAATTACTGCAGCGAAATCGACTGCATCACGTTACATCGTATTAACAAGAAGTTATTTTACAAATACGCACCGTCTGCTTAACAGTGTATGTACAACGTACTATTGTTGCGTCATTCAAAACGAGTAGGCCGTTGCATGCTGGCGTCTGGGTCAAAATGTAGCAAATTTAAAACATCACACTACAAATAACAGATCACGGCGTTTCGATGGCAACACAAGCAATCGTCATCAGGTGGGACAAGCACAGCAGCAATAAGAAGAAACTGCTGGAGTAGGCGCCTACTACTTCAGCAGTTTCTCTTGCTGTGGTTGTCCCACCTGATGACGATTGCTTGTGTTGTGATCTAAACGCCGTGATCTGTTATGTTTCTACCCACGTGGTGACTTTACCGAAATAACTCAAGAGTGTGGATTCCTGCAGTCACGAAAGCTTCGAATGAAGATTGCCTACAAACTACACAACTGAGATGACGCATCAATCATCGCCCCCTACTGACAGGCTCTTGTCCACATGCAGGCTGGTGCAGGGCCACCACCTTGTGCACAGTCATCCGATCTTGTAAAACACCAGAGAACACACACAGGAGAGAAACCCTGCTACTTGGGGATGCTCTTCGAGTGTTTCAGACGAGGTACGACACAAAACTCCGAGTTGCTGAGGGAATTAACCAAGCACCATGTAAAATCAATTATTATGATAACATAGTGAATGCTTGGGAGCTTATTGGCTCTTGTTCCTGGTTAGAGATCTACCCAACCCACGGGCCCACAAAGTGTTCAACTTCACGTTCCTGTCATTAAAGGCCTGTGACAAAGGTGCATCTATTGTAGCGACATCGTCTCAAGCTTACACATCTACCGGGTCTCCACTTGACTTTGTATTGTCTAGAAGCAAGTCCACCCACACCTCCACTTCCACAAACTGCTGGGAGTTGCCTCGCTCTGCCTCAGTCAGAATTCTCCTCCTGCTTCACGTTGCCTTCATCAATGTGAAGGTCCCATTCTGGAAATGAATCTTCATCTTCACATTTCACCATCACCTCTTCATATTTCACCTTTATACCTTTAAAAGTGTCCAAGCTGGGATTTTCTTCCGGTTCGTGTTTCATGAGGGATGGGCTCATTGCGGCACTTTGACTTTCACAAGCTGATTTCAGACTCCGACTTTGCTCCTTGTGATTCTTTTGTGTTCTCTGGTGTCTTCGAAGATTTGATGAATCTGCAAACGGCTTCCTGCACAGAGCACACTTGAAGGGTTTCTCTCCTGTGTGTGTTCTCTGGTGTTTTACAAGATCGGATGACTGTGCAAATGCCTTCACGCACACACTGCACTTGAAGGGTTTCTCTCCCGTGTGTGTCCTTTGGTGTACTTTAAGCTTTGGTGAAACTGTAAACGCCTTCCCGCACAGAGTGCACCTGAAGGGTTTCTCTCCCGTGTGTGTTCTCTGGTGTTACAAGAATATATGAATCTGAAAACGCCTTGCCGCACAGAGTTTTCCCGGTGCCAGGAGATTGGCCGACCCCCCACAGGACAGGTTACACTGCGGTGCCCCTAAATTGGCTGAAGATTTTATGGGCGCAGAAGGGAAAGGTTCACTGGACCAACCGCGATGAGTTACTCACGACCTTGGGATAGGCGGAGTGTGGAGTAATTGGCCAGAAGAGCAGACCAGTGGGTTAGAATTAATGAGCACGGGAGGACAATGGGTGAGCGGCAGCAGACCCCGTGGCCCTCCATTTAGACGGCGCAGGTTAAGCGCGCGATTGGCCGCGCGGTACAATTCCACCCTGGGCCTTTTAAGTTTAGAGAATGAAGGTGGGAGCCCCGGGACGATTGGGGCAGTTGTCTTCAACCTCCGGGCAATCCAGACCCACTGCCTGCCGTCCTGCCTCCTCGAGCCGCTCGCAGCGTCCATGTGATGCCAGCGAGTGCTGCTATGAGGCAGCGATTGGCAAGGGTTTCGCTTGTCCGTCTCCCTCTGACTCTCATAGCGTCCGTGCGATGCCGTGAGAACAGCTACGAGGTACATGGTAGGACGTTTGTGTAACTGGGGTCATAGGCAGAGTTAGGCTAGGCTCTCCTCACGAAATATTCCCCCTCCAGGTAGCGGGTTTTTGTGCCGTTAATAAACTTTAGTTCATTTCTGTGTGTGTGGGTAGAGCCTCGGCGTGGAGTCTGTGATTTTTGTGGGGAGACGGTGTGCATGAGAGGGTGTGTGCGGGGCTGCAGGGTTTCGGTGTGGGGCCCACTTGCTGGCACTCGCGCGCACTTACACAGCGTGTGCATAGTAAAAACAGCCTTAGCGGCGAGGCGTGCACCCAGAGTCCTGCCGCAGCCATCCCTTTTTCGTTATCATTAGCATTGGTACACAGCGGATTAGGGCCTCGCCACGGTACATTCCAAATCCACTCACTCACATGCTCACTCACCCTCATGCAGAACAAGGGGAGTACATTCCAACTCCACTCACACGCTCACTCACCCTCATGCAGAACAAGGAGAGTACATTCCAACTCCACTCACTCACACGCTCACTCACCCTCATGCAGAACAAGGGGAGTACATTCCAACTCCACTCACTCACACGCTCACTCACCCTCATGCAGAACAAGGGGAGTACATTCCAACTCCACTCACACGCTCACTCACCCTCATGCAGAACAAGGAGAGTACATTCCAACTCCACTCACTCACACGCTCACTCACCCTCATGCAGAACAAGGGGAGTACATTCCAACTCCACTCACTCACACGCTCACTCACCCTCATGCAGAACAAGGGGAGTACATTCCAACTCCACTCACTCACACGCTCACTCACCCTCATGCAGAACAAGGGGAGTACATTCCAACTCCACTCACTCACACGCTCACTCACCCTCATGCAGAACAAGGGGAGTACATTCCTACTCCACTCACTCACATGCTCACTCACCCTCATGCAGAACAAGGGGAGTACATTCCAACTCCACTCACTCACACGCTCACTCACCCTCATGCAGAACAAGGGGAGTACATTCCAACTCCACTCACATGCTCACTCACCCTGATGCAGAACAAGGGGAGTACATTCTAACTCCACTCACATGCTTACTCACCCTCATGCAGAACAAGGGGAGTACATTCCTACTCCACTTACTCACCCTCATGCAGAACAAGGGGAGTACATTCCAACTCCACTCACTCACACGCTCACTCACCCTCATGCAGAACAAGGGGAGTACATGCCAACCCCACCCAAAAAAGTACACGAGTCTGGAATCGATCCCAGACACATTCTGGTGCACCACTCTGCCCCCCAATAGAGCGTGATTCAATTATTTCTGTCAATATGTAGCGTTGACTTCGGATGCACCTCATGTAACTCCTGAACCCCGTTAAATTGGTTGTGTTGGATTGTTGCAGCCAACTCTCTGGGAACCAGTTCCTTCAACAAAGTGCGGGCTTGCGTGTGGCGGTCTGAGTGTCTGGAGGCAACTGGAATTGGACTCTGCGATGCCTGTAATGTGAAGGTTTCTGGTCTTTTTCACAAATGTCCAGCAGGGGCGGATCAAGTTACAACAAGCAATACAATTTTGTTAGGAGTACAAAATAGAAAAAAAGTAATGCAAGTCACTAAAAATGTACGACTATAAATATAGTATCTAAGTACAAATTAAATGAGTACATACATGCCTGCCGATGTATCAATACCGAACGCAAGCTAGGGCAAGGCAGTAAAACACCAACAAAACAGTCCCAGACCACACCAAGACAACACGCAGTCATTTAATTAAATGTTCTGATCTGTGTTCTGACTTTAATGCTTCCTAACTTGTATTCTCCTGCAAGAGATGATGACATTCTAACTTGCAACGTTCATCAGCTAGCTGAGACCAGGCCAATGTGGCTTTGAATGGTGTCCTAGATGGACACCCACCACCGGAGTGGAAAATCTTACAGATGACAAGCATATGGTCAACGGGCAGATCACCTCAACGGTAGGTCCTGGTGTCAAGGACATGGGCTTGCATTCGGTGTTCTGTTACTATATAGTCCAGCAGATGTCCCTGCTTGGACCCAGTGTGCATCCATGATGCTGTGTGGATGCGCCGATGCCGGAACAGCGTGTTGGTAAGCCCAGAGTGCCGCATAGAAGTCTAGCAGCCTCCTACCGTTGTTATTGAGCTGTTCTGGCCGATGCCTTCCAATCACTTTGGCCCAGATGCCAGTGTCATGACCCACTCAGGCATTAAAGTCACCCGACAGGATGACTCCATCCCAAGGGGCGACTTTAGCTAGTACTTGTGACAGGTCATAGAAGGCATCTGACTCACCGGCCTTGCCTCCATCCCTCCACTGGTGTTAATAGTCGGTGGAGGCGTAAGCAACCACCCTTACCATTCCTCGTGTTTTGTTTATGGGAAGGCCAGACCATAGAAGCCTGGGACTTACAGTTTCCTAAACCTCAGCGCCATGCTCCCACACCTGTTGTATATATGCCTCTTCCAAAAAAATGTTAGTGTAATATTGTCTATTTTTATATCATGGCTCCTTGGAGACAAATATGCGTTCCCTGCATGCTGAAGCTTGGGAAAACCAGATGACGAAGCCAAAACAGCACTATAATGAGAAACGGGTAAACATAATACAAGAGACATTGATCAGATGGGCATGATGAGAATAACCAGAGCTGAGGAAGGCCTTAAAGCCGTCGAATATTTCGCTTCTCAGGAATAAACCTAACTCATGTAGCAAAAGGTGAAACGTTAATGAAAGGCCATAAAGGAATAACTCTTCCATGGGCAAGAAGTGACTCAGGGAATTTCTGAGAGAGCAAGGGAGGACCCATGGCAAAACACCATAAACTCACTGCACCCGAAGGCAAACAGAGGACAAAGAGACGAGAATGTCCCTTGCTGTTTCACTCTCTGAATTAACAAACCCGAGTGCCTGGAAAGTTGAAACGTAAAATTGCCAACCGCTGCATGTGAATATTGTTAAACGTCACGATTTTAAATGTTAACTTTTGTGAACGGATACATTGTTACATGACAATACAGAAGGTTTTGACTACTAGTTGCATGTTTTATTAACATCCACTTATCAATATGTAATCAGCGTCTCCGACATGGGTTAAACTTCAGTTGTATTTATTCTCAAGTTGCAGTACAGCACGTGTCTCCCTGCGCAGCTGGCTTCTCTCTTGCTCCCGGGACGGCGGCGCACGCTTTGCCTCCCGCCGCCGTGGCACTCACTCTTTCTCCGCCTCGCCGCTGGCTGACGGCGTGTCGGAGAGAGGGGAGGCTCAGCTGGTGGAGCCCGCCACGTGGCCGATGGGTGGTAGCGCAGGTGGTGACGACGTTCGGACCCGGGCTCTTCACACACCGACGACCCAGAGTCCTCTGCTGCTTCTGCTTATATCCCTCTCGGCGGTGCTAAGCTCTGCCTCTAGCCACGCCCCTCTCGGAACATTCTAGAGGGCTCTCGAGGCTTCCCGCTAGCTCTACCCATTTACCTTTCACCCAGATGGGATCCCCCTTACTGATTGGATGTGAGACAACATAGCACGTGTCTGCAATAACCCCCCGGTCGTCCTGTAGGTGGCGCACTCTCGTTACAAATACATAAGTGCCATGATATCTGGGTTAAGCATATAAACTTGTTAACGATTTATGGAAGTTTTGTATTGAAGTATTCTACCGAAGGATCATCCCTAAGATAAACACGTACAAATTACATATATTCTCCACTCTCACTCACTCTTCTCCTCACCCTCCTCCTGTCACTCACCCTTCTCCTCACGCTCACTCACTCTTCTCCTGTCACTCTTCTCCTGCCACTCACCCTTCTCCTCACTCTCACCATTCTCACTGTCACCCTTCTCCTCACTCACCCTTCTCACTCTCACCCTTCTCCTCACTCTCACTCACCTTCTCCTCACTCTCACTCACCCTTCTCCTGTCACTCACATGTCTCCTCACCCATCTCCCTCGGGGCAGCAGCGGCCCGAGCACGGCTCTGCCTCAGGGCAGCATCGGGGGGCGTACATGTTTGGGAGGGGCTCATCTCTGCTTGGATGGTTGCTCGCGGTCACGTGACACACTTAAACCAATCCGGGGGCATACATGTTTGGGGGGGGCGCACCTCTGGTTGGCTGTTTGCTCGGGGTCACGTGACGCACTTAAACCAATCCGGAGGCGTTAATCACAGTCACAGAATGACAGAAGGACAGATCTGTGATATTATATATGTAGATAAAGAATAGTAATAGCATTTTGCTGTATATGTTTAAAACTGGTTTGCAAGATTGATAGTACGTGATAATGATGATTTCTGCTGAATAATCCATCGTGAAACTATCTAATGCAACAATTCAGAAATGTCAACTCCATGTATTGTTTAGGAATACATTAACACGGCTTTATAATTTAAAATTAGCTGTATGTATCAACAGCTGGTGTTGTTACATATTCAAATATACAACTATATACATTTGGATGTATAAATATATTCCTACTGAATCTATTGTAATGTTTAATGTGAGTCTTTACTAGCTCATTTGGCCCAAAACACTCAAATTATCACTCAAATTCAAAGTTTAATATCGTATGTGCATTTTTTTTATCACCACAGGATTTACTTTTTAAAATCCTGACACTCTGGGATTTGACTATCCTCCGTGGACATGAGTCGTGAAAACAATAAGCTCATTAGAGACTGGTAGAACATGCACACTGAACATTTATTTAAATAAATTTGTGCCACATTTTAAATGTTTTAACCTGAAAACATTTCGAGTGGTACTCCCAAAAGCAATAGAAATAATTAGGATTGGTTTAAAATAAACCAATGTTAACTTCCCTAGCTTCCATAAGACATACCAATACAAACCCTATTGTGCCCTGGTGGATTAAAATGCAGAAAAAAATTAAGATAACAAATTTTAACTGTAAACGCAATCATAGGATTAGCAAATAAATGTCCCATACATTGACAACATTCACAACCGGAAAACTCACAAACACCGGTGTTTAACTCAAATTGCAAGACCGCAAAAAACGCACGATGACGATCAACGCCACCGCCGCCACCGCCGCCCGTTGTGCCTACTCATTCCAGAAGACCCTGTTGAGGACCTTGTTGACATTTCTGATCAGAGTGGCATTGTATCTCCACAGCGTGAGGTCCACGGCCAGCGAGTCGAGCGGCAAGTCGGGCTGCTCGGGCGATCGGTAGTGGTGCATGATCGCGATGTCTCCAGGCACCATCTGCGAGATGCCCAGCGCGTTGAGCGTACTGTGCACCGACGTCTGCAGCACCGCGCGTGGGTTCAGGATCATCTTGGTCGGGTTGAAGACCTCCGGCAGGTTTGGCTCCCGTCTAATGTGGCGCATGATGTTGACGCCCGGGATGGCGTTCCAAGCCTGGAACTTCGACCCAAACTCTTCCGATACCGTGTAGGGAAACACGTGGTTTTCGAATGTGTAAATGTCGGCGCCGTACTTGTCGTTCAAGTACCGCATGAGGTCCTTCCAGTTTGTGTGCTTCAAAGGGATGATCACTTCGTCGATGTCCGTGAGGACCAGGTAGCGCGTGCTGTACATGTGCCGATACACGCAGTCGTTCAGCGCCGCTATCTGGCCATAGTAGTGCAGCTCGCCTGGGTGCTCGGGGTAGTGCCACCCTCTGGACACCCGCACGTAGTCCGTGATGGGCCACTGAACGACCTCGACGAGGCCGGCCTTGATGTAGTAGAGGAGCACTTTGTTCAGCTCAGAGCTGCAGCTTGTGTTGTACACCGTCACGCGGCCCGCACCCAAGATGCGGTACATTTCGATCGCCTGCACGAACTGCAGGACGTTTCCGTAGTTCCCGAAGAGCGTGGAGATGCAGACGCTGAATTCCTGTGTGATGGTGGGGGGCATGTAGAGCCGATTTCGCACGGGCATGAAGACCCACTCGGCCTCTTCCTCGTCCGGTATTGTGCGCATGCGCTGGACGGACACGTGTCCCGGCTCGCAGTCCAGCGGCTCCGTGCACAGGAAGTCGGCCGTGCCGTACGGGAAGTCAAAGTGATCCGAGTGGACGTAGGCGCTGGCGGTGACCGTCAGGATCTCCGAGTGCCCTCGGCAGCAGAAGTGGCAGGAGAGCACGTCCGGCTCATACCGGTTGGCGATGCCGATGATGCGTGTGCTCTGACTGGCCTCGCGCTGGTCGTGGTACGCCGACACCAAGAATATCTTGGTGTCGCGCACGCGCATCATTGACGTGTTCTGCAGCGCTCCCCGTTGCCCGCACAGCGTCACGTGGTTGATCTTATCGGAAGCAGACCCCGGCTTTGGCCTGAAGACGGACGAGTTGCCGAGTGCGTCGAGGTCGCGAACGAGGAAACCCTTCCAGCTGTACATGTACCAGACGCTCAGCAGCAATGAGACGCTGAGCAGCAGCAGCGAGAGGAACAGGACCGGGAGGCGTAGCTTCATCATCCTTCGAGGCGTGCAAGGAGACAAGACGTCTGGATCAAATCTCTAGACCGCCGTCTCGGGACGAAAAGTCTGATATCGCTCGGCCTGTGATTACATTTACGTAAAAACACACACACACAGAGCTTCGCGTTAAAAATGCACAACACTTTACACAATTCCATTTCAGGTAAACCTCACAGAAAAACAAAAGCTCTCCAAAATCAAAAGACTGTATTGGCTTCAGGGCGGATATGTACAGGTACAACTCTCTGCAAGTGAATGCAATATTTGACGCTTGTGTTGCGCCCGAAACGTCATGATTTAATTTAGTTGTTTTTATTTTTGTTTTATTTTATTTTTACATACGTGACTTTACCGAAAGAACCAAAGAGTAACCATACGATAACCTGGATATAAGCATGCGTTAAATGTATTACTAAACAATACGCTCCCAGCAGCACTGAGCCTGCAGCTGTCAGAACGGTGAAATTGTTTTTTATTTATCTCAATTTCAACAGATGATCTAAATAGTCGTGGCCAATAATAATTCGTTTTACGCAAACGTCAACATATTTCTTTGGTGTTATTTTAGTCTTAATACTGGCCAATACTAATTATAAAATCTATTGAAATTGAGAGAAATACAAAATATTGTCAACCAATTACACAGCCACCACCACAACCAGAGCCGCAATCACCACCACCACAGCCACCACCACCACAACCACCACAACCAGAGCCACCACCACCACAGCCACCACCACAGCCACCACAACCACCACCACCACAGCCACCACCACCACAACCACAGCCACCACCACCACCACAGCCACCACAACTACCACAGCCACCACCACAGCCACCACCACAACCACCACCACCACAGCCACCAACACAGCCACCACAACCAACACCACAGCTACCACCACCACAACCAGAGCCACAACCACCACCACCACCACCACAGCCACCACAACCACCACCACAACCAGAGCCACAACCACCACCACAGCCACCACCACCGCAACCACCACCATAGCCTCCACAACCACCACCACTACAACCACCACCACAACCACCACCACAGCCACCACCACAGCCACCACAACCACCACCATAGCCACCACAACCACTACAACCACCACTACCACAACCACCACCATAGCCACCACAACCACCACCACAACCACTACAACCACCACCACAACCACCACCATAGCCACCACAACCACTACAACCACCACAACCACCACCATAGCCACCACAACCAGCACCACAACCACTACAACCACCACCACAACCACCACCATAGCCACCACTAACACGACCCCAGGCCGCCACCACCGCACCTGCCAGTCGAGGGCGCTGTGCTCCTGCTGCTGTTCCTCTCCGTAGAAGCGCCGCTTCGCGTCGCCCTTCGGCTCGCACGCGAAGCTCAATGCAGCCCGCGGGCACCGGCGGCAGCAGCAGCAGAGGGCAGCAGCAGTAGCAGAGGGCAGCAGTAGCAGAGGGCAGCAGTAGCAACAGAGGGCAGCAGTACAGAGGGCAGCAGCAGCAGAGGGCAGCAGCAGTAGCAGCAGCAGAGGGCAGCAGCAGCAGAGGGCAGCAGCAACAGAGGGCAGCAGCAGTAGCAGAGGGCAGCAGCAGCAGAGGGAAGGGCCGCACCCGATTCAAGAGCTGAATGGCTCACAGGGTTATACCAAATACATGGAACTGGACTGAGGCCGCGTTGCCGCCAGCACCACGTGCTTCCTGCTGACCTCTGACCTTGCCGCGTGCTTCCTGCCGACCTCTGACCCCGCGCTTGAACCACGACCCCGCCGATCTATGGCTGATTGTGTTACGTTATATAAAACATAAATATACCATATACACTTCGTATTCACAATGTACAGCTAAAGTTGACAGTGTAAATGTATTACAATATTCTTAGTTCTTTGCGGTAAAGTCAGGAAGATAGAAAATAAAAATAATAAAATAACATTTTCGAATAAAAATAATAAATTGAACATTAAAAAAAATCATAGAAGCGATGGTTTCTGCCTGTACATTTTGCGTGCAAACAGTTGCTGAGTAGAGGCCCAACGTGCGAGGCGGCCAGGCACAAACAGCACTCTGATGGGAGCTGTGGTTGATGGGAGTGGAACGCGGTCCTTGATCTGAGCCAGAGTTGTGATTTGTTGCACGTGTGACATTCAAGGCAGGGGTAAGCCTGTGGTCACAATCCTGCCTTGTGCTCAATATGTCAATGAGCCAGCAACAAACAGTGCACTAGAAGATGCAAAAGAGAAGCGTCAACACACTTCCTGCAATAAGCAAGGTAATAAGAACTTAAGAAAAGTGACGAGGGGTATTTTATGTTTATATTTGGTGTTTGCAGTTTCTCCCCGTGGTCCGGATTTCCCTCCGCATTTTTGAAACATGCATTTGGAATATTTGGCTGCTATAAATGTCCACCACACACAACATAAGCACACTTCGCTGAGCTATAATGTGTGGCCAGATTGCTCACTTCTGACAAAAATACCTGCCTGTGTGTAGCTCAGTGGGGCCTTTCCTGGTGAAATGAAAGATAGTTCAGAGTTTAGTTTTAGTTTATTTCAAAGTCGAGCAGTGGGAGGAAAGAAGGAGAGAAAGACTGCAAAAATGGGCTGACTGTGTGAATTGTGGGGCTCAACATAAAAAAAATCGTGTTCATGGTGACAGAACGTCTCGAGAGCGTGTGACCAATTTTCTCAGAATGCACCAGGTCATCAAAACACTCAGAAGCTAAGCAGGTTTGAGCCCGGCTAGTGCATGGATGAGTAACCACCGTGTACAAGAGGACTGGGGCAATGCGGTGTGGTAGGAGAAGGCAGTACAGGAAAGTTCATTGTTGTAGCGTTCTTCTACGCTCCCACTTCATACGCACCCCCATTCTCACCAACCCGCACTGACCGGCGCGATGAAATGTGTTCAAATAACGCACGCGGACCGCTCGGCATGGGGAGGCATTCATCCCGCAGTTGATCGACGTAAAAGAACAGCGGATTAACATGATGGGGGCAGAGAGAGAGAGAGAAGTTGGTGTTGGAAAAAATGTTTCAGAGTAAAGCCAGAAGTGAGCACCACAGTGTGTTGAGGAGCACACTACCTGCCACTGCTGACGTAAACATTCCATTTCTAACCACAGCGGGACCGCCAAGTCCATTAGAGAGATTGCTGAGATTTGCTTTCATAGACGTTCTTCAGCTCCTCAAACGTGACTAAAACAACGGTCTCTTAGAGATGATGCACTGATTCATGTTGAATTATTAACCTCACGATGCATCATCGTGTGTGCGTGCACATGTAAAAATAATATTTGTTTTGGTGAAATCATATACGTATGTTGCATGTCATGGGATCGTGTAACCCTCGAAGCAGCCACTAGTGGCCGATACATTCACCGCAATTTTATATATAAAAGAAGAATGGATTATTTAATCAATTCGCGACCCTGAATTGTGACAATTCATTGAAATTGCCTGGTGAGTTGGGATGGGGGCAGAGGGGGGGGGGGGGTTACACCACGGAACAAATGTTTGCTTTATAACCTTAGGCCTTCACCCAGCAGTGGCTCGATCATAGCTGCTGATGACGGTGTAGTAAATGTGGCTTTGGGAAGTACGACAAGGACTCAACAGTACTGTGGAACTTGTGCTGTGTAAGACGTTACATTCATAATCATTGTAAACATCCTGCATGTGTGTTCCGTGTATACATGGTACTGTGTTTGCGCGCACACATCGTGTACGTGGCGACATGGATACTGTGGAATATTGAGGAGAGTTGTAAATAAAGCGGTGTTCGAAGAAAGACAAAAGTTGTCCGAGTGAAATCGAACACTACATATCTACCTGATACAAATTCACATTGGTCCGGTGGATCTTTGCACCGCTTACCATATATATGCGTAAACATATACAAAGCATTTACAAAAAAATATTGAAGGTACAATTCACGCACGCGTAAATATGCACATGGAAATAAAATGGTCCGCACCTAGAGAATAAAATGTTTCTTGCCAAAATAATCCTGCGGACCCACCCGAAGTGAGACCTGGGCTGGAGGGCCCACCGTGGGCTCCCTGGATGCGCTGAATGGAGCTCTCCTGCGCGTCTCACTTCATTTTGATAAATTCTCGCTCCAAAGGTTTCATTGACTTGCGACGGACGCCTTTTAAGAGACGTACGAAAGGCGTGCCCGTTGTGTAGATCAGGAAGCCGATTCACTGGAGGAGCGGCGCTTGACGTCACCTTGCGGGTGCCCCTTTCTCTGACGCGGGGCCACGCGCCACGCGTTGCCGTGACGTCGATAACACAAACGGCGTGAAATAAGGGAAAACAACAGCAAAGGTGGCAAACAAAATAAACGTTCTGATATTATTTTAATGTGACCATCACTAAGGGATTCGTGTACGACGGTGTTTCACCTTATTAGTTGGCTGTGTCGGGTGGTAGCGGGTTTAACGGTGATAGCAGTGAATAGAGATGAAGCAGTTAGCAGTGGAGAGAGCATAGTGACGGTGATAGCGGAGAGCAGAGGCAAAGAAGTTATCAGTGGAGAGAGCATCGTGACGGTGATAGCGGAGAGCGGAGACGAAGAAGTTAGCGGTGGAGTAAGCGCAGTAATCGTGGGGAGTGGAGAGACAAAGGTGGCGAGCGAGCCGTGGCGACATGGATACTGTGAAGTATTGAGGACACGTGGAGAGTTGTAAATAAAGCGGTGTTCGAAGAAAGACAAAAGTTGTCCGAGTGAAATCGAACACTACAAATATGCACACCCCCCCCCCCCCCACCGTGGATAAGCCTTAATCCGCTGTGCACAGGTGCTAATGCAAGCGGGAAAGGAATGGCTGGGACCAGGCTATGGGGCACGCCTCACCGTTAACGCGAGCACGGCCGCTCCGTGTGCTGCAGTACACGGAGTGCCTCACGCGCTCAAATCACTCGCACGGCGCTGCAGACGCGCGTCTCACACACCGCGCGAAACCCTCGCGTAAACCGTAGCGGGTCGTAGAGATGGCGATCTACGCGCACGGCGGTGGAGTGGATTTAGCGCACCCCGAACCCCACCTTAATCACTCACGCTGCGCTGCAGACGCGCGTCTTCTACACACACACCGCGCGGTACCCCGTGTAACCAGTGGCGGTCGTATAGACGGTAATAGATCTGTAGTGATGGTAGCATCACTACTGCGTACACACGCACACGTGTGACGTCACTATGCGGGGGAGCGTCCCTACCACGCCGGTCTACACACACACATGACGTCATCCCGGCTGGAGGCGGGAATGACGTTAGGGCCGGTTCTGGACTCGGGAGGCCACGAGGGTGGTGTGAGGTCGTGGCCCTCTCTGTGACCCCAGCTGGACACGTGACTGGACCCCAGTGGGGGCCGGGGGCCTAGAGGGCACCTCGGGGGGCATGTGGACAGCAAGTGGGGGGGGGGGGGGCTTCGAGAGGGTTCTCGAAGGGAGGCGTGGCCGGGGCGGAGCCCGGGCACGCCGAGGCCCATATAAGCAGCCTCCTCACGAGGTTCGAGGCTGCCCGTATCAAGAATGAAGATGCATCGTGAAGACGCCAAGAAGAGATCCGTGTGTAGGTCCCAGCCGGCGGACTCTAGGATAGCGGTAGACGTGTAAGTCCCGCCAAGACAGGAGGCTGTACCTCCCTAGGGTATCTGAGAAGTGTGTGTTAGCTAGAGTAAGTCGGTGGTCACCACCCTATGCGTAATGTAAGAGCTAACTGTTGTGTTCATTAATAAATAAGTGTTGCCTCCCAGGAAGTTGTGTGTGCACCTAATTCGAATCCACTACAGATGCGCACCTCACACACCAACCCCGGGCCGACACACTGCAGCCCCGCGCTCGCTCTCTCACGGACCCCGGCCCCGCACGCAGTCGCTCCACTAAAATTCACAGACACCACGCCGAAGTTCGCCCACACGCGCACACAGAAATCGCACCGCACCGATCTTCTGAACTGAAGTTTATTAATGACGCGTCTAAAGAAAACCCTGTGCGGCCCAGTAGTAAATATTCCACGAGCAGCGTGTAGCCTATCCCTATTCAATCCCTGGGTGTACCCCCAAAACTCTACTTCTCAACTCGCAGATGCACTCACGGTGTCGCACGGAAGCTGCGGGAGTCGGAGGGACGATGATCCAAGAGGTCTCCGCCTGGGGTCGAGTCATAGCGGCGCTCGCCAGCGTCCCTCGGACGCCGCGAGCGGCCGGGAATCAGACTGGGGTGGCTGGATGGCTGGAGGAGAACCACCTGAACGTTTTTTCACCTCCCTCCCTTTGACGCCCTGGGAATCCGAAGATCCAGGGTCACGTGGTGTTATCCTGCGCAGACCAATCGAGCGCCTACATTTCGATTTTAAACCGATGTTCCCGCCCTTACCTGGAGCGTGACTTTCCGTTGCGCCTTGACCCATTGTCTACGCACCCCTCCTCCCCACCCGGTCCTCCCCACCCGGTCCTCCCCACCCCGCGGCGTGGCTAGGAACTTCCCTCCCACCTCCACGTCTGCGCTGCCAGCGGAGTGTTCTGCCCTCGAGGCCCCATCTCCCGTGTTGCGTGCGCTTCATTGCGGCCAGCCTGTAAAGCACTATGCGCCCCTGCGACTTTTTAAAGCTGATTTTAGGGGGGGCCGCCGTGTAATCCGGCCTGGGGGGGGGGGGGGGTCAGCCAATCTCCTGGCAACGGGAAACCGGGGGACATCCCTGCTAGGGGCCCTTCGGATGAAAGCCCGTGGGCCAGGCACCCCCCTTCGAGACCCTACGTGAGTGTGTGTGTGTTTAGTGGGAGTGTGCGTACGTTCGTGTGGAGGGGTGCGAGGGGATGGTGGCGCCGGCGGAGTTGCTCCGTTGCTGTGGCACCACAGTATCTATGGAATCGATAGTCATATCTATTGACTATAGTATTATCAGCTGACTATAGCAGTGTCTGCTTACTCTATAACAGTATTTAATTACTCTAAAGTAGCATCTACTCTGCAGCAGTATCTACCGACTCAACAGTAGTATATACCGACTCTATTGCAGTTAACTTCTTACTCAGAGTACCGTGGTGAGGCCTAGTCTCGTGCAGAGCCCCCGGCCTCGCCTAGATTGCCCAGCCGGCCGAGGTGGCACCTTGGCAGGCTGGGGCTGGGCTGCCACACCACGCTGCATAACATACCAAGCACAGATTCAATTTTCAAAATCGGCCCTCAAGCTGGAACAGATGCCTCAATTTATTGAAATGCACTTTACTTTTTTCAAATACAGCAACCCCCCCCCTCCCACCATCCCTGATCCTGTTAAAGCCATGCATTGTACTACATTACGGACAAAGTTTACAGGAATATAAAGCAATGCAGTAAAAATTCAACGAAGCAATGTTGTAAAGCTAACAGTTGGCCAACTTAATTATTTGCCGGCCATTTCACCACAGCGAATGCACCGATATAAATTCAGCAACATTTAATGCTGCCTTGTGAAATACAAACACAACTCAATTAAATTGTCATGTCCATGCTCATTACAGCTTAAGACCGGTCGCACAAAATAACCAATTTTAGGAGACAATTAAAGCTTTAAAGTTAAGTCCGACTTTACAGAAATGTTTTACCACACCCATTAGACTAAAGTTTAAAACTATACTTACAATTATAAATGTGTAAAGTGTTCAACTAAACGAGGTGTGTATCTTATTTACACACCATAGACATTAAAAGAATCGCATATCAATTAACACAACCCACATACAGTCCTTGCACTACCCCTCTACGTAACGTTTCTTCAGACCCAACAAATTTTAACTTTTTAAATCAAGCAAACCCCCAATATTTGTACACTCTGGGAGGAAGTTCTCTGCAACCTGCAACAACAAAAGCAAGCATTGCCGACATCAAGAAGCAAAACCAACAGATCATCGTCGACCCCACAAAGGGCTCCATTCTCATTTGGAGAATTTGGTTTGCGTGGTCCCGATTTAGGCCAAGATTTGGTGACAAGGTGCCTCTCCAAACCATCCAATTCCCTTCGTCAATCTCTAAAATTGGGCACGAGAGCGTTGCCAACCAACTCCATTTGAAAGAAACTACTCTACATTTGTATTTTACCAGGTAAGGCCCACGGAGCTATGCAGCGCTCTTTCCGGAGAGACATGGCCACTGTTCTGCCCCACGGCAGATATGGGGCTGTGTTTACACAGGAACTTCCTGATATGATGGTGTCGAGTTTGGTCATGTGACCTGGAAGTGACGCGTTAAGGGTCTCGAAGCGACGAGGCAAGGCAGGGGTGTCAGTCATTACAAAGAGTACAAAATGGAGGCACAATTAGCATCTCAGCGAATACGGGAGCATCTGCTCATTGTGGGAATTTAAGAATCATTGTCTGCAAGTTCGTTTATCTCCATATATATAAAAGGCAAAGTTGTGAATTTGTGCCTGTTCAAAATGTTTAGCGTACTTCCCGACTTGCAACCAACTGGAAATTGGCCATGTGGGTACTTACCAGACTGTACACCACGCAAAAATGATAAAAAATACACTTTTTTTTTTTAGGGGGGAGGGGAGCTCAATAATGCATATATTTTTTGCACGGCAAGTGAGCTGTGGCGTCAAATCTGTCACGTGACCCTCGCATGTGGAAGCGTAACGCATTGTAGTGTAGTGGTTAGCGCTACGCTGCGCTACGAACCCGGCAACCCGAGTTCGATTCCCGCTCACGGCCACCAAACGAGTAACTGCTTGGGTGTCAACATCGCCACTGGGGAGATAAAGGCGGCAGGGCGTGCTGCTGGCCACCAAACCCCCTCGTGTTCTTATAATTACTGGGACTCCTGTTATGTTAGGATTGCCGTTATAATGCTGTAAATGCCTTTATAATGCTGTTAAATTGTTACGATAAATATGGAGGCCTGGTTAACAACGAAGCCTGCCACTTGCATTATTGTGAATAGTTGTTTGTAATTAGATAAGTCGAGCCAGACTTGTGCCCATGTAACTTTAATGCATTCTTGAGAGCAAGGATGAAGATGTATCTCGTCTACAGTTCAGTGTTATGTGCAGCAGCGCTGTACATTTGGGCTGCAGTATGGTGATTACACAAAGTGACCTTATTGAACATAGTAGCGTATTCTCTTGTTGTAGAGCTATTCAGTGCTAATGTAGGTACCTGGTCCATCCAGGACCTATGATTGAGATTCATGTTGTCCAAGACAATGTTATGATGCTGCAGTGTTAATTAATTATATTGATATTGCAAGTATTAACAGATGCTCTATTTTGTGCTGTGTTTTCCCATGAGTTTTATGTCGTTCTATTCGTTAAATACGTTGGAGTCGGATGGTCACCCTGGCTCTGAAGGTTTACTACTCGGACAGTGATGCAACGCAGCGTAGTGAGGCCGAGACAGCCACCACAAATGGATAGCTCAACGAAGTGGCTTATCGTGTAGACATTTATAGCAGCAAAATACTCTAAAACGCATGCTTTTAAAAACGTGGGAGGGAAAAAAAAACAGAGGACCCGGAGAAAAATCCACATGACCACGGGGAGAACTTGCAAACTCCAAATATGCAGCAGGCGTCGGGGTTGGGATGGAACCCCAGACCTCCTGCTGCATACCAGGCAAAGTGAGTTAACATCTCCTAGCCACCGTGGCATCCAAATAGAATCGTCAAGAGGACATTCTGACACTTGAAGAAAACCTGTACCAATCTTGGCCATAACCATTCTTGTACCTCTTGATCTTCCAAACACGTGTAGAGGTGTTACGGGAGGGTGACACGCGGTTGTATAACGGTGGCCACAAACACGTCCGCTACGGTCACCACCCTGGGGGGCTGTGGGGGATGCTGTGATCACTCCCAGCCCCGCCCCTCAGTGAGAGACAGTATAAAAGGTGGGACCCGGGGAGCTGAGAGGCAGTTCAACTCAAGCAAGATGAAGAGCCAGTGAAGAACGAAGATTGACTAGCCAGACCCTGGAACTCCTTTGATTCGCTGACCTTCTGAGGGCCGGGCAAAGCAAGCCAGGGTGCGACACCGGAGCCGCGACGGCCGATGTCCCTCTGAGGGCCGGACTCGTATGGCTGGTGATCGGGACCTGCGCCGAAGCTGGGCCAGGTCAGATAGCCTCCCGGGAGAGGAACAGGATAGAGGGAACCAGGGAGCTAGCGTGGGCTAAAGCTCGGGGAACGTTTCCCTCTATAAAGTACGGGTGAAGAGGCCGTTACCTCTTCAAGTATAAGACTCGCAACTGTAACAGAAGTGTCTGTAATAAATATGTGTTGCCTCAAGTAAACAGTCTCCGACATCAATAAGGCCACTACACATGTAGCCCTCCAGCAGGTCAGATCGTACAAAAGCATTAAATTTGGCATGCGATTGATCGATAAAAAAATCTAGTCATGTTTAAGATTTTATATAAATGATGATTGAGAAGTTGTTCACGATATAATACGCAAATTATATTATGTGAGCAAATGCGGTAGTGTACCCATACTCTTTGGTTCTATTCGGTAAAGTCACTCCAGCGCTGTCCTCGAGACAGCCTGATCCCTTCACCGAGAAGATGGTTTCAAATTAAGCAACCATTGGAAAGATGTTCGAAATCGAACTAAACATTAAACTAATTTTCAATGGTACAGTATATTTTTCAAGTAGTGGTACCCCAAACTTTCGCAGCTCTTAAAAATTCCCCTTTCACACCATCAATAGGTAAACTCCCCCCCCCCCCCCCCCCCGCCAAATGGCATGTTCACCCGCACGTACACCACCTCTATGCTAAGTCGGCCAATCAAATGCTAATTTTTATGCTAATTCCTTTGTCAAGGCACCTTGTTTCCTCGCACACAGCTTAAAGGTCGCGGTCTGAGCGTGGCTGTGTTTCACCCCAGCGCTGTCCTCGAGACAGCCTGATCCCTTCACCCGATGAAAGCCGCTTGTGTTGTGGCCGAAACGTCGTGATTTTTGTTGTTTTATTTTTTACCTACGTGACTTTACCGAATAGAACCAAAGAGTATGGATCCTTGCAGTCACGAAAGCTTTAAATCTAGAAGAGTACCCATGGCTACAACCACGAGAAGGCGAGTAGAGTCAAGGACGTAATGAATGGGAAGAGGAATAGAAAGGGGTAGAGGAGACAAATGGAAAAATGGGATCAGAGACAATACCTTAAAAGGGTCTCTCTATCATCCTCCACGGAGCAGGGTATTTTCACAGGGGGGGGGGGGGTTTGGGGGCAGAGGGTAAGGGATTCAGCAGGGATGGCCACACAAGTCACGTGACTTCCTCAGGGAGGCACGAGCAGATTCTCGATATTTTTGTTTTGCAGCTTAACGGGAGTGCAGGAGCGGGAGCTGCCCTTACCTGCACGTGCTCCTCCTCCTCATCCTCATCATCATCATCTGTCTAGGCCTGCACCTTGGCCAGCAGAGGAGACCGCACCCCTGCTTTGGACATGCCCGGCCGCCCGTCCCCACCCCACAGGGTCCGGCGGTTGAGCCAGGACGCGTGGCCCCAACTCTGCCAGAAGCGGCGATTGCGCGCGGCCGGGAGGTTCTCCCCGAACGTCTGCATGTTCAAGCGCTGCTCCTCCGCCAACGTCACGCGGCAGTTCCTTACAAGATGGAAGGAAGGGGGTGGCGGGGGTTGTGAGCACAGCTGGTGCATCTTGCCAGTCATCTCAGTCTATCCATGGCCACCTGGGGTCTGTCCCATGACCTCCCGTCAGCGAGCCTTCGACATTCCACGTGTACCTTCACCGAGCAGTGAATGGCGCGTGTTGGTATTGGAGGTGGAGGGAGGAGATAAAGATGCAGTGCCACAACTTCTTGCTCGTGCCACTACTACTGGCAGAAGGGCCACAGTAAGTCACTCATTTTCATTTTGGCAAATATCGCAGTTTTTACACCGGCACACGAAAAATGGCTGCCACTTGTAAAACACGTCACGGGATTCTTTGAATGTTCCCTGCCAAGCAGCAGGCGTACATCCCTACGGTTAATGCGCCCGCAGTATTATAAATCAGAGCAGCCACTAGATTTGCACCGCGAATAGTTTTGTTGTTACGCGACAACGACTCTGTCTGACGCTCCGAGCAGTGGCTCACCCCACACCATGTTGAAGAGTGGCCTGTGGATGACGATAGATCACGGTACTACAGAATTGCTCGAGTGAACGCTAAACCCTACATTAGAGGTTCCCTGCACGGTTCCACACCATCCTGCGTTTTAGAGAAATGTTCGCCTCGTGCCCAGTCAAATAATTACACGGTTCTTCCTCTTATTTTCGAGCTAGGATTTTTTCCCGAATCAAGCGCAACACCGCAATTCACGCAGCGTGCATTTTCTGCACAGAGTAATTAAAGTTAACGTCACACATTTGCAACGCCCCAAAGTTTCCAGATATTCAGGAGGCGTAGTCAACCGCATACGAGTGAGAAGGCAGCCAGCAACGGCACCAACAATTGCCCGAGATCTGTCATCCTATATTAGGATGGTTAGGCCAACTCCATTTGTGAGTTTTTATTACACGAGGGACGAAACCAAAGAAAACCCACACGTGCAAAGGTGGGAGAGTGAATGGGGGGGAACAGCAACCCCATCTCCGTACAGATGGAGATGAATCAACATGCTGTACTGCTACCTCCTGGCAAGTCGGTGCACATGGCAGAAGATTGTGAACCACCAACCCGTTGCCTCCTCCAGGCGCTGTATATAAAGGTGTGCCGCCACCACTGCCCGTCCGAGACCATCAACCCCGCGATGAGCAAGGAGACCCAATTAAAAATCACAAGTGGCAGAAATGCCATTACCTGCCGCCATCTTTGGAAATGTTGTCAAAGAAGCATCTTGTTTTGTCATAGAAGCATTTGTCAGGAAACACGGCAGAGCTCCTGCTGGGACCCCTCTGCATGTCTGCAGCACAAAGGGAGACGTCAATGTCAGAAACTAATTAAGGGATGGCCTGGACAATTAAAGACAAAGATCCCCACCCCGTTTCGCTTCAGACTATCGGGGCAAGTGCTCTTAGTGAGTGGCACCCCGAGGCCGGCACGGCACACGAAGGCATGGGTGGGCCTAGCACCATGCCCGGCCACCTTCGTCTCCCTCATGGCGATGGCTGAGGTGAGCCACTAGAGGGGGGCGACGGTACAGATTTGTTGAACCAAACTTTTCAACAGAAGACGCCGTGGCAGCAGTGGCAACAGGCCACCGTGATGGACGCTCGTGAAGATTGCTCCTCGTGAACAAAAATTGTCAAAAGTGCATCATGGTCCTAAAGGGACCAACATTTAGTACAGGGGATTCTCCAAAATTTTTTACCATTTGTTAAAATACAACCATTCACCAATGCGAGTCAGGGCTAAAACAATACGACCATAAACTTTGCATTATATTTCAGGCCCATCAAGCTATATGGCTCTTTTTCAGAAGAGACCTGGCCACAAATGATAGCTCAACGAAGTGGCTTATTACATGAAAATTTCTGGCAGGTAAACTCCAATAAGTGCACGTTGATTCTAAAATGTGGAGGGAAAAACCGGATGACTCAGAGAAAACAGGTTTTTTTGGGTTAGATCGTGATCCAACCCAAAAAAAATCTATCATGGATGAAATTGGTCGCAAAAGCCTACATGTTCAACCGACCCAGAGAAAAATCCACACTACCACGGGGAGAGAGACGCATGCAAACTCCAAATATACAATGGTCAGGGTTTTGGTGAAACCCACGAGGCAAGGTAGCCCCCCCCCCCCCCACAGCCGCCTAATAATTTGTTGGCACAAGAGAGGCGGTGTAAGACAAATCCACTGTTGCACTGCACATCCATGCTTTACATTATCCAAGCTCCACTCTTTCTGCAACCCACACCTGACCAGAGTGATGCGAGGCCCTCACCCACAAGTGCAGTGACAGCCAAGCTTACTAAAGGCTGTCACATGCGGAGAGTTTCTCAAGTTATCATTCCTCACGATTACTCTAACTCGTATGAAAAAAAGGGCCTAATATAAATGTCCACATAAGCTACTTCATTGAGCTATCATTTGTGCCCAGGTCGCTTCTGAAAAAGCGAATAGCTCAGTGATCTTTACCTGGTAAGACAAGATTAGTTGATTTTTATTTTTTCAAGCGATTTGTTCACTTGACCTATAGACTGTGCACTCCCATCGTGTTTTTGTATTGTATGTTGTTACATTCTGACCCGCCCCTACTGAACATCTGTGGACAAAAAAACCTTTGTAGCGCATCGAAATCCCCCAGTGGACAAATAAATATTCTGATTCTAAAAGGAGACATCCCACAGGAGTGGTGGTGGTGTGAAACCGGGTCCCTCAAAGTGCTCCTTTTAAAAAAAAAGGTCCACCACCTTCTCCTTGCTTGGCCTTGTTGTTCTGGAACTCCTTGTCCAGCTCCTCGCGGTCCAGCTGCGCGTTGCTGCTCTCAAAGTCAAACTCCGCCTGAAACTCATCGCCCAGGTTCAGGGCCTGTGCCTTCTGGGGGCGCCCATGGCGGCTCGAGCCTGCGGGGAGAGAAAAATAAACGGCAGCTCGGTTTGTGATCCACCAACGCCGCGGTGGTGGCGGTGGTGAGATGTTAACTACCTAGCCTGGTACGCAAGAGCTCGTGGGTTCTATCCCGACCCCCTGCTGTATACTTGGAAGTTTGCATGTTCTCCCCAAATGTGAAACATTTCCTGCAAACTTTCTCCATTGGAATAATGCATCAATGAGTACACCCTGCTGCAAAGAAAAACACTTTTGCTGGACCCTCATGGACAAATGTGAGTCTCTTACTTTCGACCCAGGTTTCCTGGGTAAATATTCACGACCATAAAAAAATAGCGCACCGGCTGCCCGGTATTCAGGTCGGCACCAGCGGCCAAGAATCTGTTATTCTCTCCGCCCTCTGCACATGTTCAAAAGGCCATTGCCAAAGTCCAGGCTAATGCACCGCGTCGCCTTTGAGGCAACGTCAGTGATAAAAGCGGCAAGGGGTTTTTGCCTTCCCACCGCGATTTACAAAGCCCCACGACGAATGCGCCCACAGAAGCTGTGCACGGCGAGCCTTCAATACGCAAACGCATTAATTAGTCTCCGTCGGTACGAGACGCCGACTGTAAATTGGGACACGTTGCTTCAAAACGAACTTACAAATTTGATGAAAAGATGAATGACGGCATGGGGGGGTGGCGGGTGGGGAGGGCGAACACCACCCACACCACCCGTAGCCGTACCTGCAATCTGCTTCACGGGGGCCCTCCGCCACCGCCGCCGCCGCCGGGGCGCCGTCTGCACCCCCCGCTCCACTGTGCCGCTCTTCCTCGCCGGCTGCTGCGGCGTGGCGTTGACGCGCGCAGCGGCCGCGCCGGCCGTGGGCGCTGCCGCACCTGTGGGCGATGGGCACAGCCGGCGCGCACCCACCGGTCGTCTCGGTTCATCAGCCCGTCGGGGGGGGGCCACGTGGGACCCTCCCGGTGCCTCCCGGCAACGACCGGCGACACTTCATCTGGCACGGGCGCCGTGGTGACGTCACCGTCACTTAGTGGCGAAAGGCGGCTGTTGGTATTATGGGGCGGGGGGGGGCGTTCTACAACAGCTGTGTGGGCAAGACACAAGTGCCATAGCCCTCCATCACCCATCGTGGTGTCAGTGTCATCATCATTACCACCACAACCCCTCCCCCCCTATCGTTCCTCACGACTGCAGGTCACACGTTTGTGTTGTCACCAGGCAGAGGGGCTCACCGCACACAAATCCTAGTGTAGCCGAGCGTGCCATTATTACGTCGCTTCGAGCGAGGCCGTCAAAACCGCACAGATCACTCGGCGGCCAAGCGCAGCGTTTGCCGACCACCCCGTTTGCGTCTCTGACATTTTCGAAACGGAAACTCCGCTTTCATTTGCTCTTGATGAAACCAATTGCCATAGCCACGTAGGTAAAAAATAAAATAACAAAAATCATGTTTCGGCCACAACACAAGCGGCCTTCATCAGGTGAAGGGACGAGACTGTCTGGAGGACACTCCAGCGCTGTCCTCCAGACAGTCTCGTCCCTTCACCTGATGAAGGCCGCTTGTGTTGTGGCCGAAACGTCGTGATTTTTGTTATTTTATTTTTTATCTACGTGGTGACTTTACCTAATAGAACCAAAGAGTATGGATCCTAGCAGTCACGAAAGCTTTAAATCTAGAATTGCCATAGCACCACCATTCATATATTTTGTCAAAAATGCTTATTTCGCACGGGTTTAAAATATAAAAATATTAGCACACATTTGTCGTTAGGGGCGTTTGCGCGCAACGTTTATGGGTCGGGCGGCATTACATGGGGGGGGGAGGGGGGGTTAACATTAATAAACGAGACGGTGGAACGAGGGTCACCGGGGCTATTGTCCACAAGCCACGGCAGACTTCACGACTCGTCCTCCCGCCTGCAGAGGGAGGCCTCGGCTACACCAACACGGGCGGCACGAGGATCCACGACGTTTCCGTTAAAACCGGTGGCTGTTGTAACCTTTGCCGCAGCCTTGCAACCCCTTTGGTTCTCAATCGTTCACAAACAACGTGCAACGTCAACAGACATAGGGGTTTGATGAAACAAAGCGGTTGCACTTGGCCCGCGCGCAATCTGTATTTCGATGATATACCTTTGAAAGAAATCCCCAGAAAGGGGATCTTGCAACCCCCAAGGGGTGCGTGCACCCCTGGGTTAAGAACCACTGGGCGAGACGATCGTGGGGTAACACAGTAATATCAATTTACAACTTACACCCCTTTCACGTCGTCGCTTTATTATGAACACCGCTAACCCAATTTACGTCAGTGACAGCATCGATCCTTTCTCGTATCCCCATCGCCTCTTGCTTCACCTACCCTGTAAACTACCCTGTGGTGTCGCGCGCATGACGACATGTACTGTGCTTTCGATGACAAAATATATTATTGATGTACGGTATGTTTCAATTTACGTCGCACATTTCAGGAACGCATCACCAATGTAAATTGGGGTACTGCTCTACAATGCCCAATGTTCTGCTACACCATCTGCCACCCAACAAATCAAATTTGTCACCTGGAGCACCACACCAATTTACGTGGTTTCGGCAAACCAGAATGTTGAAAAAAACCCAAAAAAACAATCAGATTTCCGTACGACGTCTCATTGGACATTACAAAATCGGGCATCAGGTGTTTGGTAAGAGATGCAGGTGGCGATCCGATCAGAAATCCCCTCATCTCTCAATACCCAGCCAGTGAACAGGGTGGCCACAACCTCAGCACCACGACAGCACCTCATTGAGATCAATATAGCAAGTTGCCTCTGGCAACCTCGTTTCTCACAAAACCACAGATTTTAAAAAAGAAAGTCTTCGTTCATCATCGCCATGGAGAAATGCATCGTGCAGGACCTTGAAGCCGCAATTAAATTTTGTTGGTGCAAATCTTAATTGGGTTAAGTTGTGGAAGAGGGGTAATTTTAAAACGTTTTTATTTTTTATCAGGCAAGACACCGAGCTATATTTGCACTTTTTCAGAAGCCACTTTGCCACAAATGATCGTTGAATAAAGCAGCTTTCTTGATAAACGCCATTATTGCAAACAACAAAACCCATTTAGCACCACATTTGTATTATCTCGTGGTAGAAGAGTGGCTCTCGCACAACTACGAACCCAACGACGCAAAAAATAACTCGATTCTCAGCCACATCACGAGCAAATTATATCCAAATCGGTGGTTGGCTCCCCACCCACCCATTCACCACAACCGCACAAGTGAAGCGTGGCAGGTCAAATAACCACCCCACCACGCATGACAAGACAGCGTGGCCTTCGCAGAGCAGTCCATTGACAGAGGGCACCAAATAATAATGCTTTAAATGACGGGTTATTCTGAAAAGGCGACAATTTAAAATACAATCACTGGGTATCACCGTCAAGCGCAAAGTAAAAACAAAAATGCTCGTCCGCATGCACTATGCATTATCATCATCATCGAGCTGTTATACACAGAGCCTTTTATTTTCCTGCATGCGCTTACGGAAATAATTCTATGAAGATAGCTGCACTCAACTGTGTTCAATTAAGATCGCATTGAAATCACGCAGTTGCCTCTAAACGAGCAAAAGGCGAAAACGACCCGAGGCAAGGCCACTGGGCAACGGAAACCACGTGGCATTAAGAGGGCAAAGGTGCAGCCCTGCAGTGCCGATGTTTACCGCACACCGCACCCCCCCCCTCCCGTACCCGCAGCTCCTCCGTACGCAGGCTGCACGGAGGGACGGTGCCCGACCGCTGTGGCCCAGGCGTCGTGCCGCGCGTGGCCCGGGTGGCCGCCCGTGGCACCGCGGGGGGGTCCGGTCGGCGTGCCCGGCGCGGAGTGGCAGCTCGCCGCCGCTCCGATACCGCACGTGTGGCAGCGAGCGGCGGCCCCCCCCGGGGTGCCCGGCGAGGACTGGACGGGGGGTGAGGGTGGGTTAGGCAGCGATTAGAACAAATCACGACGGACGACGTACGCATGTCAAACTTCTTATGCACCTTCTTGGTTCTTTCGGTAAAGTCACCACCACGTAGAAGGGAAACAATAAAATAATAAAAATATAAAACTTTAAAATTCTCACGACGTTTCGACTGCAAGACAAGCAATCATCATCAGGTGTAAAAACCACCGCAAGACATTTTTTTTTAAAAAGTGGCGGGTTTTTTTTTTACGTTAGCACCACGGAGAGCGATTTGGCAGTTATTCAGATGTTCGGAAAAGAGGAGGGGGGAGACGAAAATGATGGATGCGGTCTGAAAGCCACCGTAAGCGTGAACAATCAATTAAGACCCGGAATGGTTTATCAAATCCTTCCAATGATTGCTAAGCCAGAATTCCTTCCTCTCGGTTGAAATTGTCTCTGTGTTTGTATATGTGGATAGCCTCATGAACGAATCTCTCATGGTAGCCAGATGGCTTACAGAGAACCTCTGTAAGCCATCAGGCTACCATGAGAGATTCTCCCGTTTCGGTCTTAGGAGGAGGGATAATTGCGATGTCATCACCCGAGAGCCAATCAGGTGCCAAGGGTTGCGCAATTCAGCCACTGGCACGCTGGCACCCGGGCTCGGATCTTGGTAGCCTCTTCCATCTCCTCCTCCTCAACCTGTAAAAACCCTCCACAGCTACCACTGTTAGCTAACTATTGTAACTCTCAAATGCAACTTTCATCAAGCCCCCCGAGTGTGAAGTGCAGTCTCCAACCTCGTATTCTCCACCATCTCTGGCTTCCTCGATTCCAGTGCCGTGAAGGGAAAATTTGCCCGAAATGCGGCCGATCAGCGTTGACTTTTTTTCCACATTTTGTCAACATGTTGCCAAAGATGTCCCTTAAAGGCTTAACGGACGTTCGGGGCAAGTGCAGTGCGAGCAACTACGAGGCCGGCAAAGCACACGGAGGAGGTGGGGAAGCCAGACCCACGCCCGACCGCCTTCTCCCCAGTGGCGATGTTTATACATCGCACCAGGTGCTCATTGGATAGACCTCAGGAAAAGCCCGGGACCGTTTCAGATAATCGTCACCTGGCGTTGGCCGTAAGTGGGAATCAAACCCCGGTGGGTCGTAGGCGGGTTTGTGGTGGAGCGCATCAACCACTGTGCCACCGCTCCCCTAAACCATGGCACTGCTGCAGTGGCAAGATGTTAACTACCTCGCCTGGAGTACAATAGGTCGTGGGGTTTGATCCAGACCCCCGACGCCTGCATATTTTTGGAGTTTTCAACGTCCTCCCCCGTGGTCACGTGGATTTCTCTGGGTCATCCAGTTTCTACCTCCACGTTTTAGAACCGACGAGCATTTGGAGTATTTGGCTGCTCGAAATGTCCACGCGATAAGCCGCTTCGTTGAGCAAATCATTTGTGGCCGGGTCGCTTCTGAAAAGAGAGTTAAGTAGCTCGGTGGGCCTCACATGGTACAATAAATAAATAGTTTAATGGTAAAGAGCGGCTGCACCTCTCACCTGCACCATGGCCACGTCGTGGTGCAGAGCGGACAGCATGTACTCGCACGGGGTCAAGTCCTTGATCTCGCTGATGCGAAAGACGATGTGTTCGAAGACCTCCTCGCGAGGGGCAATGGGACGGTCGGCGGGGCGCCCCTCCGTCCCGCGCAAGCACACTGCGCGCACACAAAGACGCCCGCCGCCGGTACAGACCTCCACGTACCCGTTTGGTCAAGCGTTGTTACGGTCGAGAGCACCTATGCAGGTCGGAGCAGGTGCGTGGTTGTGGGTTTTGGGCGCCACTGTGGTGAGAAGTTAACTACCTCGCCTGGTATATATCGAAGGTCATGCGTTTCATCCCAACCCTGACAACACCTGCTGTATATTTGGAGTCAGCGAGGTTTTCTCTTCCCATGGGTCGAGCGGATCCCCCCCCCCCCTCCAGGTCCTTCGATAAGCCACTTCGTTGCGTTACCTACCATTTGTGGGCAGGTCGCTTCTGAAAGAGCGATATAGTAAGTGGGCCTTACCCGCAACTTAAACAATTCTTTAAAATAGTTTCTAGCTGGTTCAGCTACCTTCATCCTCCCCAGTGCTGATTTAATCATCTTTTTTACTTACACACCACACCAGGTAACTTCACTTGAAGGCAGTCTACCTACGCGAAAACCAGAATGTGTTGGGATACAAGGCCACCACCGACGACGTTGTCTGTAGCCAGGAATCAAATCTAGCTCGCGGGGTTCCGAGCTGCACACATTTCTCAACTCTGCAAGCCATGCAAGCCGAAAATTGAGATTCATTTATTTCCTGTAACAAGCTATATTAAATATTCTTGTTTCTTTCAGTAAAGTCACGTAAAAGGGAAATAATAAAAATAAAACATAATAAAATAAAAATGAAATTTATTTTATTTTTGTTTAAATAAAATTAAAATGAAATTTATTTTATATGTATTTTATTTTATTATGTCTTAGCTGTATTAAAACCAATAGCCCATCATCCATAAGCCATATGCCTGCAGGTATTGAATGTTTATGGGTATCAACATCACAAATCCCTATCATCACTGTCGCAAAGAAGAAGTTCTCCATTGTGCCAATTTAATCCCGACAGGTGCCGTTGGCCCAAATCTGTGAATCCGTTTAGAGTATTTGGCGGCTAAACGTTCCCACGCGCTAAGCCACTTCGTTGCGTTACCTACCATTTGTGGGCAGGTCGCTTCTGAAAGAGCGATATAGTAAGTGGGCCTTACCCGCAACCTAAACAATTCTTTAAAATAGTTTCTAGCTGGTTCAGCTACCTTCATCCTCCCCAGTGCTGATTTAATCATCTTTTTCACTTACACACCGCACCAGGTAACTTCACTTGAAGGCAGTCTACCTACGCGAAGCCCAGAATGTGTTGGGATACAAAGCCACCACCGACGACGTTGTCTGTAGCCAGGAATCAAATCTAGCTCGCGGGGTTTCGAGCTGCACACATTTCTCAACTCTGCAAGCCAAAAATTGAGATTCATTTATTTCCTGCAACAAGCTGTATTAAATATTCTGGTTTCTTTCGGTAAAGTCACATAGAAGGGAAATAATAAAATAATAAAAATAAAACATAAACTCAAAATGAAATTTATTTTATTTTTATTTAAATAAAATATAAATGAAATTTATTTTATATGTATTTTATTTTATTACGTCTTAGCTGTATTAAAACCAATAGCCTGTCATCCATTAGCCATATGCCTGCAGGTATTGAATGTTTATGGGTATCAACATCACAAATCGCTATCATCACCGTCGCAAAGAAGAAGTTCTCCATTGTGCCAATTTAATCCCGACAGGTGCCGTTTGCCCAAATCTGTGAATGAAGGCAAAAATGAATCTGAAACATTTCCAAATTAACTGTTTTGGGGCCGTCCAGAAATGACGTCACGCACCTGGGGGGGGGGGGGGGGGTCAGACATTTGTGACGATGTGTGACGACTGGGGGGGGGGGGGGAGTTTGATAAATGTGACGTCACATCAAAATGCGCAACTTTAAATATAGACAACACGTTCCACTTAATTAGACTTTTTAATGTTTTCTCCTACAAGATCAGAGTGCAGCGGCACATTAAATACGCACTACAATGACAACAATAGTTTAAAGCGATTTGAAGCGTGTTTTATTTTGGCGGGGGGGGGGGGTGAGGGGTGAGGGGGCAGAGCTTTGTGACGTCATATTTGAGGGCGGGGGGGGGTCAAAAAAATCGTTCAGAATCACGTGACGTCATTTATGGACGGCCCCTTATGTGGCACCGCCGGGCTCTTTGGCCGGGTCACGCGCCGTCTATGACCAGCCGCGTCTCATTGCCCTGTGACTACCGACCCGGCTTCAACACTTGATTTTTGCACACAGCGTTTTAATAATTTTTTTTTGTGTGGAATATTTGCTGGTTTATTCCAGAATGTTTCTGTTACGCGTCGTCGCTTTAAGATGTTCTGTGTTCAAATGTTGTTTGTTGCGGTTGCACCCGACTTAAGAGCCGCATGGCTCACAGGGGTATACCTAATAAATGAAACTTGAAACTTGAACACGCGCACGCACCGAAACCACGAACTTTTTCAGGTCAACGGGGTTAATCGCGCGTTCGTGTTGGCATAGCTGTCAACCCCTTATCAGTGCCCCTAGATTGTTACAGATCGATTCAAACCCTTATTGGTCACCCCCTGCCCTTATAAACATCAACGTTTAGCCAACGAGGTCCCGTTGCCAAGGGAGAAACGCAAACAGATGGACGAAACAATGTGTGCCCGTATTGAAACGGCTGTGCACCCAATAACCTTCGTTGAAAAATACTTGAAACCACTGCGACCCAGAACCAGCAAGAACAACCTCAGAACATTCGTGATTAAGCGGGTGACGAGTTGAAGAACTTTGCCCCAGTACAGCTAGAGGCACCGGCCATAAATGACGTCGCGCGATTTTGGACGATTTTTGCCACCCCCCCCCAAAAAAAAAATATAAAACATGCTTCAAATCTCTTTAAACTATTATCATTGTAGCGCGTATTTAATGTGGCGCTGCACTCTGATGTTGTAGGTGAAAACATTTATTAAAAAGTCTATTTAATTAAGTAGAACGTTTTGATTTAAAGCTTTCGTGACTGCAGGGATCCATCTTATTGGTTCTTTCGGTAAAGTCACGTAGAATGGAAATAAAATAAAACATAATAAAATAACATTTTATTAAAAAATCAAATAAAGTAAATAATAAAACATAATAAAATTTTATTGAAAATGAAATGTTATTGCTTTATTTTTATTATTTTATTTCCATTCTACGTGACTTTACCGAAATAACCAAGAAGATAAGTAGGACGTGTTGTCTATATTTAAAGTTGCGAATTTTGATGTGACGTCACATTTCTCAACTCCCCACCGCCCCTCGTCACACATCGTCACAAATGTCTGACCCCCACGTGACGCATCAATGGCTGTCATTTTAAACATTTCTGGGCAATTCCCACTGAGATTAAGGACTCTCTTACAAATCCAGGTTAATTGAAAACGCAAAAGTACATACAGCAATCCAATACAATCATGATTTCATTTATTTCTTTTCATTTATTTTATTGATTTTTTTCACCTATGTGACTTTACCGAAAAAAACCAAAGACTATCTTATTTGTCGTTTGAGCATCTTAACACCTCCTGTTTGATTACCCTGAAAAGGGTCAAACCCCTCTTTAATACCCCCCCCACACATTGACCCCACGACACCCACACCAATCTGTCCAGAAGGCGACGTCGCCGACACGTTCACCTCCTCCTGGCAAACTTTCCCCAGTCCCAAGGCCTCCTCCTCCTCCTCCTGCTGCTGCTGCTGCCCGAGCGAGTCGCCTGTTAGGACGACTCAAGCAGCTTCATTAAACCCCTAACCCGCAGCTTCGCGGTGTCCACAGTCATCCCGTGAACCACCCACCCCCACCCCCCAGTGCGTAACCTTTCGCCAAGACGACGGTGGAGTCGTCCGTGTTGATGTCACAGAGGATGCCCTCGTAGCGGATGCCCGCCATGGAGAGCAAGCTCATCCTGACGCCCATGCAGGCCGCCCAAGTGGCCATGGTCGCCGGCTCTGGCTACGGGCGACGAGAGGGGCTGGTGGGGCCGCCTTGGTGGGGCCGGGCAGGAGGAGGGGGGAACTTGGCCCGGATCGTGAGACGACGACGATGATGATGATGGTATTGGTGGTGGTGTTGATGATGGTGATGATGGTGGTGTTGTTGATGGTGGTGTTGATGGTGGTGGTGTTGTTGATGGTGTTGATGATGTTGGTGGTGTTGTTGATGGTGTTGATGATGTTGGTGGTGTTGATGATGATGGTCTTGTTGATGGTGGTGGTGTTGATGGTGGTGGTGGTGTTGATGGTGGTGGTGTTGATGGTGGTGTTGATGATGGTGGTGTTGATGATGATGGTGGTGTTTATGATGATGGTGTTGTTGTTGATGGTGATGTTGATGGTGTTGATGATGATGGTGGTGTTGTTGATGATGGTGATGATGGTGTTAATGATGGTGGTGTTTATGATGATGGTGTTGTTGTTGATGGTGATGTTGATGATGGTGGTGTTGATGATGTTGATGATGATGGTGTTGATGATGATGGTGTTGATGATGATGGTGATGTTGATGATGATGGTGGTGTTGATGATGTTGATGATGATGGTGTTGATGATGATGGTGTTGATGATGGTGATGTTGATGATGATGATGGTGTTGATGATGATGGTGGTGGTGTTGTTGATGATGGTGTTAATGATGGTGGTGTTTATGATGATGATGGTGTTGTTGTTGATGATGGTGGTGTTGATGATGTTGATGATGATGGTGTTGATGAGGATGGTGTTGATGATGATGGTGATGTTGATGATGATGGTGGTGTTGTTGATGATGATGATGGTGTTGATGATGGCAACAACTCACGGCGTATCCCCCACGTGTTCACGGACACGCCACTGGCACTGCAATGCACTCTGGGTAGCGCCAAGTGGGCGGGATTGTGGGGGGAGGGGGATTTGTTTCTCTTCCGCTCAACGTCGTGGGTTTTTTGCTTTGTGTTTCATTTTAGTCATTTTTTATTTAATTTTTATTTTCTATCTACGTGACTTTACCGAAAGAACCAGGAATGTGAACTGCATGAAATATAAAGCGGGTCACGTGCATGCCTCTCGACCAATAGAAATACGCGGCGTTTTTTTAAACCGAGGGGCATTTCCCCACCCCGCCCACCCTGCCCCCCGTCCACCCCGCCCCTTACACCCCCACCCCGCCCCCTTACACCCCGCCCCCTTGCACCGCCCCGCCCTCTTCCACCCCGCCCCGCCTCCTTCCACCACGCCCCCTTCAAACCCCGCCCCTCCTCCACCCACGTCTCTCCGTGACGGTTTGAAGGCCCAGTTCAGTTTTCAGTTTATTTTAGCCCTGTGAGCGATTCGGCTCTTGAATCGGGTGCAACCACAACAAACAAAAAAAACAAAAACACGAACAAGAAAAACATCTTAAAGTGACTATGTGACTGTGCAAACAGAAAATCCATGAAAAAAACAGCAAAATATTCCTGAAAAAAGTAGCCGTACACCAACGCTGTGTGCAAAAAATCCCAGTGGGATGCAAGTCAAACAACAACCACAAAAACTTAGATTAAGGCCATCAGTTTAACTCCGTACTACAACAAAACAAACATGTCCAAACCTAAAAACGTTTTCCAAATCACCAAAAAATAAAGCCATAATTGCAGCGTAACAGTGATCACAGGGACTGTGACCGATTTTTTACAATTAACTACATAAATAACATGTAACACCAAATCCTAGAGCCAGAGTTGGCTGCATGAGTTACTCCACAACAACAGATGCATCGGTCTGAGTATCAAATTACTCAATGTACCTTTAAGATCAGCACGCTAAATCAAAATACAGATAATACTTTGCAGCGTCATCCGGAGCGAAACATTTTATTTTATGTTACGCCAATGAATAGCAGTGGCAGCTAGGGGTGTACAACTCCTCGAGAGCAGTTTTGAGAGAAGATCTCATTGGTAGCGATTCAAGTTGCAGTTTATTGGCAATAGCATTCCAGACTCTGGGGGCATCAATAGCAAAGGCCCTTCCTACGGCAATAGGGAATGTGAAGCTGGTAAATGAGCGAAGACCTGAGGTCAAATTTGTTATTTGAAATAGAGTGGAGATCCAGCAAGTAGTCTGTGGATTTTTTTGTAAGTACATCGTGAATAAATAAGATCTGGTGCACAAGCCGTCGAACATTAAGAGACGTTAAGTTTGACCCAATGTAGAGATCACAGTGGTGAGTCCTATATGTGAAGTTCAATGTAAATTTTAAAGCCGAGTGATAGATGGAATCAAGCTTCTTCAGTACAGTACTTGGGGCTGATTTATACACGATGTCACAGTAGTCAAGTAGAGGCAGTATGGTAGCTTTTATCAATTCCAAACGGAACATTGGGGAGAAGCAGTGCTTGTGTCGATACAGAAAACCAATTTTTATTTTTGTCTTTTTACCAATATAATCAATGTGATCTTCAAAATTCAGTTTTGAATCCAGGATGACCCCAAGATACTTATAGATCTTGACTTGCTCTATTTTATAATTATTTAAGGAATGTAATTGGGGAAACATGACTTCCTGCTTTAGTCCTGGTGAGAAGCATAGCACCTTGGTTTTGTAGGTATTCAGGACTAGTTTAAGAGCAACTAGCTGATGTTGTAGTTTGATGAAATCACCCTGTAGCTTAGCAATCACGTCATCCGGAGAGCGGCCAGCAGTAATCACTATTGTGTCATCTGCAAAAAGATTTACCCTGGAATGATCCAGGTCAGTGCCCAAGTCATTGACATAAAGATAGAAGAAAAGGGGGCCGAGGATGGAACCCTGTGGAACCCCTTTTGTTATCTTAACACTGTTTGACCTCCAACCATCTGTGAATACAGTTTGGGTGCGAGAAAAGAGGTAATTTTGTAACCATTTTACTGTGTTTTCGGAAAAACCGAGGCAACTTAATTTACTAAGCAGGGTGTTGTGGTCTACTGTATCAAAAGCTTTGGACAGGTCTAGAAAAAGACAGGTACAGTACTGCTTATTATCAAGGCTACTGTAAATGTGATTCAGAGAGTCTAATGCAGCAGATGTGGTGCTGTATTTTTTTCCGAACCCAGATTGTTTTAGATGTAGTAGATTGTTGGTGGACAGGAAACTGCTAATTTGGTAGGTCAATAATTTTTCAAAAATTTTCATCAACGGGGACAAAATTGAGATAGGTCAGTAGTTATTTGGATCATCTTTAGGGCCCCCTTTGTGAAGTGGACGGACATAGGAATGTTTCCATTCTAGAGGAACTGATGCTTCTTTGATGGACAGGTTGAAAATATGGGCTATAGGTTTGTATATTAGGTGACCAACAGTTAGTAGAGCAAAGACGGGAATACTATCTGCTCCGGAAGAGGAAGACCCTTTGAGGTAAGACAGTTGTTTCAGAACATTACTTTCGTGGATTGTCTGGAAACTAAATTCGTTTAATGTTTGGACAGGGGTGTAGGAATTTGCATGAGCAGAGGTGACTCCCAATACATTATAAAAAAAGATTACCAGCTTCAGAAAAATGAAGGTTAAAATTGTCAACTATTTTTTTGGGATCTGAAAAATATTCCCCATTTCGGTTAAGCTCAACGGGCAGATTGTCTGTTTTGGATGCCTTTTCGATATATTTGTTTTCAAGAAAATCCTGGCATTTCCATGTGATTCCAGGAGAGTGGAGGAAAAGTAGGCATTTTTTGCATGCCGTATTTTTTTGACGCATCTATTCCTTAAAATCCTGTATTCTAGCCAGTCATTGACCAAATTACTTTTCTCAGCACATGCCCAAGCCTTGTCCCTAGTTTTCATTAGCTTTGTAATCAAATGATCAAACCATGGTGGGCGGTTGCATTTAGTTTTAAATCTAACCAACGGAGCATGTTTGTTAAGAATTTGGAGAAACGTGTACCTGAAAGTCTCCCAAGCCGTAATCAGCTTGGGGATATCAGAGACCTTGTCAATATCCGAGTGAAGCACATCATTAGCAAATGCCTGAGTGCTGAAGTGTCTCATAGAGTGCTTCTCAACCAATTTAGGGGGGCTTTGGGTCTGGCTGATGATCTCACTCCAAAAATGAAGGAGTGATCACTAAGGTTATTACCCAGAACACCAGTCAGTGTGAAATTGTGAGGGGCATATGTCAATAGGACGTCAAGCAGAGTTGACTGTCCCGAATATTTTAGGTTGGGTCTTGCGGGGACATTTATTAATTGAAACAGATTAAATTCATCTGCAAAATGTGTGGCCACGGCCGGCGGGTTTAGCCAATTCCAATTTAGATCACCCACTAAAACTATTTCACCTTTAGGGAGGCGCCCAAAAAGCTCTCTCAGTGCAGACGCAGCTTCAACATCCTTCCCACTAGGCGGTCGATAGCAGCACACTACCAATATCTGTTGATTATTTGGGAGCGTTATTTTGAGAGCGAGACCTTCAAAGCAACATTTTTTAAACAAGGAGTGAGCTAGTGAACAAGCTCCTCAGCCGCCACCATTTCAGTCTCCGACCGCCAGCGCTTCCTCTGCGTCTTCGCCATCAACAACTCCAAGTCCTTCGAGGACATCCACCAGTACAGGTGGGTCGGTGTGTGTGTGTCGGACTTAACGCATCCACAAGTACAGGTGGATGTGTGTCGGACTTAGTGCATCCACAAGTACAGGTGGGTCGGTGTGTGAGTGTGTCGGACTTAGTGAATCCACCAGTACAGGTGTGTGTGTGTCGGACTTAGTGCATCCACAAGTACAGGTGTGTGTGTCGGACTTAGTGCATCCACAAGTACAGGTGTGTGTGTGTCGGACTAAGTGCATCCACAAGTACAGGTGTGTGTGTGTCGGACTTAGTGCATCCACAAGTACAGGTGTGTGTGTGTGTGTGTCAGACTTAGTGCATCCACAAGTACAGGTGTGTGTGTGTATCGGACTTAGTGCACCCACCAGTACAGGTGGGTCGGTGTGTGTGTCGGACTTAACGCATCCACAAGTACAGGTGTGTGTGTGTCGGACTTAGTGCATCCACCAGTACAGTGGGTCGGTGTGTGTGTGTGTCGGACTTAGTGCATCCACCAGTACAGATGGGTCGGTGTGTGTGTCGGACTTAGTGCATCCACAAGTACAGGTGTGTGTTTGTGTGTCGGCTTAGTGCATCCACAAATACACGTGGGTGTGTGTGTGTCGGCGGTGGGTGGCTTACTGCAGCTACCATATCATGCGTCTTGTGCTGGAAGAAATAAAGCCTCCAGTTAAATTTTTGACTTGTTACACTGGTCTACAGCCAAAATGCTTTCGAGAAATAAACATGTAGTCCAACTTTACTAATTCTGTGTCACTGAGCTGTCCACTTGACACTGATGTTCCGGTGTGTCTGTTCCACCTGAAGAAGGAGACTTGTGTTGCCTCCGAAACGTCGTGATTTAATTTTCTTTTGTTTTATTTTATTTTACCTCCGTGACTCCACCGTACAAATTGATTCTCATTGTTTCGTGAGGAGTCGACTCCTTTTTAATCGCATAAGAATCGACTCCCATTGACTTGCACAGGGAATCGGATTGTAGATTGTCTTAGAAATCGATTGCTTATTGAATTGCATGAGGAATCGACTTAGCGTCTGAATCAATTCCTTGTCGACTTGTGTTTGGAACCGGTTCGTCGTGTGGAGTTGGATCCGGGTCCGGGGGGTTCAGCATCGCCTGGTGAGATTACACTCAACACTCACCACTACTCACCACTAGTACACTCACCACTACTCATCACTAGTACACTCACCACTACTCACCACTAGTACACTCACCACTAGTACACTCACCACTAGTACACTCACCACTCACCACTAGTACACTCACCACTAGTACACTCACCACTACTCACCACTCACCACTAGTACACTCACCACTAGTACACTCACCACTACTCACCACTAGTACACTCACCACTAGTACACTCACCACTACTCACCACTAATACACTCACCACTAGTACACTCACCACTACGCACCACTAGTACACTCACCACTACTCACCACTAGTACACTCACCACTACTCACCACTAGTACACTCACCACTAGTACACTCACCACTTACCACTACTCACCACTTACCACTAGTACACTCACCACTAGTACACTCACCACTTACCACTACTCACCACTCACCACTAGTACACTCACCACTACTCACCACTCACCACTAGTACACTCACCACTAGTACACCCACCACTCACCACTAGTACACTCACCACTAGTACACTCACCACTAGTACACTCACCACTACTCACTAGTACACTCACCACTACTCACCACTAGTACACTCACCACTCACCACTACTCACCACTCACCACTAGTACACTCACCACTAGTACACTCACCACTACTCACCACTCACCACTAGTACACTCACCACTAGTACACCCACCACTCACCACTAGTACACTCACCACTAGTACACTCACCACTAGTACACTCACCACTACTCACCACTACTCACCACTAGTACACTCACCACTAGTACACTCACCACTCACCACTAGTACACTCACCACTACTCACCACTAGCACACTCACCACTAGTACACTCACCACTCACCACTAGTACACTCACCACTAGTACACTCACCACTACTCAACACTCACCACTAGTACACTCACCACTACTCACCACTACTCACCACTAGTACACTCACCACTAGTACACTCACCACTACTCACCACTCACCACTACTCACCACTCACCACTAGTACACTCACCACTAATACACTCACCACTAGTACACTCACCACTAGTACACTCACCACTCACCACTAGTACACTCACCACTAGCACACTCACCACTCACCACTAGTACACTCACCACTACTCACCACTAGTACACTCACCACTACTCACCACCACTCACCACTAGTACACTCACCACTCCCCCACTAGTACACTCACCACTACTCACCACTAGTACACTCACCACTAGTACACTCACCACTACTCACCACTCACCACTACTCACCACTCACCACTAGTACACTCACCACTAGTACACTCACCACTACTCACCACTACTCACCACTAGTACACTCACCACTAGTACACTCACCACTCACCACTAGTACACTCACCACTACTCACCACTAGCACACTCACCACTAGTACACTCACCACTCACCACTAGTACACTCACCACTAGTACACTCACCACTACTCAACACTCACCACTAGTACACTCACCACTACTCACCACTACTCACCACTAGTACACTCACCACTAGTACACTCACCACTACTCACCACTCACCACTACTCACCACTCACCACTAGTACACTCACCACTAGTACACTCACCACTCACCACTAGTACACTCACCACTAGCACACTCACCACTCACCACTAGTACACTCACCACTACTCACCACTAGTACACTCACCACTACTCACCACCACTCACCACTAGTACACTCACCACTCCCCCACTAGTACACTCACCACTACTCACCACTAGTACACTCACCACTAGTACACTCACCACTACTCACCACTCACCACTACTCACCACTCACCACTAGTACACTCACCACTACTCACCACTCACCACTACTCACCACTCACCACTAGTACACTCACCACTCACCACTACTCACCACTAGTACACTCACCACTACTCACCACTACTCAACACTCACCACTAGTACACTCACCACTAGTACACTCACCACTAGTACACCCACCACTCACCACTAGTACACTCACCACTCACCACTAGTACACTCACCACTAGTACACTCACCACTAGTACACTCACCACTAGTACACTCACCACTCACCACTAGTACACTCACCACTAGCACACTCACCACTCACCACTAGTACACTCACCACTACTCACCACTAGTACACTCACCACTACTCACCACCACTCACCACTAGTACACTCACCACTCCCCCACTAGTACACTCACCACTACTCACCACTAGTACACTCACCACTAGTACACTCACCACTACTCACCACTCACCACTACTCACCACTCACCACTAGTACACTCACCACTAGTACACTCACCACTACTCACCACTCACCACTACTCACCACTCACCACTAGTACACTCACCACTCACCACTACTCACCACTAGTACACTCACCACTACTCACCACTACTCAACACTCACCACTAGTACACTCACCACTAGTACACCCACCACTCACCACTAGTACACTCACCACTCACCACTAGTACACTCACCACTAGTACACTCACCACTAGTACACCCACCACTCACCACTACTCACCACTAGTACACTCACCACTAGTACACTCACCACTCACCACTACTCACCACTAGTACACTCACCACTAGTACACTCACCACTCACCACTAGTACACTCACCACTCACCACTGCTCACCACTCACCACTACTCACCACTAGTACACTCACCACTAGTACACTCACCACTACTCACCACTAGTACACTCACCACTAGTACACTCACCACTAGTACACCCACCACTCACCACTACTCACCACTAGTACACTCACCACTAGTACACTCACCACTCACCACCACTCACCACTAGTACACTCACCACTCACCACTACTCACCACTCACCACTACTCACCACTAGTACACTCACCACTACTCACCACTAGTACACTCAACACTCACCACTAGTACACTCACCACTAGTACACTCACCACTAGTACACTCAACACTCACCACTAGTACACTCACCACTAGTACACTCACCACTACTCACCACTCACCACTAGTACACCGCTGTGTCTGTTCCACCTGAAGAAGGAGACTTGTGTTGCCTCCGAAACGTCGTGATTTAATTGTTTTCTTTTATTTTGTTTTATTTTACCTCCGTGACGCCACCGTATAAATTGATTCTCAACATTGTTTCGTGAGGAGTCGACTCCTTTTTAAACGCATTAAGAATCGACTCTTATTGACTTGCACGGGGAATCGGATTGAAGAGTTGTATTAGAATTCGATTGCTCATTGAATTGCATGAGGAATCGACTTAGAGTCTGAATCAATACCTTGTCGACTTGTGTTTGGAACCGGTTCGTCGTGTGGAGTTGGATCCGGGTTTGGGGGGTTCAGCATCGCCTGGTGAGTTTACACTCAACACTCACCACTACTCACCACTAGTACACTCACCACTAGTACACTCACCACTACTCACCACTCACCACTAGTACACTCACCACTACTCACCACAAGTACACTCACCACTCACCACTACTCACCACTAGTACACTCACCACTAGTACACTCACCACTCACCACTAGTACACTCACCACTCACCACTACTCACCACTACTCACCACTAGTACACTCACCACTAGTACACTCACCACTAGTACACTCACCACTCACCACTAGTACACTCACCACTACTCACCACTAGTACACTCACCACTCACCACTAGTACACTCACCACTACTCACCACTAGTACACTCACCACTACTCACCACTCACCACTAGTACACTCACCACTAGTACACTCACCACTACTCTCCACTCACCACTAGTACACTCACCACTAGTACACTCAACACTCACCACTACTCACCACTCACCACTAGTACACTCACCACTAGTACACTCACCACTACTCTCCACTCACCACTACTCACCACTAGTACACTCACCACTAGTACACTCAACACTCACCACTACTCACCACTCACCACTAGTACACTCACCACTACTCACCACTACTCACCACTCACCACTAGTACACTCACCACTAATACATTCACCACTACTCACCACTAGTACACTCACCACTAGTACACTCACCACTAGTACACTCACCACTACTCACCACTCACCACTAGTACACTCACCACTACTCACCACTACTCACCACTAGTACACTCACCACTCACCACTAGTACACTCACCACTAGTACACTCACCACTACTCAACACTCACCACTACTCACCACTCACCACTAGTACACTCACCACTACTCACCACTAGTACACTCACCACTACTCACCACTAGTACACTCACCACTGGTATACTCACCACTAGTACACCCACCACTCACCACTACTCACCACTCACCACTAGTACACTCACCACTAGTACACTCACCACTCACCACTACTCACCACTAGTACACTCACCACTAGTACTCTCACCACTCACCACTACTCACCACTAGTACACTTACCACTAGTACACTCACCACTCACCACTAGTACACTCACCACTAGTACACTCACCACTCACCACTAGTACACTCACCACTAGTACACTCACCACTAGTACACTCACCACTCACCACTACTCACCACTAGTACCCCCACCACTCACCACTAGTACACTGACCACTAGTACACTCACCACTCACCACTACTCACCACTAGTACACTCACCACTCACCACTAGTACACTCACCACTAGTACACTCACCACTACTCACCACTAGTACACTCACCACTAGTACACTCACCACTAGTACACTCACCACTCCCCCACTCCCCCTCCCTCCCCCCCAGGTCGAGGACTTTGTCACCACCATGGCCAACGCGGCCTTCCTGTCTCACGCTCTGCGCCCTGACCCTTCTGCTGTCCCTGCTGCTGTTGCTGCCCCTGCTGTCCCTGCTGCTGCTGCCCCTGCTGTCCCTGCTGCCCCCGCTGTCCCTGCTGCCCCTGTTGCTGCCCCTGCTGTCCCTGCTGCTGCTGCCCCTGCTGCTGCTGTCCCTGCTGTCCCTGCTGTCCCTGCTGCCCCTGCTGCTGTCCCTGCTGCTGCTGCTGCCCCTGCTGCCCCCGCTGTCCCTGCTGTTGCTGTCCCTGCTGCTGCTGTCCCTGCTGCTGTCCCTGCTGCTGCTGCCCCTGCTGCTGCTGTCCCTGCTGCTGCTGCCCCTGCCGCCGCTGCCCCTGCTGCCCCTGCCGCCGCTGCCCCTGCTGTCCCTGCTGCTGCTCCTGCTGCTGTCCCTGCTGCTACTGCCGCACTGCCGCTTGGCTCCTCGCTGTGCCGCTGGTGGCTCGGCTTCCTGGGCGCTCTCAGACGCTGCTGCTGCTGCTGCACCACCACCAACACCACCGCCGCTGGCTGTGGTGTTGGTGGTGTTGGTGGTGGTGGGGGTGGTGGTGGTGTTGGTGACGGTGGTGGCGGTGGTGTTGGTGGTGTTGGTGGTGTTGGTGGGGGTGGTGGCGGTGGTGGTGTTGGTGGTGGTGTTATTGGTGGTGGTGTTGGTGGCGGTGGTGTTGGTGGTGGTGGTGTTGTCGGTGGTGGTGTTGGTGGCGGTGGTGGTGTTGGTGGTGGTGGGGTGGTGGTGTTGGTGGTGGTGGCGGTGGTGGTGGTGTTGGTGGTGGTGGTGGTGGCGGTGGTGGCGGTGGTGGTGGTGGTGGTGTTGGTGGGGGTGGTGGCCGTGGTGGCAGTGGTGATGGTGGTGGTGGGGGTGGTGGTGGTGGCGGTGGTGGTGGTGTTGGTGGGGGTGGTGGCCGTGGTGGCAGTGGTGGTTGCGAGCAACCCGAGGAGTGGGCGGTGGCAGTGGTGAGGGCGGCTGGGACGCCGCGCTCACTCCTCACGCTGCTCACTGACCGTGAGGACGACGACCAGGTGAGACCACGGGTGGGGCGCACAAGGATATGTGTCTGTGTGTGTGTAGGTCGACTCAGCTTCAAATGAGTACCTGGAGCGATGTGTAAACATCGCCGCTAGGGAGACAAAGGCGGCCGGGCATGGTGCTGGCCACCCACCCCCTCGTGTGCCGTGCTGGCCTTTAAAGGCGCTCGCTAACAGCACTTGCCCCTACAGTCTGTTAAGGCTATACGGGGTATCTTTGTCTGTGCGCGGCACGGGCTAGAGAAGAGATGGAGTGACGTGGTACAAGAGGATGTGGAGCTGAGTCGACTTCCCGATGACTGGTACCAGCGGTGTAAAAATCGGCCTCTGTGGAGGAGGCTCGTGAAGGACGCTACTGGGCAGTTGGAGGCAGTCGCCCTCCAACAACAACGGAGGGCGGAGGAGTGACGCTCACAACAACGAGCGGAGCGCCGGGTGGCTAAAGCACAGCAGGTTGGCACAGGAGGGGGCACAGGCGGTGCATCAGCCAGTCATCTCAGTCAGTCGACCCGTGGCACCTGGGTCTGTCCCTTGACCTTCTGCCAGCGGGCGTTCGACACTTCACGTGGCCTCAAGGTGCACATAGCCTGGCACAAGCGTCGTGGTGACATCACCGCCACTTGGTGGCGTATGGCGGTTGTTGTTTGTGCATCTCCTCATCTCCCCGTGCCCCCACAGGTGCGTGCGTATGCATGTGAGGTGTTGCAAGTCCTCAGCTCCAACCATGTTGGCGCATTGGCCCTCTGCAACAATGGAGGCATCGCGGCCTTCGCCAGCCTGCTGGGACGCACTCACAACCCTCACACCCTGGAGAAGATCACCGGTAGCAACCCACCCACACTCACCACCCACTCTCGCCACCCACACTCACCACTCACCACCCACTCTCACCACCCACACTCACCACCCACGCTCACCACCCACGCTCACCACCCACACTCACCACCCACACTCACCACCCACACTCACCACCCATGCTCGCCACGCTCGTCACGCTCACCACTCTCACCACGCTCACCACGCTCACCAGGCTCACCACTCTCGCCATGCTCACCACCCACACTCACCACTCACACTCACCACCCACCCACCCTCGCCACCCCTACCCCAGGCACGCTGTGGAACCTGTCGTGCCACGAGCCTCTGAGGGCTGCGCTGGTGGAGCTCTGCCTCCCGGCGCTGGTGGAGCTCGTGCTGGTGCCAGAGAGCGGCTGGAGGAGCAACGTTGGAGACAAACCCTCATCACCCTCCTCACCCAGCTCGCCCGCCTCGCCTTCCGCGGCGTTCTGCAACGCCCTGGCGTGCCTGCGGTAAGGCGCGCCGAGGCAGACGTGACGGGGACGTCGCGGTGGACGCGACGGGAATGTCGCGGTTGACGTGACGGGGACGTCAGGGTTCACGTCACGGCGGTGACGTTGCAGGGAGTTGAGCTCGGCAGACCCGGACAGGCGGCTGAGCATGCGGCAGTGTGAGGGGCTGGTGGACTGCGTGCTGCACTTCATCCGCTCGGCACTCAAAGGCCACAACATCGAGACTCAGGTGACCCCCACACCAAGATGGGTAGTGGTAAAGTAGTGGTTAGCGCTACGAACCCGGCGACCCGGGTTCAATTCCCGCTCGTGGCCAACACCGGTGACGATTATCTGAAATGGTCCTGGGCCTCCCCTAGGTGTACTCAGCCTCAAATGAGTACCTTGGGTGGTGTGTAAACATCACCACTGGGCAGACAAAGGTGGTCGGGCATTGTGCTTGCCACCAACCCCCTCACAGCACTTGCCCCTACAGTCTGTTAAGGCTATATGGAGGGTCTTTGTGTATGTGTGTGTATGTGTGTACTCGTGTGTGGATGTATGTGTGTGTGTATGTATGTCCGTGTGTGTGTATTGTCCGGCAAAAACAACCCCCTACCTCCTCGAGGTGCCGGATGGCAATGTTGTGGTGGGCAGTGCCGTGGGGGGAGGGCCAATTTAGATTGGCCTTTCCCTTCATGGCATTTGTTACCACCACAGCGGCCAAAAGGGGGCTTTGGACCAGTGCGAGGGACTGGTAACCCCTCCACTTTCAATTAACTACCACTAAAATACGAGGTAATGCATTTATTAAGTTTGTGCCGGAGGCACCAGGGGTACGGGCGTCTATGACGTCTCCTGGCCAAACCCCATTTGGCGGAGCGAGGAGATTGAATCTTTACCCTCGGGGCTTCTCCTGGAACAACAAAAAGCCTCTACAGATGGCCACGTGGAATGTTCGAATGCTCACTGCGGAGGAGAGGCTTCCATTCTTTTGTTGGGAGCTGGACTGGTACCGCCTGCATCTCTGGTATTCAGGAGGTCCAGGGGACCGGCTCTGGCTCCTGCCACCATGAGGGGTGGACAGTCCTTTACTCGGGGCAGGAGACTGCCAAACAACAGGGAGTGGCTCTTCTTCTGAACAAAAGAATGAAGGGGGCGTGGGAGTGTGGCGGTCAGGTGTGGGTTGCTGTAATCCCCAGGCTACTTTGGGCTCGCCTTCCCATCAACCAGAGGCGAGGAGTGGTGGTCATGGTTATGTATGCCCCCACTGAAGACGAACATCTGGAGGGATGCAGGCAAGGCCGATGAGTCAGATGGCTTCTATGACCTCCTGTCACAGATACTGGCTAAAGTGGCCCCTCGGGATAGAGTCATCTTGTTGGGTGACTTCAATGCCCGAGTTGGTCATGATGCTAGCACCTGGTCTGGAGTGATTGGAGGGCATGGGCCAGATCAGCTCAATAACAACGGTAAGAGACTGATAGATTGTTGTGCAGCCCATGGGCTTGTAATTACCAACACGCTGTTCCGGCATCGGCACATCCACACAACATCATGGATGCATGCCAGGTCCAAGTGTAGCGAGTCCAACTGAGTCGCAGACGTTGTCTTGGGAGCAACACTTTATTCAGAAACTCAACGTAACGTAACACAACCTACACCTGGGTGTTGAATGCTCATCGAGCCACGCTACGGCAGAACTAGACGCGGTTCGCTATCCCGCCCCAGACCACAAGCTGGGTCCCGGACCACGTGGCTAGAGGCTTCTTCAACCCGACGTGGATCTTCATCACCAGCAACACGAAGAACCCCGAGCCCCTACCGGGGCCCCCGTTATATCGGCCTGGGCTGGGGTTGGCTCCGCCCCTCGCCCCGCCCACCTTCCAGATCTCTCCGGCTCTTTCCCGAAGGCTCCCCGAGAGCTCTGCTATACCACGTGACCGCCCAGCGGCCCCCGTCCACCGGAGGCCCCCCTCCAATATCATCCGGTCACGTGTGGGCAGGCCAACCAGCGTATCATGTCCCAACGTAACCCTGCCTGGCTGACACTCCCTCTCGCTCCCTCACCGGGAGCCCGCACCGCACACTGCACGTTAGTGCCTCCACGCTGCACAGTGCTCACCCAAGCCCCGTGAGGGCTGGTACTTCGCCCAGTAAGCGGACTACACATATTGCCAAGACATTATCCGCCGCGGTTTCGTAAGCCCGGCACCACACAGTGACAATCACAGTCACTACACAAGCAAGAACATCTGCTGGACTACATTGTGACGTAACAGTGGATGCGGGCCCATGTCCTTGACACCAGGAGCTGATCTGCCCACTGACCATCGACTTGTCATTTTTAAGATGCGCCTGCCATTCTTCCACTCCGGTGGTGGGTGTACACCCAGGACCCCATTCAAACCCATAGTGGCATGGTCTCAGCTAGCAGATTAAAGTTTCAAGCGAGAATTTAATCATCGCTTGCAGCTGGGGTTGGCATCATCCCAAACCTCCTCATGTCGAGGGGAAATGGGCGAGGTTTAGGACTGTGGCTTATGCAGCTGCAATGGCTTCTTTGGGTACACGGTCCAGACCTCCTCAGAGACCCTGGCTGACAAAGGAGGTGTTCAGGCTGGCTGAGAAAAAGCGACAGGCCCACTCTCATCATCTACAACATCCCATGTCAGAGAATGAGGAGGCTTACCGCAGCCTTCGCTCAGAGGTTCGTAGAGCCGTGAGGCGCCTCAAGGATGGTTGGTGGTTGCAGGTTGCTGAGGAGATGGAGTCTGCCCCAATGGCCTGCGATCACAAATTCCTATTTAACTCCATCAAAAAAAGTAACCTGCAGCGCCACACCTATTACCATCAATAAGAGAAAGAACGGTGACCCAATCTCCGACCCCCAGGAACAGGTTTGCAGATTTGCTGAGCATTTTTCGGAGGTCCTGGGGGAGGGGAAATCCCCCAACCTGGAAAACATCGTGGGACAAAGTGGGGATAACCCTGCTGAGGCTGCGGTGCCTCATATATTGGAAGAGGAAGTCACCCCCTGTGAGTGGCTGGCTGAGGTGCCATCTGTTGAAGAAGTACTGAAGGCGATCCGGAGTCTGAGACCAGGAAAGGCACTGGGTAGAGATTATCTCCCAAGCAAAATGCTGAGGGAGGGTGGCGTTTGTGCACAGACTGCCCTATATGACATCATAACAGCAGTCTGGACCACTGGACGGGTTCCGCAGGATTGGAAGGATGCCCTGGTGGTCCCCCTCTTTAAGAAGGGGGACCGCACAGACTGTAACAACTACAGGGGCATCTCATGCCTCAGTGTGCTGGGAAAGGTCATGGCAAGGATTATTCAACATCGCCTTGCCAGGCACGCTGAGGCGAGGCTTGCAGAGCCCCATTGCGGTTTCAGGAAAGGGCGGTCCTGCAAAGATGCCATATTTTCTATCGGTCTGCTACAGCAGAAGTGTAGGAAATTCTACATCTCTGCTTTTTTGACCTGCTCAAGGCCTATGATACCATCAGTAGGCCTGGGCTCTGGGTTGTTCTTAGTGCTTTCGGAGTCCCTAACCCTCTGCTCATGGTCATTAAGGACCTTCATGATGGTGAGCGGGCCCGGGTAGAACTTCGTGGCCAGGGTGCGACAGTGATGTCCTCTGGCTCCCACATTATTTAACATCTATTTTGACCACGTAGTTCGTGAAGCCTTCAATAGCTGTACCGGGGGAATCTCCATTTGGTACAGATATAAGGGAGGCTGATCGATGCCCAGGTGCGGTCAAGGGATGGCTCCCTATTGCTCAACCACGTTATGTATGCCGATGATTTGGTAATTGCTGCTCATTCAGAGGAGGAGTTGGAGATGCTGGCTGCTGAGACTGGAGTGTGCCACTAAGAGATGGGGCCTTACCATCACCCCCACCAAAACTAAGCACCTGCCTGGGTATTTTGTACCATCGGACACTCCACCCCCACAACTCCCAATCGGTGATGGGGCAGTTGTGGAGAGAGTAGAGAGATTCCCATATTTATTTTTTACCTACGTGACTTTACCGAATAGAACCAAAGAGTATGAGTTTCCCATACCTGGGCAGTGTGCTCATGACCGGCTCCAGTTTAACAGCAGAGGTCTCACTCCGAATCAGTCGAGCGGCAATATCTTTTCATCGGTTGCGTAACGCTGTGTGGAAGCTACCTGGTCTGTCGCTCCGCACTAAGCTTCAGGTCTTCTCGGCCACGGTCATTCCCTCCCTTCTCTACGCTTGCGAAACGTGGACCCCCCTAATGGAACATCTTCGCCGGTTAGAAACATTTAGGCTGGCCTGCCTACAATCCATCCTGGGTTTAACCAGGCTGGATTGTGTGAGGAGCTCACAAATCCTTGAAAGATCTGGGCAGGGTCCCATCGGTGAGCTCCTCCGGCGGGGAAGGCTGCGATGGCTGGGTCATGTAGCCCGCATGCCCAGCCAACGCATGCCGAAACAGCTTTTGTTCGGCCGGATTGAGGGGGCTAAGCGGCCGCGGCACGGGCTAGAGAAGAGATGGAGTGATGTGGTACAGGAGGACGTGGAGCTGAGTGGACTTGCCGATGACTGGTACCAGCGGTGTCAAGATCGACCTCTGTGGAGGAGGCTCGTGAAGGATGCTACTGGGCAGTTGGAGGTAGTCGCCCTCCAACAACAACGGAGGGCGGAGGAGCGACGCTCACAACAACGAGCGGAGCGCCGGGTGGCTAAAGCACAGCAGGTTGGCACAGTAGGGGGCACAGGTGGTGCATCAGCCAGTCATCTCAGTCAGTCGACCCGTGGCACCTGGGTCTGCCCCGTGACCTCCTGCCAGCGGGCGTTCGACACTTCACGTGGCCTCAGGGTGCACATGGCCTGGCACAAGCGTCGTGGTGACGTCACCGCCACTTAGTGGCGAATGGCGGTTGTTGTGTCTGTGTGTGTCTGTGTGTGTGTGTCTGTGTGTGTCTGTGTGTGTGTGTGTCTGTGTGTGTGTGTCTGTGTGTGTGTCTGTGTATCTCTGTGTGTGTCTGTGTGTGTCTGTGTGTATCTGTGTGTGTCTGTGTGTATCTGTGTGTGTCTGTGTGTATCTGTGTGTGTCTGTGTGTGTCTGTGTGTATCTGTGTGTCTGTGTGTGTCTGTCTGTGTGGGGGGAGCGATAGTGTAGCGGTTAGCGCACTGCGCTATGAACCCGGCGACACGGGTTCGTTTCCCGCTCACGGCCAACACAAGTGACAATTATCTTAACCGGTCCCGGGCCTCCCCTAGGTCGACTCACCCTCAAATGAGTACCTGGTGCAGTGTGCAAACATTGCCACTAGGGAGACAAAGGCGGTCGGGCGTGGTGCTGGCCACCCACCCCCTCGTGTACCGTTACCGGCCTTCATAGGTGCTCGCTAACAGCACTTGCCCCTACAGTCTGTTAAGGCTATATGGGGGATCTTTGATCTTTGGTCTGTCTGTGTGTGTCTGTGTGTGTCCGTGTGTGTCTGTGTGTGTCTGTGTCCGTGTGTGTCTGTGTGTGTCTGTGTCTGTGTGTGTCTGTGTGTGTCTGTGTCTGTGTGTGTCTGTGTGTGTCTGTGTGTATCTGTGTGTGTCTGTGTGTATCTGTGTGTATATATCTGTGTGTGTGTCTGTGTGTGTATGTGTGTGTATGTGTGTGTGTCTGTGTGTGTGTCTTGGGAGCGGTAGTGTAGTGGTTAGCGCTACGCTGCGCTACGAACCCGGCGACTCGATTCCCGCTAACGGCCAACACCGGTGACGATTATTTGAACCCGTCCCGGTCCTGGGCCTCCCCTAGGTCGACTCAGCCTCAAATGAGTACCTGGTGCTGTGTGTAAACATCGCCACTGGGGAGACAAAGGCGGCCGGGCGTGGTGCTGGCCACCCACCCCCTCGTGTACTGTGCCGGCCTTCATAGGTGCTCGCTAACAGCACTCGCCCCTACAGTCTGTTAAGGCTACACGGGGGATCTTTGTCTTTACCTTTGTGCATCTGTGTGTGTGTGTGTGTGCTGCGTCAGGACGGCATGGAGCCAGGATGTATTTGCAGCGAGGGCTTTGCTCACCGCTCTCTGGGCTCACCGCAAGCTCCACGCCAGCTACAAGAATGACGGCTGGGACAGGGAGCACTTCCTGTCACAAAGATTTCTCGAGCAGCAGCGGAGTCAGCGGCAGCTGTGGCAGCAGTGGCAGCTGTGGCAGCAGTGGCAGCTGTGGCAGCAGTGGCAGCAGTGGCGTCTGTCGCAGCGGCCGCAGTAGCAGCGGTAGTAGGAGCAGTCGTGGCTGTGGCATTGTTGTTGTTGATTTGGTTGTTGATGTTTATGATGTTGTTGTTGATGATGTTGATTTTGATGATGTTGATGATGTTGATTTTGTTGTTAAAGATGTTGATGTCGTTCGACTGGTGGGCTACGGGAATGAGGTAACGACGGTAGAATCTGCCGGTGGAGCGAGCCTCTGGAACAAGCGAGACCGTTCGGGAATTGGGGAGATGCGTGGGAGAATCGGGGCTGTTGCAGTGGAGGTCTCCGCCTGTTTGAGTGAACGCGTCTCTACAGTAAAGAAACCATCTCAAGATAAGTGTGACAAGTCTTCATCGCACATGCAATGAATGCACTTGGCACACGCCACACACTCAGAATGCAATTTGACTCGACGCAATCTATTCCTAGAATGAAATTGTTCCGCCGTCCACCTGGTAACCAAATAGTCCAGTGGGTTTATGAACAAACACATTCTCTTGCAGAGGGAGCTGGTAGGAACGTTGGGTTGCTCGGTCAATGGCCAGGGTCAACGGCACCACCACGTGGTGTATTCCGCAAATATGCCCGACTGTGAGGGCGGGCACTAGCCGGCGTGAGTAGGTTACACGTTGAGTTTAATAAGGGCACCACGGGGTGACCAGCCCCTCCCCTCCCCCACCCAGCCCCACCCCTCCCACCCCTCACCCAGCCCCTCCCCACCCTCCCCTCCCCACCCAGCCCCTCCCCACCCTCCCCTCCCCACCCAGCCCCTCCCCATCCTCCCCTCTCCACCCAGCCCCACCCCTCCCATTTTTAGATGCACGACGGACGGACGGACACAATAATCCCCTGTGGGCTGGTGGTGTAACCAGGAGGTTCCTACCAGTATCATTGAGCTTCAAATCTAATTGATGCATAGATTCGAATCGCAACCCTTGCAGTCACTAATCTACATAGTCAACACAGTTTGATTGTTTTTTATAGATATGCCAATTAGGACATAGTTTCATGATGTTTAAGTCTCAGTGCGAGTGATATATGCTCGTCATTGCCTTGCTGCTGCTTGAACGAGCGGTGGGGAGCGGTAGTTGTAGTAGCGGTCAGCACTGTGCCGCGCTACGAACCCCCGGACACCCGAGTTCGATTCCTTCTCACGGCCAACACCCAGTGACCAATAAAAAAAAAAACCGTCTGCAATTCTGTTTAACGTCCAGTAGTAGTAGGCTTCTTTAATAACGAGGAATAACAACGTGAACAATAAACATCTACATTAACATCCAGAAGTTGTAGGCTTCCGTGACCAACGTTGACCATAATAGACGTTGTTTTTGGGTTAGATCGTGTCGTATTATTGCTCTTTGGTGTTGGCCCCACTTTTGTATGCTCTCGTGGTTTGTGACGTTACGGTGTTGTAATTAAATAAACATTGACGACAATGTAAAATAAAGCAGTTTGTTTCGTGTTGTTTCTTTGCTGGTGGGTTAGGGAATTGAGAACATTCCACACATGGAGTTGTTTCCTTGACGGTGGCTTTCATAAATAGGTGGGATAGCAAGATGAGTAATTTTATTATCACTTTCATGTGATCACGCGACCAGGTTTCACATGTCTGCATGAAGTCTAGGGCAGTAAGACTGTTTTTAGAGTGCTCGACATACAATGTGAAGGTTGGTACCGTATTTTCCCGCATATAGCCTGCGGACGCATATACCCCGCAAAAATAGCATTTTGTGTAAAACCGACACTTCTTTCAAATGTTTCTTGCCGTTGGTTTTTCACACCTGATGATGACCGTTTGTGTTATGGCCGAAACGTGAGAATTTTTATTGTTTAATATATATTTTATTATTTTGTTGTTTCCCTTTAACGTGACTTTACCGAAAGAGCTAAGAATATGAATTACTGCAGTCACAAAAGCTTTGAATCAAAATTTCAGACACCCCGCACCTCCATATACCCCGCATGCATTCATAGATTTAACGTCGTTACCGCAGCTTAATTCCATCATTAAAACGAAGTTTACATTTGTAATACATTACACTATCAATTGTTAACATTAAAATCATAACTTGCAATAAAGAAAACAAACTAACCGGAAACGAGTGAACTTAAAACAGTAAATAAGTAAGAAAAGTGAATATCCAATAAATAAGTAACACGTAACTTGTAGATAAGTAAGTAGTTTTAGCACTGGTAGATTGCGCACTGCGCAGACAATAGCGGCACTACGGTAACGCCGTGGCCTCGCCCACCCCCCACCTCTCCCCCAGCTCTCCTGTCGCCGGTAAACAAAGTACGCCCACTTCAAACATCATTTCATTGTACAAACAATTCGAATCATTTAAAAGTGATAACGTGCAATATTAGTGTGAGTGGTTTATTCAGCAGTGCTTCAGTCAAAGGTAAGTGTTGCATAGTGGATAGTCCTACCATTAAAAACTGTAAACGAGTCATGACTTGTCACACGTGTAAAATATTTCTGGGATAGCCAGCACCTCCATATACCCCGCAGGGTCTTGTTTGTTTGTAAAAAGTTGTATACCCCGTGGGTTATATGCGGGAAAATGCGGTAGTGTATATACTGATTGGATATCTATTATTTTTAAAAAATTAGTATCACTTTCAAAAACCTAACAGTTGGTTGTTTAAATCGAGATGATTGGCATCCCTTTCTTGAATAAAGAGGGAAACAGGTTAATGACATAACAGTGCACTACACAAATTAATGGTTGTAGAGGATTACTTTATTGTTACAGCTTATTTGAAAGCAGGTCTTGTTCCTTCTGTACTCGAAAACATTTAGCATCCAGTGCCAGTGAATGGCCATTAAAATCCATGGGACCTAGTGTCTGTGACTGCGTTATAAAAGTCCTAATGCAGTGGTTCTTAACCTGGGTTCGATCGAACCCCAGGGGTTCGGTGAGTCGATCTCAGGGGTTCGGCAGAGCCCCCGCCACGGAGGTCCGGACACACTTGAATTATTGTGTAAATTTGTGATGACACACACGGCCCGCTTGGCCATCACTGGCTGCAGATGATCATGCTACACTGCTTGGCCAATCAGCGCTGCGGGGAATTTAGTGCGTACTCAGTAGTCAACGTGTGACTGTTGTCGTACGTCGTGTGATTTCTTTAATATTTTATCCATACTAACTATGTCGGGCAAAAGAAGAAAGTGGTCGGACGAATATGTACAACATGGATTCTCATGTATCACGGAACGTGATGGGAGTGAGCGTCCTATCTGCATGATTTGCAACGCCAAGTTGAGCAACTCTAGTCTTGCACCGGCAAAACTAAAGGAACACTTCTTGAAGCTGCATGGAGATGGGGAATACAAGAACACAACACTTGCTGAATTCAGGGTGAAGAGAGCCAGATTGAAAGGGCCACTCTGCCTGCTCTTGGATTTGTACCTGTTAACAAACCGATCCTGACAGCATCGTACGAAGTTGCTTACCTGATCGCAAAGCAGGGCAAGCCACACACAATTGGTGAAACACTTGTGAAACCAGCTGCATTAAAGATGGCGAATCTGATACTCGGAACAGCGGCCGAAGGTAAATTATCCTAAATTCCCCTTTCAAATGACACCGTCAGTGACAGAATAGAAGACATGAGTAAAGACATCTTGGCTCAAGTAGTCGCGGATCTGATTTCAAGCCCGGCAAAATTCAGCCTTCAACTCGACGAAACCACAGACGTTTCTGATCTAAGCCAGCTTGCTGTTTTTGTACGCTATGTGAAAGACGACATGATTAAAGAAGAGTTTTTATTTTGTAAGCCTCTTACAACAACAACAAAGGCAGCCGATGTGAAGAAGCTTGTGGATGACTTCTTCAGAGACAACAATCTTTCATGGGATATGGTTTCTGCAGTTTGTACGGACGGAGCTCCAGTCATGCTGGGAAGAAAGTCTGGTTTTGGTGCGCTAGTAAAGGCCGATGCACCACACATCATTGTGACGCATTGTATTCTGCACAGGCATGCGTTGGCAACAAAAACCTTACCTCCAAAAATGGCAGAAGTATTAAAAACTGTGGTGGAATGTGTGAACTATGTGCGAAAAAGTGCTCTGAGGCACCGCATCTTCAGTGAGCTGTGTAAAGAAATGGGCTCTGAATTTGAGGTACTTCTGCTCCATTCTAATATTCGGTGGTTATCCCGGGGACAGGTGCTGAATCGTGTTTTTGCCATGCGTGTGGAATTAGCCCTGTTTTTGCAAGAGCACCAACACTGCCATGCAGATTGCTTCAAAAATCCTGAGTTCATTCTCATTTTAGCGTACATGGCTGATATATTCGCAGCTCTCAATCATCTCAATCAGCAGATGCAGGGTGGTGGAGTCAATATCATGGAAGCGGAAGAACACCTGAAGGCTTTTCAAAAAAAGCTACCGTTATGGAAACGACGAACAGAGAACAATAACTTCGCAAACTTCCCGCTTCTGGACGACTGTGCAAGTAAGATCGAAGATGTGTCTGGAATCGGAGATATTTCTGTATCCACGGAACTGAAGCAAACAATTGCCACGCACTTAGATGAGCTTGCAAAGTCTCTCGACGGATATTTCCCTACAAGAGAGTCATATCCAGCATGGGTGAGACAGCCGTTCACGTTTTCTGTTGAAACAGCAGATGTCAATGATGAATTCCTCGACGAAATCATTGAAATTCAGCAGAGCCAGGTTCAACAGCAACTCTTCAGAACAACAACGCTCTCAACGTTTTGGTGTATCCAGTTATTGCTAAGAAAGCCCTGGATTTTTTATACCATTTGTTACAACATATCTTTGTGAGCAATCCTTTTCGAGGATGCTGGACATAAAAACGAAGAAAAGGAACAGACTTTGCTGTGAAAATGACATGAGAGTGGCACTTGCCAAGGTGAAGCCACGCATATCTGAACTGATCTCTCAAAGGCAACAGCAGAAGTCACATTGATTTCCAGGTATGTAATTTGTTGTGAGTTTATGCATTGTGTTGGTTTTATTCTTTGAACAAGGTAATGTTCATGCACGGCTCATTTTGTGTACCAGTAAAAAACATATCTATGTCTTGAATTTGAAAAAAATCACATTTTATTTTTCACTAAAGAGGGGTTCGGTGAATGCGCATATGAAACTGGTGGGGTTCGGTACCTCCAACAAGGTTAAGAACCACTGTCCTAATGTGTTCACCGTAATTTTCAGCCACGCTCCATGGTTAACCGGCTACTGGACAAAGGACTTCCCAATGCGGCGCTTTCTCTCGTGATTCTGCAATACAATAATTCACCTGGCGCCTACACAACGGAACGATTTCATTGCCTGATCTTCGTTATTAATCACTGAAATTGTATCTCTAATTATTTTATTAATATGTTCACATGCTGGTGAACACTGTAAGACTTTGGTGGAAATCCACAGTGGTTCTCCGATGGAGAATGGCCCCCGTCACAGACGTTGGGATTTTCCTCTCCATTGCCAAGGTCACCAGCATGTGATTGTTGCCCATGCTCGGTTGAACAGCCCTTTACTTGGACTCATCTAGAAATTGGAAGCCTGCCATGTTTTTTTAAGATCTTGGGACACAACGATGCTTCATAGTAAATTGTCACTTGTCCGCTATAGAAGATTACAAAAAGACCAACATTTACAGCTTACTCAGGCTATGCCATGACTAACACCTCCACTATACAACTGGGTCCAGCAACCTTTAAATCTGAATGAAAGTATGAATCCTCGTTTGATGAGTCACGGATTCAAAATAGTTTTTTGGCAGCAATTTAGTACAAATACCTTTTTGAGAAATAATTATAACAAAAAATGCAATGGACCCATTTATAAGTACAGCAATCTTCATTTGAAGCTTTCGTGACTGCAGCAATCCATACCCTTTGGTTATTTCGGCAAAGTCGTCACGTAGTAGGTAGAAAATAAATAGATCACGTGACGTTTCAATGGCAACCCAAGCGACCGTCTTCAGGTGAGACAAACGCAGCAGGAGAACTGCTGACGCACCCACCACCCCCCATCATCAGACCACAAGCTGGGTCTGATGAAGAACTTTGTCAAAGCCATGGACAAAACACAAGCAACTTCCAAGTACCGCTGTGGAAAAATTCTCAAAGTGAAGCTAAGATAAAGGAAGGTGTCTTTGTTGGTCCTCAGATTCGTGAACTTTTTCGGGATGACGCATTTGACAGTGCGCTGCGTGGCAAAGGAAAAGACGGCATGGAAAGCTTTCCAGTTAGTGGCAACATTTTCTCGGAAACAACAAGGCAGGCAACTACAGGGGAGTAGGTGGAAAACCTCAAGGCATACAAAAGCCTTGGTTTGCACCATGTCACTAAAGATACACTTTTTGCACTCTCATCATCTAGATTTTTTCTCACCGAATTGCGGAGCAGCGAGCAACGAGCATCGCGAGCGATTTCACCCAGGACATTGCAATAATGGAGAAACGCTATCGGGGTCAATGGAGCCCCATCAATGCTTGCAGACTATTGCTTGACGGTGTCAAGAGATGCTCCATTTTTTATGAATAAAAGAGACAAGCCAAGAAGCGTCGAGTAGACACTGAACAAGGACTAAACTATGTACTTACTAGCGGTAAGTACCCGGCGTTGCCCGGGCGAAAAAGATAGACACACACATCAAGTTACACACAGACATCGACCCACACACGTAGAAACACATCGACTTACACGCGCACACACATACACATATAGACTCACACAGACAGACATCGACTTACACATATGAACTTACACACACATAGACATCCACTTTAGATACACACACATGGAGTTACACACACATATCGACATACACACATATAGCGACTCACACACACACATCGACTCACACACAGACAAAGGGAACTCACACATACATTGACGTAAAAACACATGTCATTACACACACACACATATCGAGTAAGACACACACACACATGGACGTATATACACACACATGGACCCACGCACACATATCGATTTACACACACACACATAGACTCGCACACACGTAAATAGACTGACACACACATTGCCCTACACACATATGGACTCTGACACACAGAGATCGACTTTAGATACACACACATGTGTATCTAAAGTAGATGTATGGACTTACACACACACACATGTGGATAAACATAGAGACATATGGACTGACACACACATACACATGGACGTACACACACACATCGACTGACACACATAGACACACAAACGCACATTGACTTACACACTGACATGAAGCCATGCACACACATTGACTAACACACACACACACATCAACTAACATACACACAGCGACTGATACACGCACACATGGACTGACACGCACCCTTGGACTGACACACACACACAAACACATCGACCTACACACACACACAGCGACTGATACACACACATGGACTGACACGCACCCTTGGACTGACACACACACACAAACACATCGACCTACACACACAAACACATCGACCTACACACACACACATCGACTGATACACACACATGGACTGACACGCACCCTTGGACTGACACACACACACAAACACATCGACCTACACACACACATCGGGGGTTGTCCGTTAGAAAAAGACAGACACACGCATGGTCCTACACGCACACACATATGGACTCAAACACACACATCGAATCACACACACACATCGACGTGCACAGCAATCCCCGATGATGGCACAGCTATGAGCATCGCAGTACTACGTATCAGTAAATAGTGTGACGTGAGCAATCGAAACAGTAGAAATGCATAGAAGAAATCAGCTGAAATACGTGTACATGAAAGAGCATCAGTGTGCACAGATAAGTTGAGAAGCAGGCTACAGTCTAGATTATAGAGTGGCAGTACGTGGACTAAATGATATAAGCATAGCTACAGTCAACATAAAAAGCTGGCAATACGGGCAGCAGCTGAAAAAGCAAGATACAGTCGACATGAAAGGCTGGCAGTACACTGAGTGAGGTAAAGAAGCAGGCAACAGATTATAGACTGGCATACACTCATAATGGGCAAAAGCTAAATTAGCAGTGTATATAATAGTGGCAGTGCACTGGCGTGAATTAATCAGCAGGCAGCAAGCCACATCACAGACTGGCAGTACACGGTCTCAGCGTCATAAAAACACAGCTAAAAAAGGAAACATGTAGCAACCTAAGAATGAAAAAGTATTTTTCTGCACACAAAGAAAATTATTGTAATATCTGCCACCTTATTTGTTTCATAATAGTAAACAATGAACCCGAGTTATTATCTGCACACAAACATTATTATTGTAATATCAGACAACTTATTTGTTTGGGAATAGTAAACAATGAACCTAAGTTCTTATCTGCACACAAACATTATCATTGTAATATTTGGCAACTTATTTGTTTGATAATAGTGTAGGGGCGTGTATGGGCTATGTGTTGCGACGGTCTGTGTACACTTACCTGTAAGGGCTGACATAGTCCAGTAGGGGCAGTCGCAATATCCCTTGCCCCGTAGCAGGAGGGGGCTGTTGGGTGTCCTGGGATCCGCCGGGGTCCCTCCCGGGGGGAGGGGGCTGCGGGGTGTTCTGGGATCCCTCGGGACCCCGCCCCTGCGGTGGGGAGGTGTATATAAGCCGGACCTCTCTACAAGCTCGGGGCCAGTTGAAGACAGAAGCAAGAAGACTGGTCAGCTAGGACCCTGGGACCCCTAGTCCCGCTGCCCTTGTCAGGGCCGGGACTCTGTGTGGCTCAGTGGTGAGATCCTGGGAACCCCCGGCCCGATGTGCTTGTAAGGGCCAGGTCTGAGCGGGTCAGTGGTTGAAACCCGTACCCTGGATGGGTTGGGTTAGATTCGCCTCCCCTAGGCACTTATAGCCGGAGGACCTAGAGTAGCAGTCCCGTATCGGCTGAGTTAGCCGGAGGCAGTACCTCCCTAGGCAAGGGTAATAGATGGGCCGTTGCCCTGAGTGTGCCGGGTTGTACTACCGGACATTGTGTTGAATAAATAGTGTTGCCTCCAAGACATGCGTCCGACGTCTCCAAATTACACAACACTACAATAGTAAACAATGAACCTGAGTTCTTAGCGAAAGATTCAATACAATTGTACATTACATTGCCATGGTGAGGCCTTGTCCCGTGCAGAGGCTACGGCCTTGCCTAGATTGGCCAGCCGGAGGTGACACATTGCCAGGCTGGGGACTGGGCCGCTACACCCCCCCCCCCCCCACCATGCCCCCGCCCGAGCCACAATAATACTATGTAAGCGCTGTAATAATATTAATATCTAAGGACTTCATAGCAGTAACTGCACGCATCATGTGGGGGGGGGGGGGGGGCAAAGAGGACATCAGACTGTGAAGAAATAGCCGCAGCGTTGTGTATATTTAGTGCATGTTAAACACGTAAAAGAAAATGTCCTTTGTGAGCTCCACTGAACGCGCAACACTTGGCGGGGTCCACCGCCCCCCCCCCTCCCAAGCAATTGGCGTGAGTTGCTACGGTCAATGTCGTGCAATAAATAAATAAATATAGCGAAATCCCACAAAATCGCTGTGACTAATTTAAAGGTGTCGGACATGAAAAAGGAATTGCCTATTCCCACCGTGGGGCTTAGGGCGTGCTGGCTGGCACATTTTTTTCGATGTCAACCCCACGGTTCGAGAGCCAAATCCCTCGCAAGCGCACGTGCGCGGAGACGTTTATAGATAAGATATTTACATACAAAAAATTATGCCTTTTATTTCATAATACATTTCCTTTATATTCTTTGTTCTTTCGGTAAAGTCACGTAGAAGGGAAAAAATAAAATAATAAAATATATAATATTCAAAATATATTTTTAATATATAATATATATTTTTTTATTCTAATAAAAAATATATAGAAAATATATATAAAATATACATTTTTATTATAATAAAAAATATTTAATATATTTATTATTATTTCATTGTTCCCTTCTACGTGAATTTACCAAAAGAACCAAGAATATGAATCCCTGCAGTCACAAAAGCTTTAAATCAAAACATTTCCTTTATATAGCCTTCTTGCTGATGTTTTAAAGTGGTACATGAACAGGACAGGTGACACGTCATCATGTAAAGCAACCATAAACATTTGAAAAGACCTAGGTTTACAATTCATGAGTAAAACTGAAATATCTTGGGAACACTAGTGGGTTTAAACCATTTATTTTTACGTGATTGAACCCAAAAAAGCCTCATGGGTATCGGTCGCGAAAGCCTACGTGTTCAACATTGTATAACTGCTCAGCCCGAGCCATATCAACGCTCTGATATTTGCACAGCCCTTGTACTGTTCGCCCTCGTACAGACGTCGTTCTCTGGTCTCCTAACAGCGGTGCAGAGACAGGGCCGTGAAGGATTGTCGTCTCTGGGTGTAGGCCAATCGGCTGTCAAGGACAATGCTGTACATCGTTTTCAAAGCGTCTTTGTTTCCACGTTATGCCGCAAGCACGATGCGCGTCCCGGCGTGTGCCACGAAACGACGGGGGGGGAAAAAACATACCCTAGACTCCTCCCATGGCTGGGCTCTCCCCACGGGTCACCGAATGCCGCTGGAGGTGGCCACGCCGAGCGAACCCTTTCCCGCACTCGGCGCACACGTACGGCCACTCGCCGGTGTAAGTCCACGCGTGCATGCGCAGGTTGCAGGCCTGCGTGTACCCTTTGTCGCACTCGGCGCACACGTACGGGCTCCCGCCCGCGTCCCTCCTAGCGTGCCTCTTCAAGGTGCAGGCCTGCGTGAACCTTTGCCCGCACCCCTGGCACGCGTTCGGCCTCTTGCCCGTGTGCGTCCTCGCGTGCTTCTTCAAGGCGGAGCCATAGGTAAACCCTTTCCCGCACTCCTGTCACACGTAAGGCGTCTCGCCCGTGCACGTCCTCGCGTGTACGTGCAGTTGGTAGGCGGCCGCGAACCGCTTTGCCGCACTCAAGGCGCACGCGTGCGGCTTCTCGGCCGCGTGCGTCTTGAAGTGTCTCGCCAGGTGGAAGTGCCGGGGGAAGCGCTTCCTGCGGCACTCCCGGCACGCGTGCCGCTTGTCGCCGGGGGAGCTCGCCGCCTTTTCGTCTCTCCTGCCAAGGCACGAACGGGCGGGATGGGCGGTGAGCGGGGGGAGCGTTGTCCAGGCACATCGTGCCCGCACGTGGCTTTCCGTCAGCGTTGACCTTGAGGTTTAATTACATAATAGAGGGTTTGTGTTTGTGTCGTTAAAGATATACATTTATGTATTTTATGTAAAAGAGCCTCAATGCACGTCGTGGAAGTCATCACAAAGCAGTCCTTAAAAACTACTTTTCCGCTGCGAGCGCTCCGCATCTCCTGGCCAAGCCCTGGCTCCCTGAGTTTGAATCGACAACAGAACCTGAGCTGTAATTTACATGAAAAGAAATCGCATTCGTTCAATGATAAATGGGAGGTCTAATCAACTCCAAAAAAAACATCTAAACGTTTATATTCTTGGTTCTTTCGGTAAAGTCACGTAGAAGGGAAACAATCTTATATATAAAAGTATTTGCGTGCGTGCGCTTGCAGGGGATTTGACTCTCAAATGGTGGGGTTCAAGTCCGAAAAAAATTGCCGGGTGGCACACCCCAAGCCCCCTGCTTGGTATAGGCTATTCCGTTTTCCCAGTCGTCAACTTTAAATTAGTTTAATTAGCGATTTAGTGCCATTCTTATTTTAATTATTTCCTTACTTACTGCACGAGCTCGACCGTACCAACTGACGCCAATTGCGTGGGGGGGGGGGCGGACCCTGACAAGTGATGCACATTCAGTCGAGCTCACGGCGACACCACGGCACTCTGTCACGTGAGTACTTTGTGCTATAGAGTCACTAAATAAATTGATATAGTCAGCATGTACTCCTGTACAGTATATAAATACTGCTATAGAGTCAGCATGTACTATTGTAGAGTCCATAAATACTGCTATGGAGTTAGCATGTACTACTGTACAGTCGATATATACTGCTATAGAGTCAGCATGTACTACTCTACTCATAGCAGGTACCACCACTGTCGCTTGCCCTGCTGTAATCATAGCTTACACCACAGTATACATGCACTGCTGCAGGGAAAGCAGCTACCACCACTGTAAGCACTGTTGTAATCATAGCAGCTACCACAACAGTATGCATGCACTGCTGCAGGGAAAGCAGGTACCACCACAATATGCACTGCTGTAATCATACCAGGTACCAGCACATTCAGTATGCACCGCTGTTGTTAAACCATGTACCACCACAGTATGCACTGCTGTTATCATAGCAGCTACCACCACAGTTAGTATGCACTTCTTTTGTAATAGCCGCTATCACCAATGTCATAGTGCATACCGTCGTGGTGTGTGTGTGCGTAAGTCCATGTATGTGTGTGCGTAAGTCAATGTGTGTGCGTGGTGTGTGTGTGTAGAAAACTACTCTTTTTTAATTAAGTTACTTCTTTCACAGTAATAATGCCTGCGTCTAAATCCATGTGTGTGTGTGCGTCGATGTGCATGTCTGCGGCCATGTGTGTGTGTGTGAGTCAATGTGTGTGTGTGTGCGTCACTCCATGTCAGTCAGTGTAAGTACATTTCTTTCTATGTGTGTGTTTTTTCGTCCATGTGTGCGTGTGAGTCCATGTGTGTGTGTCTGTACGTACATGTGTGTGTGTGTGCGTACGTCCATGTGTGTATCTCAGTCCATGTTTGTGTGCCTCTATGTGCGTGTGTCAGTCCATGTGGTAGCTGCTATGACTACCTCCTCGCGGTGCCGGACGGGCAACTCTGTCGTGGACAGCGCTGTGGGGGGAGATCCAATTTTGATTGGCTCCTCCCCTCATGGCATATGTATCCACCACAGGGGCTAAACGGGGGCTCTGGACGGGTGCGAGGGGCTGGTAACCCCTCCACCTTCAATTAATTACCACGAAACTACGAATTAAACTTAAATATGTAACAACTAAGCTTGTGCCGGAGGCCCCGGGGGGCCAGGCGTCTATGACGTCTCCTGGCCAAACCCCAATTGGCGGAGCCAGGAGATTGAATACCTACCCTCGGGGCTACTCCAGAAACAATGAAAAGCCACTACGGTTGGCCACGTGGAATGTTCGAACGCTCACTGCAGAGGAGAGGCTGCCACTCCTCTGTCGGGAGCTGGACCGGTACCGCCTGGATCTATGCGGCATTCAGGAGGTCCGGTGGACCGGCTCTGGCTCCTGCCACCATGAGGGGTGGACAGTTCTCTACTCGGGGCAGCAGACTGCCAAACAACAGGGTGTGGGTCTTCTTTTGAACAAAAGAATGAAGGGGGCGTGGGAGCGTGGCGGTGAGGTGTGGGAAGCTGTAAGCCCCAGGCTACTTTGGGCTCGCCTTCCCATCAACCGGAGGCGAGGAATGGTGGTCGTGGTTACTTATGCCCCCACCGAAGATGAACATCCGTGGAGGGATGCAGGCAAAGCCGATGAGTCAGATGCCTTCTATGACCTCCTGTCACAGGTGCTGGCTAAAGTGGCCCCTCGGGATAGAGTCATCATGTTGGGTGACTTCAATGCCCGAGTTGGTCATGATACTGGCACCTGGCCTGGAGTGATTGGAGGGCATGGGCCAGATCAGCTCAATAACAACGGTAGGAGGCTGCTAGATTTTTGTGCAGCCCATGGGCTTGTAATTACCAACACGCTGTTCCGGCATCGGCGCATCCACACAACATCATGGATGCATGCCGGGTCCAAGCAAGAACATCTGCTGGACTACATAGTGACGGACCAGCGAATGCGAGCCCATGTCCTTGACACCAGGACCTACCGTGGAGCTGATCTGCCCTCTGACCATCGACTAGTCATCTGTAAGATGCGCCTGCCATTCTTCCACTCCGGTGGTGGGTGTACACCCAGGACCCCATTCCAACCTAAAGTGGCCTGGTCTCAGTTATCTGATGAAAGTTGCAAGCGAGAATTTCATCATCGCTTGCGGCTGGGATTGGCATCGTCCCCGACTCCTCCTGATGTCGAGGGTAAATGGGCGAGGTTTAGGACTGTGACTCATGCAGCTGCAATGGCTGCTTTGGGTACGCGGTCCAGACCTCCCCAGACACCCTGGATGACAGAGGAGTTGTTCACGATGGTTGAGAAAAAGCGACAGGCCCACTGTCATCGGCTACAGAGTCCCACGTCAGAGAATGAGGAGGCTTACCGCAGCCTTCGCTCGGAGGTTCGGAGAGCCGTGAGGCGCTGCAAGGATGGGTGGTGGTCGCGGGTTGCTGAGGAGATGGAGTCTGCCTCAGTGGCCCGTGATCACAAATCTCTATTTAACTCCATCAAAAAAGTAACCTGCAGCGCCACACCTATTACCATCATTAGGGGAAAAAACGGCGATCCAATTTCCGACCCCCAGGAACAGGTTCGCAGATTTGCTGAGCATTTCTGTGAGGTCCTGGGGGAGGGAAAATCCCTCAGCCAGGAAAACATCGTGGCACAAAGTGAGGATGACCCTGCTGAGGCTGCGGTGCCTCAAATATTGGATGAAGTCACCCCCTGTGAGTGGCTGGCTGAGGTGCCATCTGCTGAGGAAGTATTGAAGGCGATCCGGAGTCTGAGACCAGGAAAGGCAGCGGGCAGAGATGATCTTCCAAGCGAAATGCTGAGGGAGGGTGGCGTTTGTGCACAGACTGCCCTATATGACATCATAACAACAGTCTGGACCACTGGACGGGTTCCGCAGGATTGGAAGGATGCCCTGGTGGTCCCCCTTTTTAAGAAGGGGGACCGCACAGACTGTAACAACTACAGGGGCATCTCACTCCTCAGTGTGCCGGGAAAGGTCCTGGCAAGGATTATTCAGCATCGCCTTGCCAGGCACGCTGAGGAGAGGCTTGCGGAGCCCCAATGCGGTTTCAGGAAAGGGCGGTCCTGCACAGATGCCATATTTTCTGTCCGTCTGCTACAGCAGAGGTGTAGGGAATTCCAACAAGACCTACATCTCTGCTTTATTGACCTGGTCAAGGCCTATGATACCATCAGTAGGCCTGGGCTCTGGGTCGTTCTTCGTGCTTTTGGAGTACCTGACCCTCTGCTCACGATCATTAAGGACCTTCATGATGGTGAGCGGGCCCGGGTAAAACTACGTGGCCGGGAGTCAGAGCCATTCCCTGTACACCTTGGGGTGCGACAGGGATGTCCTCTGGCTCCCACATTATTTAACATCTATTTTGACCACGTAGTTCGTGAAGCCTTCAATAGCTGTACCGGGGGAATCTCCATATGGTACAGATATAATGGGAGGCTAATCGATGCCCGGGTGCGGTCAAGGGATGGCTCCCTATTGCTCAACCACGTTATGTATGCTGATGACTTGGTAATAGCTGCTCAGTCAGAGGAGGAGTTGGAGACGCTGCTGCTGACACTGGAGCGTGCCACTAAGAGGTGGGGCCTTACCATCAGCCCCACCAAAACCAAGCACCTGCCTGGGTATTTTGTACCATCGGACACTCCACCCCCACAACTCCCAATCGGTGATGGGGCAGTTGTGGAGAGAGTGGAGAGTTTCCCATACCTGGGCAGTGTGCTTATGACTGGCACCAGTTTAACCGCAGAGGTCTCACTCCGAATCAGTCGAGCGGCAATATCTTTTCATCGGTTGCGTAACGCTGTGTGGAAGCTACCTGGTCTGTCGCTCCGCACTAAGCTTCAGGTCTTCTCGGCCACGGTCATTCCCTCCCTTCTCTACGCTTGCGAAACGTGGACCCCCCTAATGGAACATCTTCGCCGGTTAGAAACATTTAGGCTGGCCTGCCTACGATCCATCCTGGGTTTAACCAGACTGGATTGTGTGAGGAGCTCACAAATCCTTGAAAGATCTGGGCAGGGTCCCATCGGTGAGCTCCTCCGGCAGGCAAGGCTGCGATGGCTGGGTCATGTAGCCCGCATGCCCAGCCACCGCATGCCGAAACAGCTTTTGTTTGGCCGGATTGAGGGGGCTAAGCGGGCGCGGCACGGGCTAGAGAAGAGATGGAGTGATGTGGTACAGGAGGACGTGGAGCTGAGTGGACTTGCCGATGACTGGTACCAGCGGTGTCAAGATCGGCCTCTGTGGAGGAGGCTCGTGAAGGATGCTACTGGGCAGTTGGAGGCAGTCGCCCTCCAACAACAACGGAGGGCGGAGGAGCGACGCTCACAACAGCGAGCGGAGCGCCGGGTGGCTAAAGCACAGCAGGTTGGCACAGTAGGGGGCACAGGTGGTGCATCAGCCAGTCATCTCAGTCAGTCGACCCGTGGCACCTGGGTCTGCCCCGTGACCTCCTGCCAGCGGGCGTTCGACACTTCACGTGGCCTCAGGGTGCACATAGCCTGGCACAAGCGTCGTGGTGACGTCACCGCCACTTAGTGGCGAATGGCGGTTGTTGTTGTTGTTGTCAGTCCATGTATGTTTGTGTGGAAGTCTATGTGTATCAGTAGATGTGTGTATGGCAATGTGTCTATGTGTGACAGTCCATGTGTGTGTGTGCGTAGATATGTATGTGTGTGTGTAAGTTCATGTCTGTGTGTGTGAGTCTATGTACGTGTGAGTCAATGTGTGGCTGTCAGTCGATGTGTGTGTAGGTCAATGTGTCTGTAAGTCTATGTATGTGTGTGTGACTCGATGTGTGTGTAAGTCAATGTGTGTGACTTGATATGTGTCAGTCCATGTGCATGTGTGTTCGTCGCTGTGTGTGCGTGGCTCCATGTTAGTCAGCGTAAGTCCATTTCTTTGTGTGCCTGTAGGTCCATGTGTGCGTGTTAGTCCATGTGTGTGTGTTAGTCCATGTGTGTGTGTTAGTCCATGTGTGCGTGTTAGTCCATGTGTGTGTGTTAGTCCATGTGTGCGTGTTAGTCCATGTGTGTGTGCTTTATTGACCTGCTCAACGCCTATGATACCATCAGTAGGCCTAGGCTCAGGGTTGCTCTTCGTGCTTTCGGAATCCCTGACTCTCTGCTCACGATCCTTAAGGACCTTCATGATGGTGAGCGGCCCCACGTCAAACTACGTGGCTGTGAGTCAGAGCCATTCCCTCTACACCTTTGGGGTGCGACAGGGATGTCCTCTGCCTCCCACATTCTTTTACATCTATTTTGACCACGTAGTTTGTGAAGCCTTCAATAGCTGTAATGGAGGAATTTCCATCTGGGTACAGATACAATGGGAGGCTGATTGATGCCCGGGTGCGGTCAAGGGATGGCTCCCTATTGCTCAACCACGTTATGTATGCTCACTCAGAAGAGGAATTGGACGCACTGCTGCTGAACCTAGAGCTTGCCACTAAGACGTGGGGCCTTACCAGCAGCCCCACCAAAACTAAGCACCTGCCTGGGTATTTTGTACCATCGGAAAATCCACCCCCACAACTCACAATTGCTGATGGCCAAGTTGTGGAGAGAGTGCAGAGTTTCTCATACCTGCCCAGTGTGCTCATGACCGGCTCCAGTTTAACACCAGAGGTCTCACTCCGAATCAGTCGAGCGGCATAATCTTTTCATCCGCTGCGTAACACTGTGTGTAAGCTACCTGGTCTCTCGCTCAGCACGAAGCTCCACGTCTTCTCGCCCACGATCATTCCCTCCCTTCTCTACGCTTGCGAAACTTGAATCCCCCTAATGCAACATATTTACCGGTTAGAAACATTTAGGCTGGCCTGCTAACAATCCATCTTGGGTTTAACCATATCTGTGTGTGTGCGTCTAAGTCCATGTGTTTCTATGTGTGTGGGTCGATGTCTGTGTGTAAGTCCATGTGTGTGTTTGCTTTTTTCACCCGGGCAATGCCGGGTACTAACCGCTGGTATTTTATATATATGCGCGCTCCATACACACACACTGATTGGAGTCACCCACACGCCGCAGTGTGCGCTAACCGCTGTCCCACCGCCCTTGCCACTCTTCACACACACACACGCTTACCACGCGTCAACCAACAAGCTGGCACCGAGGTTTTTACGGTCGATGACGTCACGTCGCGGGAGTTTTGAAAATGACGTCACGCGTGTAAATTATGTGAGATGACGTCACCGCGTTTTGTGTGTAGGGAGGGGACGGGTCTCGTGATTGGGGGAGGGGCAGTCACGTGCCCACGGGTGAGGTGGGGGAGGGGCAGTCACGTGCCCACGGGTGGGGGAGGGGGAGTTTGGTGGTGGTGAGGAGCAGAGAAGCAGCGAGTTGAGGTGCGGAGTGAGGAGAGCGAGAAGAGGTGAGGAGAGAAGAGGTGAGGAGAGGCGAGAAGAGGTGAGGAGAGAAGAGGTGAGGAGAGGCGAGAAGAGGTGAGGAGAGAAGAGGTGAGGAGAGCAGAGAAGAGGTGAGGAGAGCAGAGAAGAGGTGAGGAGGAGGAAGACGACACGCGAGGTGAGGAGTGAGGGAGTTGCTGAGGGAGTTGTTGTTATTATTGTTGTATTGTTATTGTTGTATTGTTATTGTTGTTCTTGTTGTTTTGTTGTTATTGTTGTTTTGTTGTTGTTATTGTTGTTTTGGTGTTGTTATTGTTGTTATTATTGTTGTTATTATTGTTATTGTTGTTGTATTGTTGTATTGTTATTGTTGTATTGTTATTGTTGTTTTGTTGTTATTGTTGTTTTGTTGTTATTGTTGTTTTGGTGTTGTTATTGTTGTTATTATTGTTGTTATTGTTGTTATTGTTGTATTGTTATTGTTGTATTGTTATTGTTGTTTTGTTGTTATTGTTGTTTTGTTGTTATTGTTGTTTTGGTGTTGTTATTGTTGTTATTATTGTTGTTATTGTTGTTGTTGTATTGTTATTGTTGTATTGTTATTGTTGTTTTGTTGTTGTTATTGTTGTTTTGGTGTTGTTATTGTTGTTATTATTGTTGTTATTATTGTTGTATTGTTGTATTGTTATTGTTGTATTGTTATTGTTGTTTTGTTGTTATTGTTGTTTTGTTGTTGTTATTGTTGTTTTGGTGTTGTTATTGTTGTTATTGTTGTTGTTATTATTGTTGTTGTATTGTTGTTATTGTTATTGTTGTTGTATTGTTGTTATTGTTGTTGTATTGTTATTGTTGTTATTGTTGTTGTTTTGTTGTTATTGTTGTTGTTATTGTTGTTGTTATTGTTATTATTGTTGTTGTATTGTTGTTATTGTTGTGTTGTTATTGTTGTTTTGTTGTTATTGTTGTTTTGGTGTTGTTATTGTTGTTGTTATTATTGTTGTTATTGTTATTATTGTTGTTGTATTGTTGTTGTATTGTTGTTATTGTTGTTGTATTGTTGTTATTGTTGTATTGTTATTGTTGTTGTTTTGTTGTTGTTATTGTTGTTATTGTTCTTGTTATTATTGTTGTTGTATTGTTGTTATTATTGTTGTTGTATTGTTGTATTGTTATTGTTGTATTGTTATTGTTGTTTTGTTGTTATTGTTGTTTTGTTGTTATTGTTGTTTTGGTGTTGTTATTGTTGTTGTATTGTTGTATTGTTATTGTTTTATTGTTATTGTTGTTTTGTTGTTATTGTTGTTTTGGTGTTGTTATTGTTGTTATTATTGTTGTTATTGTTGTTATTATTATTGTTGTATTGTTGTATTGTTATTGTTGTGTTGTTATTGTTGTTATTGTTGTTTTGTTGTTATTGTTGTTTTGTTTTGTTGTTGTTATTGTTGTTTTGGTGTTGTTATTGTTGTTATTATTGTTGTTATTGTTGTTATTATTGTTGTTGTATTGTTGTATTGTTATTGTTGTATTGTTATTGTTGTTTTGTTTTGTTGTTGTTTTGGTGTTATTGTTATTGTTGTTGTTGTTATTATTGTTGTTGTATTGTTATTGTTGTATTGTTATTGTTGTTATTGTTGTTTTGTTGTTATTGTTGTTTTGTTGTTGTTATTGTTGTTTTGGTGTTGTTATTGTTGTTATTATTGTTGTTATTGTTGTTATTATTGTTGTTGTATTGTTGTTATTGTTATTGTTGTATTGTTGTTGTTATTGTTGTTGTATTGTTATTGTTGTTGTTTTGTTGTTATTGTTGTTATTGTTGTTGTTATTGTTATTATTGTTGTTGTTATTGTTGTGTTGTTATTGTTGTTTTGTTGTTGTTTTGTTGTTGTTATTGTTGTTTTGGTGTTGTTATTGTTGTTGTTATTATTGTTGTTATTGTTATTATTGTTGTATTGTTGTTGTTGTATTGTTGTTATTGTTGTTGTATTGTTGTTATTGTTGTTGTATTGTTATTGTTTTGTTGTTGTTATTGTTGTTGTTTTGTTGTATTGTTATTGTTGTTGTATTGTTATTGTTGTTGTATTGTTATTGTTGTTATTGTTGTTGTTTTGTTGTTATTGTTGTTGTTTTGTTGTTGTTGTTATTGTTGTTATTGTTGTTGTTTTGTTGTTGTTATTGCTGTTGTTATTATTGTTGTTGTTGTTATTGTTGTTGTATTGTTATTGTTGTTGTTATTGTTGTTATTATTGTTGTTATTGTTGTTATTATTGTTGTATTGTTGTTGCTGTTTGTTGTTATTGTTGTTGTTATTGTTGTTGTTGTTTTGTTGTTGTTATTGTTGTTTTGTTGTTGTTATTGTTGTTGTTTGTTGTTATTGTTGTTATTGTTGTTGTTTTGTTGTTGTTATTGTGTGTTGTTATTGTTGTTATTGTTGTTGTTGTTTCCCCCCCGCCGCGTGTGACTGAGCGACGTCTTCACGTTGAGGTGAAGCCGCTCCACGCCGCCACGGCCGCAATGACGCAGAGAGGAGGCGACCTCCTCCTCCTCCTCATCCTCCTCATCCTCATCCTCCTCATCATCCTCATCCTCCTGCTCCTCCTCCTCCATGCGTCTGCTGGCAAACACCACGGCGACATCGTTTGACGATCACGACGACGACGATGACGACACCATCAGCCATGATCAACCCACTGCTGGATGAAAGTCTCCCCCCACCCCACCCCAACCCCACCCCAAGCAGCCGCCACCTCGCACCACCACGACACAGCAGCAGCAGCCACGGTTAACATCGCTTACGTCGCCTAGGTAAAATAATTAATAAATGAATGAAAACTTTAAATTAAATAACGACATATTCTTAGCTCTTTCGGTAAAGTCACGTTGAAGGGAAACAATAAAATATATAACAATTAAATATTTTATTGTTTCCCTTCAACGTGGTGACTTTACCAAAAGAGCTAAGAATATGAATTACTGCAGTAACGAAAGCTTTAAATCAAAATTTAAATAACGACGTTTCGGGCGCAACCCCAAGCGTCCTCCTTCAGGTGGCGGGGGGGGGAGGGACACAACCACAGCAAGAGGCAGCTTACCGCCCACTTCAGCGACTGTTTCCTGCTGCGGTTGACCCCCTACCTGATGGCGATTGGCCGCTTGTTTGCGTGCATGCCCGGAACGTTGTGGACTTATTTTCTGCCTCCCAGGGAGTTTCTCGCCGACGACGAAGATCTGCGCAGAGCGGCGTGGAGAGCGCTCGGAATTAGAGACGAGGGGGGGAATCGGGGAGCACGCGCAAGTTCAGAGCCATCGTATTGATCGATAAGCAATAGACAAGTAATCGATATGATTATAGATTTGAAAGATTTCGTGTCGGCAGGGATTAACACTCTTTAGTTTGTTTTTTCTTCCGGTGAAGTCACGTAGGTAACAAAAATAAAGAAAATAAAAGAAAACTAAAATTAAATCACGACGTTTCGGGCGCAACCCAAAGCGACCTTCAGGTGGGGGAGGGGGGGGGACAACGTGAAGGACCCTTGTTGTGGTTGTGCCCGAAACGTCGTGGTAGAATTTAGTTTTAATTTACTCTTTGGTTCTATTGGGTAAAGTCACCACGTAGGTGAAAATAAAATAACAAAAAAATCACGACGTTTCGCCCACAACACAAGCGGCCTTCATCAGGTGAAGGGACGAGACTGTCTGGAGGACAGTGCTGGAGTGAAAAAGCCACGCTCAGATCACGACTTTTAAGCTGTGTGAGAAGAAACAAAGCGCCTTGACAAAGGAATTAGCATAGAATTTAGTATTTAAATGGCTCATTGAAATAGCTAAGTTAAAGTATACACATCCGCAGATGCTAAATTATATGCTAATTCCTTTGTCAAGGCGCTTTGTTTTCTAATAGAACCAAAGAGTATGGATCCTTGCAGTCACGAAAGCTTTAAATCTAGAATTTAGTTTTAATTTATTTAATTTATTTTATTTTAAACCTACTACCTGACTTTAGCGGAAAAAAACACAGCCTGCGAATCCCTGCAGTCACGTTGGCTTCAGATCTAGACTGAAGTGATCTTATAACCGACGTGACCTGAACCTTTGGGGGGCCAAGTGCCGTCGGCGAGCTGCTGCTGCTGCTGTGAAGGTCGCCCCGGGGCACGTGAGAGGCAGGCGGTGGGTGGCCAGCACCACGCTCAGCTGCTACATCTCTCTCCTCTCTCCTCTCTCTCTCTCTCGCCCCGCGTCGATGTCTACACACCGCACCAGGTACTCGTTTTAAGGCTGAGTCGACCTAGGGGAGGCGCTCGTATTCGTCGTGAGTCAGGTTCGTAGCGCCGTGCGATAACCACTCGCGACAGCAGTTGACGCCCAACAATTGTTTAAATGTTATACGGTGGGGCGGGTGGTGGTGGTTGGTGGTGCTCTTTACGTGCACACGATGGCAACGATATATTCCGTAGAGCATTAACGGACTGTCGGGGCAAGTGCTGTTAGCGAGCACCTGTGAAGGCCGGCACGGAAGACGAGGGGGGTGGGTGTCAATGTTTACGCATTGCAACAGGTAACTCATTTGAGGCTGAGTCGATCTAGGGGGAGGCCAAGGATCGGTTCAGATAATCGTCACTGATGTTGGCCAGGAGCGGGAGTCGAACACGGGTCGACAGGTTGTTGGTAGCGCAGCGCGCTAGGAGGACCATCCGTTGAGTACGTACGCAAAAACCTGTCAAATAAGTATTATAAAAAAACGCGCTTTAATGAAATGCACCGTACTAATGTGGCCCCAGAAGCTCGCCACGACGTAAGGGGACCGTGGTCATTTACAGCCAACGTCAGTTGAGCGTGGACAATTAGAGCCGAGCCGAAACATAACATATAAAAAATTATGTTTAAAAAAATGTTTTTATTTTATTTTTAATGATAGAATATGGTATTGTCATCAGTATGACATAAGTTTACCAAGTTTGATACCACATTGGGAAGTGGGTTTAAATTGAGTTGTCTTGCTTCTGGCTTCAATTTGCTTCATTTTGCTGTACTCTTACGTTATTCTTTTTGTCATTGCCATGACCCAGGTCACTCTTGCAAATCAGTTATCCTGGTCTGTTGAGGTCTCACCCCGGTCACACAAAATCAACTTGACACTTGAACTCTGTACACCCGTTTGCATCCACACGCTGCCACCCAAAACGCCCCATCAACCCCTACACCCCATTACGCCCCAGCGCACACCCCAACATCCCTACAGACAGACGTTTGAGCGTCTACTTACCCACCTGTGTTGCCACGCTGGCTTCGACTTCGTGACCCTTCCCACGGCGGGCGGCGCAGCACCCCGCGGCGGTCAAGGAGGGGCTGCGTCTCCTCAATGATCCTCCTCACATTCACCGTTCTCCCACGGGCCCAGCGCAGGTCACTTCATGGAGAGTTCCGACTTCACCCCCGACGAGGCCCTGGGCCCGTGCCGCCGCTCGCGCGCCGTCGGAACTCGGACCGCGGGCCCAAGACTCCGAGGCCCTCACAGCTCGACGCCACTGAGCACAGCCTCTTGGAGGACGATGGCTTCCTCCTTGACGATCGTGGGCACTCACCCCCCAGGCCCTGGTTCGGGGTTGAGGACCCGTGGCAGCAGCAGCAGCAGTTGGGATTAAGTCCCATGCAGTGGGGGCCTGGCAGGCCTCCGCACGGGCCCCCCCAGGAGTATGGCCCAGCGGACACGGAGCCGGCCCCGGGCTTCGCCTCGCGACATCGGAGCCCCAGGAGCGGCCCCGGCTCGGCGCTTGACGGCAAAACGGCGCCGTCCGCTCGCGGCATCGGCGATTCGCCCTGCTTTCGGACGAGCACGGTCCCGGCGCCTGTGGAGCGAGAAGGAGGTGATTACTGGGAAATGGCGGGCGGTGCATTTTAATTGCGGCTCGATCGGCGCCACCGTAACGACAGCGGCCATCCGGCTTCCCCGTCGTTGCCGGCTCCGCTCAAAACGAGCGGCGTGCTCGCGAAACCGTGTTGGGGGGGGGTGGGGGTCTCTCTCTCTCTCTCTCCCTCCCGTCTCCTTCTCTCTCCCTCGCAGCAGCAGCACGAGGGAGGAGTCACAGCCAGGGGGGGCGCTCCAATAGTGCCCGGGGGGCATCCCCGTGCCGCGAAGGGAACCCGCCGTGCCAACGAAAGCTGCTGTGTAAGCGACACCACCGCCCCCCTCCCGGCACACCAACCCTCCCCACTACCCCCAAACTTATCCACCGTGGCCCCATTGCTCAGGATCCAGCGCACGGCGCGTGCCTCCATGTTGCGTGGGGAGCGTTCGCGCGGTGGTTCGCACGAACGCTCACGGCCAACGTCGGTAGCGCAAATCTGCGCTGGTCCGGGGCCGCCCCTCCCTTTAGGTCGGCACAGCCTCAAACGAGCATCCGGCGCAACGTCCGCGCGTCGCCGCTACGGAGACAAAGGCGGCCGGACGCGGCGTTGGCCGCCCGCCTCCTCACGAGCGCCGTCGCTGCCTTCTTAGGCCGTCGTTAACGGCACATGCCCCAGCGGCCCGTTGAGGCTACACGGTGGGGGGGGCCTTTGTCTCGTGTGCATCGTCTCTGTGTCTGCGCTGTACAGGGACGGTGCCTGGGTGCAGTTCGCCCTCCACGGAGTCCGGGAGCGGCCGAGCCTCGTCAGGAACGGTGAGACGCGATGATTCATATTCGCCGTCTCCTGCCGGTTACGGATCTCGCCTCTGTTGTCTCTTCGCGCTCGGGGACACGGGGACATCGCGAGACGCGGGGCAGTGGCCTCACCCGGGATTAACCCCCCCACGCAGCGTACACGCAAAGCGCCAGGAGGTCACGGGTTCGATCCTGACCTGGACGCCCACATATTTGGAGTTTGCGTGTTCTCTCTCTCTCCCTGTGGGCATGGATGTTCTTCTACGGGTCCTCCGGGTTTTTTTCCCCTCCGCATTTATGAACACGCGTTCAGAGTATTTGGCCGCTGTACATTTCCACTTGAAAAGCCACTTCACCGGGCTATCGTTTGTGGCCAGGTCGCGTCTGAAATAAGAGCCGTATGGCTCGGTGGCCCTTACCTGGTAAAATAATAAATAGCACAAAGTAAATCACAGCAGCCCACACACACACTCACACACAGTGCACGGCAAGTGAGCGGTGATGTCGCATCCGTGATGTCACCGGCATGCGGCAGCGTCACGCAGAGTGCCTGCTGACGTCACGCATCCCCCTCCTCCCCCCAACCCTCCGCGTAGGCCATGCATCCCGAGCAAAAGCTGTCTCGATGTTCTAAGTCGACGCGACTATTTTCAGCTCGCGCTTAAATATAAAGCGGAAGATCCATCCGTTTGTGTGAAGCGGCAAAACCTCTCCAACGCTGACTCTCTGACGTCGTGAAATTTGCACGGCTTACGCCGTCTGGAATTTCTAAGGGAACGCGACGATTTTCAGCTCGCCACCTCACAGTCCCTTCCCGAGTCGCCTGGTTAAGGTTGAACTTCCTCGAGTGAAAGACGTCCGATTTATCTTGTTGGTTCTTTCGGTAAAGTCACCACGTAGAATGGAAATAAAGTAATAAAAATAAAACAAAATGAAATTCTCACGACGTTTCGGCCACAACACAAGTAGCCTTCTTCTACTTGTGTTGTGGCCGAAACGTCGTGAGAATTCTATTTTATTATGTTTTATTTTTATTATTTTATTTCCATTCCAAGTGGTGACTTTACCGAAAGAACCAATAAGATGAATCCCTGCAGTTACGAAAGCTTTAAATCGAAATTTTTATTCCGATTTAGTTAAATTTATTTGTCTCGGCTTTTTTTATTTCTTGCGAGCATCAAATTTTTTGTCAGGTTTTGTCAGTGAAATAAAAGGGAATATTAAATTAATCCCAAGGCAAGACTCCACAACTCCCGGGTGAAGCCTGTAGTAGTAAAGCTCGTGCCATTTTAAAATACTCTGTGTGAGGCCTACATTGGGTGGCCCATAAGTCTGGAATCGTAGGGAAAACTAACTTATTCATATTTGTTTGTTGTTGTTGCTGCTGCTGCTTGTATAATAGGCGGACACAGACGGGGACCCTGAAACCTCCGCACCGTCGGGGGTGTCAGCCGATCGGCCGAGCGGCCAGCTGGTCCCCACGTGCGCGTCAGGTGGTCCCCGCGTCCAGCGCACGAGACCCCGGAATAAAAAAAAAGAGCAGCGGGTGGAAGAAGAAGAAGAAGAGCAGGGAGATGAACATGAGATGGAGGAGGAGCATGAGGAGGAGGAGCGCAAAGCAGAGGAAGATGCGGAAGCGGCGGCCGATCCTTTCGCGTCATTCGAGGACCCCGCGAGTCACCAGACGCCCGAGTCGCAGGCCACGGTGTACCGGCGGCTCCTGCAGGTCACGTACCGGCTCCAGAAACTCCAGCAGGAGCAGCAGCAGGAGCAGCAGGAGCAGCAGCAGCAGGAGGAGCAGCAGCAGCAGGAGGAGCAGCAGCAGCAGGAGGGGTTAGCAGAGGCAGAGCCGTTGTTCAGCGCAGGGCTCGTTGGTGTGGCGGATCGATCCCGTGTGGCCCGCGATGGATCCCGGGTGGCAAGCGATGGATGATGAGGATGAGGCCTGGGGCTACCCAAGCGCGGCCACCTCAGGCGCGGCTCCTAGAGGGCTGGGCGCCCTGAATCACCGCCTCTCTGCTTCCCTCCCTCCGCTCCCCCTGGCCCTGCTCTACTGACCCCCCACCACCACCACCACCCCTCCTAACTTTACTCACCGCGACTTCCTGAAGACTTAAAACTTCCGCGGCCGCGGGAAGTTCCTGCTGTTTGGTTCTTTCGGTTAAACTCACGCGGATAGAGAAATAACAAATGGAGCGAATAAAAATAATGAGAACAAGAACGACGACGTTCCGAACGCAACGCGATCGGTCGATGTCACCCCCCCCCCCTCCCCCTTCCTGATGACAACCGCTCGTGTTGCGATGGGTACATCGCGGTTTTTATTCTCATTATATTTGTATTCACTTTATTTTGATTTCTCTATCTACGTTACTTTACCGATGGAACCAAAGAATATGAACTTCCTGAAGCTTCTGTGGGGGGCCCCCCACCCCCCCCAACCACCGCTCAAGACGTCTCTCTCACGAGATCTCGGCTGGCTGCGTCAGAACTGCCGCACGATGGGAAACGCCGCAAACGGCTCGAGGAAACCGAAACGCAAGGCACGGTCGGAGCGATTTGCTTCTCGAGCGAGCGTTGAGGCGTGTGTTGTTCGTAGCCCTGCAGAGCCACGGAGCGTCGGAATTCCACGTTACCGCTACGAGGACGAGTCCGTCCACAGGGCAAGCACTGTCGATCTTCCCCGCAGAGTGGCGCTCATTTTGTCAACCCCCGGAGGGATATCGGGCTCGGTCGACCGCCGAAACGAGGATTCGAACTTAAGACCTTTACCACCTTTGCCGAATCCGGCACGCAAACGTCCGGTAAACTTCTCGCGTTGTCCACGACCTTTAACAAGTCGCGCAGGGCATTCCACCTCTTCCAGTCTTAGCGCAGCATCCAGGAACACACAGCGTGAGCGACGACGCCCCGACGTCGGGTCGGCTCTACCCAGGCCCACGACGACGAGGGGGGCTCCCGAGGAGAAGCGGTCCGGGGGGGGGGGAGAGGCTTGCGGCCCACGAAGAAGGGGGATCGGACGGAGCGGAGAGGATCGGGTTTCCTCGCCGGTCGCGTTTTCGTTTCCTGCCTTTTGAGCGGAGACCCGCGCGGTGCCCACGACGCGTGGGCGGCCGCTTGATGCGCGACGATCGTCTCCGCTTGGTGGTCCTTGTGCCGCCTTCGAGGCGGAGTGGACACGCGGCGGCCATCGTTTGACACGTGACTCTCAAGACGCCGAGTTAATTCGTCGAAGTCGCGCGAATCCGTTGAGAAGGTTTCCACCTCGCCGCCCGATCGCCGCCACGTGTCTCTGCCCTATCCAGGGGCCCGGGAACCCCAATCCCCATTGCCCCCCCACTCGGTCCCGGTGCCGCTTTGTAAAGAGTTGTTTGTGTAAACGTCGCCGCCGTGATGTAAACAAACACTCGGGGTGTAGGCAACTTGGCGGTGCAAATAAATATACCCTGGGGGGGGGGGGGTGTACATCCCCATCGCGCGTGGCACGGGGCGGGAAAGGATCCGGTGGGCGCGGTGAACATTGAGCTGAGCTGAAGGGGGTCGCTCTCTCACCTCTTCCACCTCTTCCACCTCAACCCAAGGCACTCACCCCCCCCCCCCGTAAATAGAGGTAATAATGATGTGGACTTGTTACTCAACGCCTCCGCTCAGCGTCCGCGCGCTCTCTCGTCGTGGAGAGAGGCAAGGAGGGAGGAGGGAGCTCAACGATACCGACAATTGCCCAAGCTCTCCAGGCCTCTATACATTGAGGTGTTATCGGGCAGCCAACGCGTGTTTGCAGGTGGGAGGAACCCGGAGCACCCGGTAGAAGTCTCTTCCAATCATATGGAACAAGTTTTCAAGTTTAAAGTTTCATTTATTTAGGTATAGCCCTGTGAGCCATGCGGCTCTTAAGTCGGGTGCAACCGCAACAAACAATTTGAACACAGAACATCTTAAAGCGACGACGCGCAACAGAAACATCCTGGAATAAACCAGGAAATATTCCACACACAAAAAAAACTTATTAAAACGCTGTGTGCAAAAATCACAATGTGGTGCAAGCCAACAACAACAACAACTATAAGACAATTTAGATTAACCATATGTTTTTGAATCACCAAAATAAAGCTATAAAAAACAATGTAACAACAGTAATCATAGGAACTGTAATTTTAAATTTAACAATAAACGATATACATAACACGTACGACAAAAACCTGCAGCCATAGCTGGCAGCACGAACAGACGGGAGTCCGCATTTGGCCGTCCTGAACTTCTGCCGAGGCGAGCCCAAAGGCACGGCGCGCCTCGACGTCCACGTGAAGGGAGTTTCACGACACGTGCACGGCGATCCAACAAGCCCTCGTCGCTGCCTCCACACGGTGCTGGATGATGTCCGGGCCACGTGCGTATAGCCCCCGCTCGGCCGAGGGCGAGCATTCAAATGCGGCTAGTCGGCGGCGTACGCGACGGCAACGGACGGCCGCGTTCGCAAACCATCGTCAGCCGGCGAGCACCAATCCCCACGCTGGCCCCCTAACCTTAATCAACCGGCCAAGCAGCCACGACGGCTGTCCCTTCGCTAACCCCGTCTTGATTAACGAGCCGAGCAACGGGCGGCGCCGTATCAACGTTCGTCTCGCAAGTGTTCGCGCCCGGGCTGATTGTGCGCGGCGCGGCTCCTCTCGCGCGGTCGCGTCGTCGTCGCCGCGCTCGGCGGTCTGCGACGTGTAGCGACGGAGGCGCCCCGCCGCCGCGACAACGCCGAGGGGCGAGCCGCGCGACGTGCAGATCTGCCGCGAATCCCCGAACGCCACGGCTCTCGGCTTAACGCGAATGAGAAAAACGCGTAACGCAAGTGAAGGTGTTGTGGCCGAAACGTCGTGATTTTATTTTATTTTTTTACCTACGTGACTTTTACCGAACGGAACCAAAGAGTACAATTTATAACATTTTTGACATGCGTTTTTCTGGATTCTGTCTCTCACTGTTCAAATAAACCTACCATTCAAATTTTAGACTGATCATTTCTTTGTCAGTGGGCAAACGTACAAAGTCAGCAGGGGATCAAATACTTTTTTCCCTCGCTGTTTAACTACGTAGAGTTGTGGCTCAGTGGTTAACGCACTTCGATATGAACCCAGCAGCAACCTGAATTCAGTTCCAAGCCATGCCCAACATGAGCGGTGAGTGATGTATCAAATCAAGAGTGAGATATCTTTAACTGCCCCGTCCACCCCTTCCCCCGCCTAACCAACCGTGCACTGGCTAGCGTGGTGAAGTATGCTCATATAACCCTCACGGTGTGGGGAGGCCCTCTTCCAGCAGTGGATTGACAAGATGGCCTGTACAATATGCGATCTGGTAACTACCTTACCTGGTATGCAGGAGGTCGTGGGTGCGACCCTGACCCTGACACACGTGTATTTGGAGTTTGCGTGATCTCCCCGTGGTCGCGTGGATTATTCTACGGGTCCTCCCGTTTTGACCCTCGATATCCGAACGCTCGGACATTCAGGAAGTCCAATTAGCTGATCGAATGGACGAGTGCAGAATTCCCGACAGTGTCCATGTGTGTTTCGCCTGTTGTGGAATTGTTTTAGTCACCCCCTGCCACCCACCACACACACACACACGGTACTTGGCTGCTGACCGGTAGGGCAAATCTCATTGCCTTGTAATCCACCACCCCCCAGCGAACAGATTCACAGAGTTACTGACCGAGCGCATTGCTCAATCCACACGCTCGTCCCGCCCGGCCCGCCTGGCTTCCACCCAACACAAATGAGCACACACACACACGCACACACACACATACACACGCACACACACACACGCGCGCACACACGCACACGCGCGCACACACGCGCACGCACACACGCGCACACACGCACACACGCGCGCACACACGCACGCGCGCACACACACACGCACGCACACACATGCCCCGACAATAAACGTAATCCAATTATGAACAGGATTGTGGATTTTTGTTTTCGGGTCCCGATTGCGCACGCAAAAGGGGTCGTTCAGTCGGAAACATTTCAAGATTTATTGCAGGCATAAAATACTGCTTGGTGCTGTAAGTCAATTTTTATATATATAAACAGTACTGTATACACAAACCCACACAGAGAGCCATAGACTCACCACACAGAGACCCATAGACTCACCACACAGAGACCCACAGACTCATCACACAGTGACCCATAGACTCACCACACAGAGACCCATAGACTCATCACACAGAAACAGACTCACCACACAGAGACCCATAGACTCACCACACAGAAACCCATAGACTCACCACACAGAGACCCATAGACTCACCACACAGGGACCCATAGACTCACCACACAGACACCCATAGACTCACTCACACAGAGACCCATAGACTCACCACACAGAAACAGACTCACCACACAGAGACCCACAGACTCACCACACAGAGACCCCTAGACTCACCACACAGAAACCCATAGACTCACCCCACAGAGACCCATAGACTCACCACACAGGGACCCATAGACTCACCACACAGAGACCCCTAGACTCACCACACAGGGACCCATAGACTCACCACACATACACTCATAGACTCACTCACACAGAGACCCATAGACTCACCACACAGAAACAGACTCACCACACAGAGACCTATAGACTCACCACGCAGAGACACAGACTCACCACACAGAGACCCATAGACTCACCACACAGAGACCCATAGACTCACCACACAGGGACCCATAGACTCACCACACAGACACCAATAGACTCACTCAAACAGAGACCCATAGACTCACCACACAGAGACAGACTCACCACACAGAGACCTATAGACTCACCACGCAGAGACACAAAGACTCACCACACAGAGACCCATAGACTCACCACACAGGAACCCATAGAATAACCACACAGAGACCCATAGACTCACCACACAGAGACCCATAGACTCACCACACAGGGATCCATAGACTCATCACACAGAGACCCATAGACTCATCACACAGAGACCCACAGACTCATCACACAGAGACCCATAGACTCACCACACAGAGACCCATAGACTCACCACACAGAGACCCATAGACTCACCACACAGGGACCCATAGACTTACCACACAGAGACCCATAGACTCATCACACAGAGACCCATAGACTCACCACACAGAGACACATAGACTCACCACACAGAGACCCATAGACTCACCACAAAGACAGACACCCATAGACTCACCACACAGAGACCCATAGACTCACCACACAGGGACCCATAGACTCACCACACAGAGACCCATAGACTCACCACACAGAGACAGACTCACCACACAGACTCATAGACTCACCACACAGAGACCCATAGACTCACCACACAGGGACCCACAGACTCACCACACAGAGACCCATAGAGTCACCACACAGGGACCCATAGGCTCACCACACAGAGACAGACTCACCACACAGACTCATAGACTCACCACACAGAGACCCATAGACTCACCACACAGGGACCCACAGACTCACCACACAGAGACCCATAGACTCACCACACAGGGACCCATAGACTCACCACACAGAGACCCATAGACTCACCACACAGAGACCCATAGACTCACCACACAGAGACCCATAGACTCACCACACAGAGACCCATAGACTCACCACACAGAGACAGACTCACCACACAGAGACTCATAGACTCACCACACAGAGACCCATAGACTCACCACACAGGGACCCACAGACTCACCACACAGAGACCCATAGAGTCACCACACAGGGACCCATAGGCTCACCACACAGAGACAGACTCACCACACAGACTCATAGACTCACCACACAGAGACCCATAGACTCACCACACAGGGACCCACAGACTCACCACACAGAGACCCATAGACTCACCACACAGGGACCCATAGACTCACCACACAGAGACCCATAGACTCACCACACAGAGACCCATAGACTCACCACACAGAGACCCATAGACTCACCACACAGAGACCCATAGACTCACCACACAGAGACAGACTCACCACACAGAGGCTCATAGACTCACCACACAGAGACCCATAGACTCACCACACAGGGACCCACAGACTCACCACACAGAGACCCACAGACTCATCACACAGTGACCCATAGACTCACCACACAGAGACCCATAGACTCACCACACAGAAACCCATAGACTCACCACACAGAGACCCATAGACTCACCACACAGGGACCCATAGACTCACCACACAGACACCCATAGACTCACTCACACAGAGACCCATAGACTCACCACACAGAAACAGACTCACCACACAGAGACCCATAGACTCATCACACAGAGACCCACAGACTCACCACACAGAGACCCCTAGACTCACCACACAGAAACCCATAGACTCACCCCACAGAGACCCATAGACTCACCACACAGGGACCCATAGACTCACCACACAGAGACCCCTAGACTCACCACACAGGGACCCATAGACTCACCATACAGACACTCATAGACTCACTCACACAGAGACCCATAGACTCACCACACAGAAACAGACTCACCACACAGAGACCTATAGACTCACCACGCAGAGACACAGACTCACCACACAGAGACCCATAGACTCACCACACAGAGACCCATAGACTCACCACACAGGGACCCATAGACTCACCACACAGACACCCATAGACTCACTCAAACAGAGACCCATAGACTCACCACACAGAGACAGACTCACCACACAGAGCCCTATAGACTCACCACGCAGAGACACAAAGACTCACCACACAGAGACCCATAGACTCACCACACAGGAACCCATAGAATAACCACACAGAGACCCATAGACTCACCACACAGAGACCCATAGACTCACCACACAGGGATCCATAGACTCATCACACAGAGACCCATAGACTCATCACACAGAGACCCACAGACTCATCACACAGAGACCCATAGACTCACCACACAGAGACCCATAGACTCACCACACAGAGACCCATAGACTCACCACACAGGGACCCATAGACTTACCACACAGAGACCCATAGACTCATCACACAGAGACCCATAGACTCACCACACAGAGACCCATAGACTCACCACACAGGGACCCATAGACTCACCACACAGAGACCCATAGACTCACCACACAGAGACCCATAGACTCACCACACAAGAGACCCACAGACTCATCACACAGAGACCCATAGAGTCACCACACAGGGACCCATAGACTCACCACACAGAGACCCATAGACTCACCACACAGAGACCCATAGACTCACCACACAGAGACCCATAGACTCACCACACAGGGACCCATAGACTTACCACACAGAGACCCATAGACTCATCACACAGAGACCCATAGACTCACCACACAGAGACCCATAGACTCACCACACAGGGACCCACAGACTCACCACACAGAGACCCATAGACTCACCACACAGGGACCCATAGACTCACCACACAGAGACCCATAGACTCACCACACAGAGACCCATATACCCACCACACAGGGACCCATAGACTCACCACACAGAGACCCATAGACTCACCACACAGAGACCCATAGACTCACCACACAGAGACCCATAGACTCACCACACAGGGACCCATAGACTCACCACACAGAGACCCATAAACTCACCACACAGGGACCCACAGACTCACCACACAGAGACCCATAGACTCACCACACAGAGACCCATAGACTCACCACACAGAGACCCATAGACTCACCACACAGGGACCCATAGACTCACCACACAGAGACCCATAGACTCACCACACAGAGACCCATAGACTCACCACACAGAAACCCATAGACTCACCACACAGAGACCCATAGACTCACCACACACAGAGACCCACAGACTCTGAGTGCTTGTGGGAATGTTAAACAAAAATGCGACAACTTGTAACGTGTTTCTGCCTACGAGTTTTTGTGCATCGCTTTGAACACAACGCACACAAACACAGCGTGTCGCAGACACCCCGTGTCACTGGCATGCTCCTGAAGGGACGTCAAACCTCACACGTGACAACTGTAATCACCGACTGGCAATAAACGATAAACAACAACAACCAACAACAACAAACGAGCAGCTGACTGCCGCCCCCTCTCTACAATTCGGGATCCCCGCCCACGTGAACGGGGAACTTCCGGCTCTCGCGGCCGCCAGCGGGGGCGCTCGCCGCTCGCTCCAGCAGGACACGGCGACGACGAGACTCCTCATCGGCCCGAGCGGGGGCCGCCCGGGGGACGGGCGACGTCCCTCCGGCCCGTGGCCGGCGACGGCGGCGGCGGCGGCGCGTCGACCGCCCCCGCCCTCCCGCGCTCTCCGCCACCGAAGGGAATCGCCAGGCCCACGTCGCCTACGCCCCTCCTGACCCGCCGCAGACTCTCCCTGAGCCGGGCCCACCACGCCGACCGCTCTCTCGCCCCCCCCCCTCCCGTCTCCGCCCCCCCCGATCCTCCCCCCGCGCCCCCCCCCCTCTCTCCCTCCCCTCCCGTCTCAGACCGCCATGTTGGCGCGGCCTCTCCGCCTGGAGGTTCCCGGCGTTCTCGCTCCGGCGCCTGCCCCCGGCCTCGAACCTCCCGCCTCTCCCACGGCGCTCGCTCTCCCGCGTCCCACCGCTGCCGCCCCAAGTCCGCCGCTCTCCCTCTCCCGCCCTCCGCCCATCTCCCCGCCGCTCCCCCCCCAACTCGCGCCGCTGAGCCCTCTCCGCCGCGTCCGCCGCTCTGCGGGGGGGCTCCCGCGGGCGACCTCGCGTGACCCCCTACGCCCGCGGGCTGTGCGAGCGCGCCGCTGTTCCTCCGTTCCTCCGCCCTCCTCCCTCCGCTGCCGCCGCCGCCGCCGGCACCGCCGGCTCTCTCCATGGCAGCTCGCTGCTGATTCTTGTCGCTGTTGTTGTTGTTGTCGCTGTTGTTGTTGTTGCTGTTGTTGTCGCTGTTGTTGTTGTTGCTGTTGTTGCTGTTGTTGTTGTCGCTGTTGTTGTTGTTGTTGCTGTTGTTGTTGCTGTTGTCGCTGTTGTTGTTGTTGCTGTTGTTGTTGTTGTCGCTGTTGCTGTTGTTGTTGTCGCTGTTGTTGTTGTTGTCGCTGTTGTTGTTGCTGCTGTTGTTGTTGTTGTCGCTGTTGTTGTTGCTGTTGTTGTTGTTGCTGTTGTTGTCGCTGTTGTTGTTGTTGTCGCTGTTGTTGTCGCTGTTGTTGCTGCTGTTGTTGTTGTTGTCGCTGTTGTTGTTGCTGTTGTTGTTGTTGCTGTTGTTGTTGCTGTTGTTGTTGTCGCTGTTCTTGTTGTTGTCGCTGTTGTTGTTGTTGCTGTTGTTGTTGTTGTTTTGTTGCTGTTGTTGTTGTCGCTGTTGTTGTTGTCGCTGTTGTTGTTGCTGTTGTTGTCGCTGTTGTTGTTGCTGTTGTTGTTGTCGCTGTTGCTGTTGTTGTTGTTGTCGCTGTTGTTGTTGTTGTCGCTGTTGTTTTTGCTGCTGTTGTTGTTTTTGTCGCTGTTGTTGTTGCTGTTGTTGCTGTTGTTGTTGCTGTTGTTGTCGCTGTTGTTGTTGTCGCTGTTGTTGTTGTCGCTGTTGTTGCTGTTGTTGTTGTTGCTGTTGTTGTTGTCGCTGTTGTTGTTGCTGTTGTTGTCGCTGTTGTTGTCGCTGTTGTCGCTGTTGTTGTTGCTGTTGTTGTTGTCGCTGTTGTTGTCGCTGTTGTTGTTGTTGCTGCTGTTGTTGTTGTCGCTGTTGTTGTTGTTGCTGTTGTTGTTGCTGTTGTTGTTGTCACTGTTATTGTCGCTGTTGTTGCTGTTGTTGTTGTTGTCGCTGTTGTTGTTGTTGCTGTTGTCGCTGTTGTTGTCGCTGTTGTTGTCGCTGCTGTTGTTGTTGTTGTCGCTGTTGTTGTTTCTGTTGTTGTTGTCGCTGTTGTTGTTGTCGCTGTTGTTTTTGCTGCTGTTGTTGTTTACGCTGTTGTTGTTGCTGTTGTTGTTGCTGTTGTTGTTGTCGCTGTTGTTGTTGTCGCTGTTGTTGTTGTCGCTGTTGTCGCTGTTGTTGTTGTTGTTGTCGCTGTTGTTGTTGCTGTTGTTGTTGTTGCTGTTGTTGTTGCTGTTGTTGTTGTCGCTGTTCTTGTTGTTGTCGCTGTTGTTGTTGTTGCTGTTGTTGTTGTTGTTTTGTTGCTGTTGTTGTTGTCGCTGTTGTTGTTGTCGCTGTTGTTGTTGCTGTTGTTGTCGCTGTTGTTGTTGCTGTTGTTGTTGTCGCTGTTGCTGTTGTTGTTGTTGTCGCTGTTGTTGTTGTTGTCGCTGTTGTTTTTGCTGCTGTTGTTGTTTTTGTTGTCGCTGTTGTTGTTGTTGCTGTTGTTGTCGCTGTTGTTGCTGTTGTTGTTGTCGCTGTTGTTGTCGCTGTTGTTGTCGCTGTTGTTGTTGCTGTTGTTGTTGTCGCTGTTGTTGTTGTTGTTGTCGCTGTTGTTGCTGTTGTTGTTGCTGTTGCTGTTGTTGTTGTTGTCGCTGTTGTTGTTGTTGCTGTTGTTGTCGCTGTTGTTGTTGTTGTTGCTGTTGTTGTTGTCGCTGCTGTTGTTGCTGTTGTTGTTGTCGCTGTTGTTGTTGTCGCTGTTGTTGTTGTTGCTGTTGTTGTCGCTGTTGTTGTTGATGTTGTTGTTGTCGCTGTTGTTGTTGTCGCTGTTGTCGCTGTTGTTGTTGTTGCTGTTGTTGTTGTCGCTGTTGTTGTCGCTGTTGTTGTTGCTGCTGTTGTTGTTGTCGCTGTTGTTGTTGTTGCTGTTGTTGTTGTCACTGTTATTGTCGCTGTTGTTGCTGTTGTTGCCGCTGTTGTTGTTGTTGTTGCTGTTGTCGCTGTTGTTGTCGCTGTTGTTGTCGCTGTTGTTGTTGCTGCTGTTGTTGTTGTTGTCGCTGTTGTTGTTGTTGCTGTTGTTGTTGTTGTCACTATTATTGTCGCTGTTGTTGCTGTTGTTGTTGTCGCTGTTGTTGTCGCTGTTGTTGTTGTCGCTGTTGTTGTTGCTGTTGTTGTCGCTGTTGTTGTTGTCGCTGTTGTTGTTGCTGTTGTTGTTGCTGTTGTTGTCGCTGTTGTTGTTGCTGTTGTTGTCGCTGTTGTTGTTGCTGTTGTTGTTGTCGCTGTTGCTGTTGTTGTTGTCGCTGTTGTTGTTGTTGTTGTCGCTGTTGTTTTTGCTGCTGTTGTTGTTTACGCTGTTGTTGTTGCTGTTGTTGTTGCTGTTGTTGTTGCTGTTGTTGTTGTCGCTGTTGTTGTTGTCGCTGTTGTTGTTGTTGTTGCTGTTGTTGTTGCTGTTGTTATTGTTGTCGCTGTTGTTGTTGTTGTTGCTGTTGTTGTCGCTGTTGTTGTTGCTGTTGTTGTTGTCGCTGTTGTTGTTGTCGCTGTTGTTGTCGCTGTTGTTGTTGCTGTTGTTGTTGTCGCTGTTGTTGTTGTCGCTGTTGTTGCTGTTGTTGTTACTGTTGCTGTTGTTGTCGCTGTTGTTGTTGTTGCTGTTGTTGTTGTCGCTGTTGTTGTTGCTGTTGTTGTTGCTGTTCTTGTTGTTGTCGCTGCTGTTGTTGCTGTTGTTGTTGTCGCTGTTGTTGTTGTCGCTGTTGTTGTTGCTGTTGTTGTTGCTGTTGTTGTCGCTGTTGTTGTTGCTGTTGTTGTTGTCGCTGTTGTTGTTGTCGCTGTTGTCGCTGTTGTTGTTGTCGCTGTTGTTGTCGCTGTTGTTGTTGCTGCTGTTGTTGTTGTTGTCGCTGTTGTTGTTGTTGCTGTTGTTGTTGTCACTGTTATTGTCGCTGTTGTTGCTGTTGTTGTTGTTGTCGCTGTTGTTTTTGCTGCTGTTGTTGTTTACGCTGTTGTTGTTGCTGTTGTTGTTGTCGCTGTTGCTGTTGTTGTTGTAGCTGTTGTTGTTGTTGTCGCTGTTGTTTTTGCTGCTGTTGTTGTTTTTGTCGCTGTTGTTGTTGCTGTTGTTGTTGTTGCTGTTGTTGTTGCTGTTGTTGTTGCTGTTGTTGTTGTTGCTGTTGTTGTTGCTGTTGTTGTTGTCGCTGTTGTTGTTGCTGTTGTTGTTGCTGTTGTTGTTGTCGCTGTTGTTGTTGCTGTTGTTGTTGTCGCTGTTGTTGTCGCTGTTGTCGCTGTTGTTGTTGTTGCTGTTGTTGTTGTCGCTGTTGTTGTCGCTGTTGTTGTTGTTGTTGTTGCTGCTGTTGTTGTTGTTGTCGCTGTTGTTGTTGTTGTTGTTGCTGTTGTTGTTGCTGTTGTTGTTGTCACTGTTATTGTCGCTGTTGTTGCTGTTGTTGTTGTCGCTGTTGTTGTTGCTGTTGTCGCTGTTGTTGTCGCTGTTGTTGTTGTTTCTGTTGTTGTTGTTGCTGTTGTTGTTGTCGCTGTTGTTTTTGCTGCTGTTGTTGTTTACGCTGTTGTTGTTGCTGTTGTTGTTGCTGTTGTTGTTGCTGTTGTTGTCGCTGTTGTTGTTGTCGCTGTTGTTGTTGTCGCTGTTGTTGTCGCTGTTGTTGTTGTTGCTGTTGTTGTTGTCGCTGTTGTTGTTGTCGCTGTTGTTGTTGCTGTTGTTGTTGTTGCTGTTGTTGTTGTCGCTGTTGTTGTTGCTGTTGTTGTCGCTGTTGTTGTTGCTGTTGTTGTTGTCGCTGTTGCTGTTGCTGTTGTTGTTGTTGTCGCTGTTGTTGTTGTTGTCGATGTTGTTTTTGCTGCTGTTGTTGTTTACGCTGTTGTTGTTGCTGTTGTTGTTGCTGTTGTTGTTGCTGTTGTTGTTGTCGCTGTTGTTGTTGTCGCTGTTGTTGTTGTTGCTGTTGTTGTTGTTGTTGTTGCTGTTGTTGTCGCTGTTGTTGTTGCTGTTGTTGTTGTCGCTGTTGTTGTCGCTGTTGTTGTCGCTGTTGTTGTTGCTGTTGTTGTTGTCGCTGTTGTTGTTGTTGTCGCTGTTGTTGCTGTTGTTGTTGCTGTTGCTGTTGTTGTTGTCGCTGTTGTTGTTGTTGCTGTTGTTGTCGCTGTTGTTGTTGTTGTTGCTGTTGTTGTTGTCGCTGCTGTTGTTGCTGTTGTTGTTGTCGCTGTTGTTGTTGTTGTCGTCGCTGTTGTTGTTGCTGTTGTTGTTGTTGCTGTTGTTGTCGCTGTTGTTGTTGCTGTTGTTGTTGTCGCTGTTGTTGTTGTCGCTGTTGGCGCTGTTGTTGTTGCTGCTGTTGTTGTTGTTGTCGCTGTTGTTGTTGTTGCTGTTGTTGTTGTTGTCACTGTTATTGTCGCTGTTGTTGCTGTTGTTGTTGCCGCTGTTGTTGTTGTTGCTGTTGTCGCTGTTGTTGTCGCTGTTGTTGTCGCTGTTGTTGTTGCTGCTGTTGTTGTTGTTGTCGCTGTTGTTGTTGTTGTTGCTGTTGTTGTTGTTGTCACTGTTATTGTCGCTGTTGTTGCTGTTGTTGTTGTCGCTGTTGTTGTTGCTGTTGTTGTTGTCGCTGTTGTTGTCGCTGTTGTTGTTGTTGTTGCTGTTGTTGTTGTCGCTGTTGTTGTTGTTGTTGTCGCTGTTGTTGTTGCTGTTGTTGCTGTTGTTGTTGTCGCTGTTGTTGTTGCTGTTGTTGTCGCTGTTGTTGCTGTTGTTGTTGTCGCTGTTGCTGTTGCTGTTGTTGTTGTCGCTGTTGTTGTTGTTGTTGTCGCTGTTGTTTTTGCTGCTGTTGTTGTTTACGCTGTTGTTGTTGCTGTTGTTGTTGCTGTTGTTGTTGCTGTTGTTGTTGTCGCTGTTGTTGTTGTCGCTGTTGTTGTTGTTGCTGTTGTTGTTGCTGTTGTTATTGTTGTCGCTGTTGTTGTTGTTGCTGTTGTTGTCGCTGTTGTTGTTCCTGTTGTTGTTGTCGCTGTTGTTGTTGTCGCTGTTATTGTCGCTGTTGTTGTTGCTGTTGTTGTTGTCGCTGTTGTTGTTGTCGCTGTTGTTGCTGTTGTTGTTGCTGTTGTCGCTGTTGTTCTTGTTGCTGTTGTTGTTGTCGCTGTTGTCGCTGTTGTTGTTGTCGCTGTTGTTGTCGCTGTTGTTGTTGCTGCTGTTGTTGTTGTTGTCGCTGTTGTTGTTGTTGCTGTTGTTGTTGTCACTGTTATTGTCGCTGTTGTTGCTGTTGTTGTTGTTGTCGCTGTTGTTTTTGCTGCTGTTGTTGTTTACGCTGTTGTTGTTGCTGTTGTTGTTGTCGCTGTTGCTGTTGTTGTTGTCGCTGTTGTTGTTGTTGTCGCTGTTGTTTTTGCTGCTGTTGTTGTTTTTGTCGCTGTTGTTGTTGCTGTTGTTGTTGTTGCTGTTGTTGTTGCTGTTGTTGTTGTCGCTGTTGTTGTTGCTGTTGTTGTTGCTGTTGTTGTTGTCGCTGTTGTTGTTGCTGTTGTTGTTGTCGCTGTTGTTGTCGCTGTTGTCGCTGTTGTTGTTGTTGCTGTTGTTGTTGTCGCTGTTGTTGTCGCTGTTGTTGTTGTTGTTGCTGCTGTTGTTGTTGTTGTCGCTGTTGTTGTTGTTGCTGTTGTTGTTGCTGTTGTTGTTGTCACTGTTATTGTCGCTGTTGTTGCTGTTGTTGTTGTCGCTGTTGTTGTTGCTGTTGTCGCTGTTGTTGTCGCTGTTGTTGTTGTTTCTGTTGTTGTTGTTGCTGTTGTTGTTGTCGCTGTTGTTTTTGCTGCTGTTGTTGTTTACGCTGTTGTTGTTGCTGTTGTTGTTGCTGTTGTTGTTGCTGTTGTTGTCGCTGTTGTTGTTGTCGCTGTTGTTGTTGTCGCTGTTGTTGTCGCTGTTGTTGTTGTTGCTGTTGTTGTTGTCGCTGTTGTTGTTGTCGCTGTTGTTGTTGCTGTTGTTGTTGTTGCTGTTGTTGTTGTCGCTGTTGTTGTTGCTGTTGTTGTCGCTGTTGTTGTTGCTGTTGTTGTTGTCGCTGTTGCTGTTGCTGTTGTTGTTGTTGTCGCTGTTGTTGTTGTTGTTGTCGATGTTGTTTTTGCTGCTGTTGTTGTTTACGCTGTTGTTGTTGCTGTTGTTGTTGCTGTTGTTGTTGCTGTTGTTGTTGTCGCTGTTGTTGTTGTCGCTGTTGTTGTTGTTGTTGCTGTTGTTGTTGTTGTTGCTGTTGTTGTCGCTGTTGTTGTTGCTGTTGTTGTTGTCGCTGTTGTTGTCGCTGTTGTTGTCGCTGTTGTTGTTGCTGTTGTTGTTGTCGCTGTTGTTGTTGTTGTCGCTGTTGTTGCTGTTGTTGTTGCTGTTGCTGTTGTTGTTGTCGCTGTTGTTGTTGTTGCTGTTGTTGTCGCTGTTGTTGTTGTTGTTGCTGTTGTTGTTGTCGCTGCTGTTGTTGCTGTTGTTGTTGTCGCTGTTGTTGTTGTTGTCGTCGCTGTTGTTGTTGCTGTTGTTGTTGTTGCTGTTGTTGTCGCTGTTGTTGTTGCTGTTGTTGTTGTCGCTGTTGTTGTTGTCGCTGTTGGCGCTGTTGTTGTTGCTGCTGTTGTTGTTGTTGTTGTCGCTGTTGTTGTTGTTGCTGTTGTTGTTGTTGTCACTGTTATTGTCGCTGTTGTTGCTGTTGTTGTTGCCGCTGTTGTTGTTGTTGCTGTTGTCGCTGTTGTTGTCGCTGTTGTTGTCGCTGTTGTTGTTGCTGCTGTTGTTGTTGTTGTCGCTGTTGTTGTTGTTGTTGCTGTTGTTGTTGTCACTGTTATTGTCGCTGTTGTTGCTGTTGTTGTTGTCGCTGTTGTTGTTGCTGTTGTTGTTGTCGCTGTTGTTGTCGCTGTTGTTGTTGTTGTTGCTGTTGTTGTTGTCGCTGTTGTTGTTGTTGTTGTCGCTGTTGTTGTTGCTGTTGTTGCTGTTGTTGTTGTCGCTGTTGTTGTTGCTGTTGTTGTCGCTGTTGTTGCTGTTGTTGTTGTCGCTGTTGCTGTTGCTGTTGTTGTTGTCGCTGTTGTTGTTGTTGTTGTCGCTGTTGTTTTTGCTGCTGTTGTTGTTTACGCTGTTGTTGTTGCTGTTGTTGTTGCTGTTGTTGTTGCTGTTGTTGTTGTCGCTGTTGTTGTTGTCGCTGTTGTTGTTGTTGCTGTTGTTGTTGCTGTTGTTATTGTTGTCGCTGTTGTTGTTGTTGCTGTTGTTGTCGCTGTTGTTGTTCCTGTTGTTGTTGTCGCTGTTGTTGTTGTCGCTGTTATTGTCGCTGTTGTTGTTGCTGTTGTTGTTGTTGCTGTTGTTGTTGTCGCTGTTGTTGCTGTTGTTGTTGCTGTTGCTGTTGTTGTTGTCGCTGTTGTTGTTGTTGCTGTTGTTGTTGTCGCTGTTGTTGTTGCTGTTGTTGTTGTTGCTGTTCTTGTTGTTGTCGCTGCTGTTGTTGCTGTTGTTGTTGTCGCTGTTGTTGTTGTTGTCGCTGTTGTTGTTGCTGTTGTTGCTGTTGTTGTCGCTGTTGTTGTTGCTGTTGTTGTTGTCGCTGTTGTTGTTGTCGCTGTTGTCGCTGTTGTTGTTGTCGCTGTTGTTGTCGCTGTTGTTGTTGCTGCTGTTGTTGTTGTTGTCGCTGTTGTTGTTGTTGCTGTTGTTGTTGTCACTGTTATTGTCGCTGTTGTTGTTGTTGTCGCTGTTGTTGTTGTTGCTGTTGTCGCTGTTGTTGTCGCTGTTGTTGTCGCTGCTGTTGTTGTTGTTGTCGCTGTTGTTGTTGTTTCTGTTGTTGTTGTCGCTGTTGTTGTTGTCGCTGTTGTTGTCGCTGTTGTTGTTGTTGCTGTTGTCGCTGTTGTTGTTGTCGCTGTTGTTGCTGTTGTTGTTGCTGTTGTCGCTGTTGTTCTTGTTGCTGTTGTTGTTGTCGCTGTTGTTGTTGCTGTTGTTGTTGCTGTTGTTGTTGTCGCTGCTGTTGTTGTTGTCGCTGTTGTTGTCGCTGTTGTTGTTGCTGTTGTTGTTGTTGCTGTTGCTGTTGTCGCTGTTGTTGTTGCTGTTGTTGTTGTCGCTGTTGTTGTTGTTGTCGCTGTTGTCGCTGTTGTTGCTGTTGTTGTTGTCGCTGTTGTTGTCGCTGTTGTTGTTGTTGCTGCTGTTGTTGTTGTCGCTGTTGTTGTTGTTGCTGTTGTTGTTGCTGTTGTTGTTGTTGTCACTGTTATTGTCGCTGTTGTTGCTGTTGTTGTTGTCGCTGTTGTTGTTGCTGTTGTCGCTGTTGTTGTCGCTGTTGTTGCCGCTGCTGTTGTTGTTGTTGCTGTTGTTGTTGTTGTTGTCGCTGTTGTTGTTGTTTCTGCTCCTCCGGTCGCAGCTTGGCCCTCCGCAGCGTTGTGCCGAGTGAGGGTGGCGATGTAGCGGGCACAGCTCCCTGTACGGTCACAACCATCGACACCATCACCACCATCACTGTCACCACCATCACCGTCACCACCATCACCGTCACCACCGTCACCGTCACCACCGTCACCGTCACCACCGTCACCGTCACCACCGTCACCGTCACCACCATCACCGTCACCACCATCACCTACACGGGGGACACCTTTGTCTGTGTATAGGTGCTGCTGACAGCACTTGCCCCTACAACCTGATAGAGGCTACATGGGGGACCTTTGTCTGTGTATGGGTGCTGCTAACAGCACTTGCCCCTACAACCTGCTAGAGGCTACATGGGGGACCTTTGTCTGTGTATAGGTGCTGCTCACAGCACTTGCCCCTACAGCCTGCTAGAGGCTACACGGGGGACCTTTGTCTGTGTATAGGTGCTGCTAACAGCACTTGCCCCTACAACCTGCTAGAGGCTACACGGGGGACCTTTGTCTGTGTATAGGTGCTGCTGACAGCACTTGCCCCTACAACCTGCTAGAGGCTACATGGGGGACCTTTGTCTGTGTATAGGTGCTACTAACAGCACTTGCCCCTACAGCCTGCTAGAGGCTACATGGGGGACCTTTGTCTGTGTATAGGTGCTGCTGATAGCACTTGCCCCTACAACCTGCTAGAGGCTACACGGGGGACCTTTGTCTATGTATAGGTGCTGCTGACAGCACTTGCCCCTACAGCCTGCTAGAGGCTACATGGGGGACCTTTGTCTGTGTATAGGTGCTACTAACAGCACTTGCCCCTACAGCCTGCTAGAGGCTACATGGGGGACCTTTGTCTGTTTATAGGTGCTGCTGACAGCACTTGCCCCTACAGCCTGCTAGAGGCTACACGGGGGACCTTTGTCTGTGTATAGGTGCTGCTGACAGCACTGGCCCCTACAACCTGCTATAGGCTACTTGGGGGACCTTTGTCCGTATATAGGTGCTACTAACATCACTTGCCCATACAACCTGCTAGAGGCTACATGGGGGACCTTTGTCTGTGTATAGGTGCTGCTGACACCACTTGTGTGGTGCCACAACAGTGAAGCCGCTCCGTCGACACCGGGCCCGTCGCTGTGCTGCTGCGACCGAGAAGCCACCCGGCTCCCGTCACAGCTCTCTCCCCCCCCCCCCCCCCCCCACATAAACACACAACACTCACGTAGGGCCTCGTGGGGAGGGGGGGGGGCACCTGCCCTGAGTTGTTACCCGAGAGGCCCCACGGTTTCTCAGGGTCAGGGAATTGGCAGGCGCCCCCCTCCCCCCCCCTAGGCCAAATGGCACTGCGGCGCCGTGGCTTAACTTAGAATTAAATTACCACGGAGAGAACTCGCTGAGAACCGCAGTGAGGAGATGCCCAAGACACACACGGACCAGCAGACAGGTGGGGAGCGGGGCAGCGTGGGTTAAGCGTCTCTACCCATGATGCACCGCGGATTAACGGCCCTACCCATGATGCACTGCGGATTAACGGCCCTACCCATGATGCACCGCGGATTAACGGCCCTACCCATGATGCACCGCGGATTAACGGCCCTACCCATGATGCACCACGGATTAACGGCCCTACCCATGATGCACCGCGGATTAACGGCCCTACCCATGATGCACCGCGGATTAACGGCCCTACCCATGATGCACCGCGGATGGGCGGTGCGAGGGCTTTGAATGGAGGATAAAAAGGGACGCTTTGGGGAAGCAGGGGGCCATTTTTTTTATTTGACTGGAGATCAACAGGAGGGAGGGATCGAGGAGCCGTCACCTGACTGTTACTCGCACGTCCGTGAGACGGGGCAGAGAACAGCCAGATTCTGTTTACAGCATCATCTATCCGCGACCTCCATCGCTGCGAGGTCGGACCGTAAGTACGAGGGAGAGAGGTAAGACAAAGGGACGAAATTCGGAGAGAAAATATAGGGCAGACAGGTCGATTAGGTATCAGGCAGTAGCGAGATAGGTTATACCTGTCCTGCTGGTCCGTACTGACACGCACAGTCTAGTTCGTTTATTCGTGGGGAATAAACCGTCCGTAGGGTATAAACCGTGTCGTGTTGTCTCTGTGAATACGGAGGGGCGGTGCGTGGTGTGGCGAGCCTGCCCGCGGTGATTCTTTTGTTTGCGCGTGAGTGAGTAATTTTACCCACGTGTTTACGCTCGCACGGGTGGGTCCATGCCGGGGCAGCAGTAACGTGCTATCACCCTGGGAATTAAAGCAAGGGTCCTTCGATCATTAAATGCACTAGTGCGTGATGTGGTGAGCCTCTGCATCGTGTGACGCTGGTTGCACTTCGCCCGCGCCAGTACGGGGGCGTGCAGGAGCAGCGGCGCTCACGGCACGCGCCGCGCATGTAGCGCGTAGAGATCAATTGGTGAGCGGGAATTCCGCAGCGCGGCCTAATTAGTTGCTTCCGACCGGCTGCGAAGGTAAATGAAACAAGATTACACAATTCAAGCACGCGATGCTGCTGGCGGTGGTTACCGCGTGAGTAGAGCTGCGCCGTGAGGTACACGGGTACCCACGGGCATAATCATACCCCGGGTGTTGCAGTTGTGGTATGAATTTAATGGGGGAGTCGGGGGCCAACGGCCCCGACAATTCGGTGATGGCGGGGGACGGTAGCCCCCACAAATGCATTTTTCTGTCTCCACCACCATAACCACAACCTTAGTAATGTGTGAACAACAGATCAATGTTGGTGAACCGATATACATGGGTTATCTTCACTGTAATGAAGGTGAGTGGTGCTGTTCAACAAAGCTGTAAGTATATTTGTACAGCCACTATACTGCAGTCTTTTTTCGGGAAGACTGGTTCCCATTAAGTGAAAAATGGATCTCCCCTTCTCACGCATCAAATTAGAGCAGAAATGTAAATATATACACACACAGCAGATTGAGCAGTTGCTAACATTCATCATCCATATTTCATTAGAATATTTACCCAGGAAAGCACCACCGAGACTGAAGACTACGTGCATAGATAAAAATGAATGCTCTTACAGACACCACAGTGCTGCCCTGCAAGTCGGGCGTGCAGAGTTTTACGATCTCTGCGTGATCCATAACTCAAAGAGTTGCTGTGTAAGAGGAGTGTGGGCACCGTACTCCGCTGATGAAAAAAGAGCTCCATCCTCTGCTTTCACAGATACCATTAAAACATTAACCTTGTTTATATAAAGTGTTTTAGAAATGCTTGACAAGTTTCTTCACTTCCTGGGAAAACTGTTAGAAAGTTCACAGACCTTCAATAATGCACACCATACATTTCATCAATGTGGTATACTTTCATAAAACATATATTTGAGCTTATTTCCATTCACATTAATGAATGGCATCTCGGCTTAAATAAAATTAACGTTATGCACACTTGAAGGTCAGAAGCTGTATTCCTGTATAAGCATCTGTTTGAATGCAAAATGCAACCTATATGTTAACCTTATCCAGAAACACAAATCAAAGTGTCACCATTGTCAAATATACATTTGACGGCTCTCATCTGAGCCTGAGGGTGGAAATTATACATTTATTGGCAGGCACCGGCCTCTGCATAGGATGACTCTTCTATTTAGGATGTATAGCAAGGTTTGCTACGTACTGTGCGAAAGAAGTTCAACATACACACATGAGGATTACAATAATAATAAGAATAACGCGAATGAATTTGTCCAGAATAGCCTCCTTGAGTCTCGAGATATTCGTGTCGAGAATACTGCCATTGGGATGCTGTGATGACGGTGATAGGCGCCTGCAAACGTGGGAGGAGGAGCACCCGGAGAAGATTCCTGACCTTCACGCTTCAGGGTCGCCCCTTCTTCATATTTCACCGTCACTCGTGGCCACGTAGCGAAGCGTTTTTCTGGATTTTGTTGTTATTCTGTCTCTCACTGTTCAAATAAACCTACAATTAAAATTATAGACTGATCATTTCTTTGTCATGGGGCTAACGTATAAAATCAGCAGGGGATCAAATACTTTTTTCCCTCACTGTAGACTCAACACTACCATAGATACAACACTACCACCCATAGACTCAACACTACCATAGACTCAACACTACCATAGACTCAACACTACCATAGACTCAACACTACCACCCATAGACTCAACACTACCATAGACACAACACTACCATAGACTCAACACTACCACCCATAGACTCAACACTACCACCCACAGACTCAACACTACCATAGACTCAACACTACCATAGACTCAACACTGCCCATAGACTCAATACTGCCCATAGATTCAGCACTACCCATGGACTCAACACTGCCATAGACTCAACACAGCCCATAGACTTATGGACCACAACGCCTGTCACCAGACTTATGGACCACAACGCCTCTGTGTCACCAGACTTATGGACCTCAACGCCTCTGTCACCAGACTTATGGACCACAACGCCTCTGTGTCATCAGACTTACGGACCACAACGCCTCTGTCACCAGACTTATGGACCACAACGCCTCTGTGTCACCAGACTTATGAACCACAACGCCTCTGTGTCACCAGACTTATGGACCGTTACAACGCCTCTGTGTCACCAGACTTATTGACCACAACGCCTCTGTGTCACCAGACTTATGGACCACAACGCCTCTGTGTCACCAGACTTATGGACCACAACGCCTATACGTGTACAAATACAATTTTTTTTTTTACCAATTCCACTTTACAATAAAATTGTAGACACGGCACAATATATATTTCTGAATCTTTATTTTTACCAACATTTTAAAAAATATTCTCCGTTAAGGCAAAATTCTGAAATATTGGATTTTTAACAAAGTCTTGAGAACCTTGTATCTGAACAAGTTCAATTTGTGCAAATATTTTTTTTAAAACGTATAAAAATCATTGCTTACAAATATCAGCTCTATGTTTTCAAGTAAATACATTTTGGGTAGTGAATAAATTATAGTCTAAATAAGCTACACATGACGAATTGTAGGCAATTATAGTTATAATCAAAGACATTTTTAAACAATCACGTGGTCCCTGTAGCCGCCGTTAGAGACACAAAATCTGCTTGAAAACAGTTCATCAACATATATGAATACATTGATTCGAATAAGCAGAGTTAATTTCCTATTTATGGCATGCCGGTTATGTGTCAGTTTTCAATATCAACATCACCTTATAAAAGAATTACATTTAAAATATAAGCGCACAACTTTATCAGTGATGAATGCTGCACTTTGTCGTTTTCATGCAGGGGGCGCTGTAAACCTACACGCGCCCCCTGCATGCGAACGACGGAGGTGCAGGGACAGACGTTCGATTACGTTGGAATCGATCTGCAGACGGCCAGCAGCTCCGTGTCGCCTTATCTCGATCCCGCAATCCCAAACAGGTGAAAGTCCGCATCGAACCGGACCCCCGGCAAGGCCGTCTACTTAACGACGAGAGAAAATTCACGCGAAATGTCCTTCTCAACGAAGTCTTCCAGATGTAAAATTAACTTTTAATGAAGAAATAAAATCATCTAAATCAAAACACAACACAATGCAAAGATGTTTCATTTTAAAACTTCAAAACGGAGCATGGGGTACTTGCGTGAATGCGTCCTTCGTGTGCAAATGTTGTGACTTTCCTGGCCTGAAGGCCGTCAATGTGTTGAACCCTTATTGGTGCACAGCGTCTCAACAACAGCAGTGGGGTTTGCTTCAACCGATAGGTAACGAACATCCAGACGTGAATCAGCAAGGAGCATTTCTAGTCCCAGCTAGACAAAATCTACGTCAACACGTAAGACAAAACTACAATTCGTGTTGTAGAGAATGTACCTCCTCCTATACGTGTAACTTTTAAGTGGTATGCCTTGTAACTGATGAATGATCCGAGCGTGCTCCCTATTTCAAAGACAATGAGTTGCTCCAGAGGCAGATGCTTCGTGAAAGACAAAAAACACCATTTGACCTGTATCACAAGAACAACGGGTCTCACCCGAGTTCTCTGTACAGGTTACTTACAAAACACACACACACTTTGTCCTACCATCACTTATTCAATGTTTGACCCTCACAGACAAAATGTTACATGTACGCGCACAATCAGACAAGTATTCATTCTAAATCATTGACGGGAATATTAACATTGAATTACTGCAGCAAAATTGACTGCATCACGTTACATCGTATTAACAAGAAGCTATTTTAAAAATACGCACCGTCTGCTTCATAGTGTATGTACAACGTACTATTGTTGCGTCATTCAAAACGAGTAGGCCGTTGCATGTTGGCGTCTGGGTCAAAATGTAGCAAATTCTAAACATTACGCTACAAATAATAGATCACGGCGTTTCGATGGCAACACAAGCAATCGTCATCAGGTGGGACAAGCACAGCAGCAATAAGAGGAAACTGCTGGAGTAGGCGCCTACTACTTCAGCAGTTTCTCTTGCTGTGGTTGTCCCACCTGATGACGATTGCTTGTGTTGTGATCTAAACGCCGTGATTTTATGTTTCTACCTACGTGGTGACTTTACCGAAAGAACTCAAGAGTGTGGATTCCTGCAGTCACGAAAGCTTCGAATCAAGATTGCCTACAAACTACACAACTGAGATAACGCATCAATCATCGCCCCCTACTGACAGGCTCTTGTCCACATGCAGGCTGGTGCAGGGCCACCACCCTGTGCCACACAGGGGCAGCTGCTACTTGGGGTTGCTCTTCGAGTGTTTCAGAAGAGACACTAAACTCCGAGTTGCTGAGGCGGTTAAGCAAGCACCGTGTAAATGCAATTATTATGATAACATAGTGAATGCTTGGGCGCTTATTGTCTCTCGCTCCTGGTTAAAGATCTACCCAACCCACAGGTCCACAAAGATTGGCCGCCCTTACTCTGCAGGTTGAACCTAGCAACTGAGTGTCCAACTTCATGTTCTTGTCATTAAAGGCCTGTGACAAAGGTGCATCCATTGTAGCGACATCATCTCAAGCTTACACATCTAACGGGTCTCCACTTGACTTTGTATTGTCTCGGAGGAAGTCCACCCACACCTCGACTTCCACAAACTGCTGGGAGTTGCCTCGCTCTGCCTCACAGTCAGAATTCTCCTCCTGCTTCACGTTGCCTCCATCGATGTGAAGGTCCCATTTTGGAGTTGAATATTCATCTTCACATTTCACCTTCACTTCTTCCCTCTTCACCATCACTTCTTCACATTTCACCATCACCACTTCATATTTCACCTTCACTTCTTCACTCTTCACCGTCACTTCTTCCCTCTTCATCTTCACTTCTTCCCTCTTCACCATCACTTCTTCATATTTCACCTCGATACCTTTAAAAGTGTCCAAGCTAGGATTTTCTTCCGGTTCGTGTTTCATGAGGGATGGGCTCATGGTGGCACTTTGACTTTCACATGCTGATTTCAGACTCCGCTCCTTGTGGATCTTCTGATGCTTCTGTGTTCTCTGTGCAAACGCCTTCCCGCACGGAGTGAACCTGAAGGGTTTCTCTCCTGTGTGTGTTCTCTGGTGTACTTGAAGATTTGATGAATCTGCAAACGCCTTCCCACACAAACTGCACTTGAAGGGTTTCTCTCCCGTGTGTGTTCTCTGGTGTACTACAAGAAGAGATGAACGTGCAAACGCCTTCACGCACAGAGTGCACTTGAAGGGTTTCTCTCCTGTGTGTGTCCTCTGGTGTACTACAAGAGTAGATGACCGTGCAAACGCCTTCACGCACACACTGCACTTGAAGGGTTTCTCTCCTGTGTGTGTTCTCTGGTGTGTTACAAGAAAATATGAACGTGCAAACGCCTTCCCACACACACTGCAATTGAAGGGTTTCTCTCCCGTGTGTGTTCTCTGGTGTGCTACAAGAGTAGATGAATGTGCAAACGCCTTCCCACACACACTGCACTTGAAGGGTTTCTCTCCCGTGTGTGTTCTCTGGTGCCGTGTCAAATTTCCAGTCCGATCCGTGCTGTATGCACACCGGTCGCATTGTTGCCTTGTCGTACCGAGCTGCGCTGAGTGCATTTGCTCCATCAGTCCAATTCTGCAGAGGAAGCGTCAGAGGAAGCGTCAGCTGCAGACAGAAAAAAATAATATCCACACCATCTACACGTCAGTATCGATGCACAGAGGAAAGCATATATGCACAGTAACACGTGACTTACACGTCTATACTTATTCATATATTCATGATATAGTGGAAAAGTGTCCCAAATTCATCACAGGGCTGTTATGGCACACAATGAGAGGGCAAATGGTTATAAACATGCCTGGAAGCCCTCGTATCTTCAAAATGAATGTTCACCAAAAACTCCGAGCACACAATTTCGGCTGTCTGGCTACAAAAGGAATATTTATGAGCGCTAAATTCAGCTGACATAGCAAAGGGTGTTGAAAACAATACTATTTGTGTTAGGCAGAAATGCATAAATTAACGTTCAATCGCAACTTAGAGGTGTGAATCCAGGCTCAGATGTCCTTAAACGCTGGGATGAACAGTTCCGACTTCAGCTGCATGTGTGTGCTGTGTTAACCTCCTGTTTCCATTCTTATGAAGAGTTCCAGAGGAAAACAAAAGTAAACTATTGTTACGCTATAACCTTCGTGTTCAACAGAGTTAATAGACTTTACTGCAAACACAAACTGTACACTGTCACTGGGTAAACAGGCGGTGGCATGTCTACAATCATGCCGGGCCACCTTCATCTGCTTGGCATGAATGCTTCCTCACTCCACCAAGTAATTAATTGAGGATCAACGAACATATCCGAGGCTAACTGGAGTTTGCGTGTCTCTCTCCGTGGTGAGATGTTAACTACCTCACCTGGTATACAGGAAATCGTGGGTTCGATCCCGACCCTGACGCCTGCTGCATATTTGGAGTTTGCGCATCTCTCCGCTGAGTGTCTTTGACCGATAGACATTGCCACACGTATTCTTGTTTCTTTCGGTAAAGTTACGTAGATAGAAAATAACAATAACAGATAATACAATTACATTAAATAAAGACTACTTGTGTTGCGATCAAAACGACGTGAGTTTTTTTGCTTTATTTACAATATTTTATTTATTTGTATTGTTATTTTTTTTACTTTCTATCTACGTGACTTTACCGCAAGAACCAAGAATATTAATTCCTGCAGTCACCAAAGTTTTAAGTCAAAACATTCACACACGTTGACAAAGCCTCACCTTGTGTTGTTGTGGGCAGGTCGCTTCTGATAACAAGAGCGGTATAGCAGCTCAAGCGGGCTTGGCCTGCTAACAAAAGAAAATAAAAACTGCGTGAATATTTACAATAAAACAAAGTTACAAAGTGGCGAGCCGGGTGAAGACAAATTAAACTTAAGAGAGATCATTAAAGTGAATGCAATCAGTCGAGGGCAGGAGGCAAGGCCCCGCTTGGCTAGGCCCCGCGTTGTAAAGTTCCAACCTGGACATCGATTCCCATGCTCGCTGCTACTCAATTGACATCCCTACGAGAGAGAGGCTCTACCTTGGTAAACAACAACAACCACCACCACCACAACAACGACCACCACCACCACAACGATGAGAATTTCTCACCTCGGATTTCAGTGCAAGAGCGCTGGCGGAAGCAGGAAGTAGTATGACGTCACTTCTTCAACGTGACTTTACCGAAAAAACTAAGAATATGAATTACTGCAGTCACGAAAGCTTTAAATAAAAAAAATTGAATAACTTATGTTAATGAAGCAGGCCCATATGTCGAGGGATGGGGGCGTGGGCGCTGAACCCGTCGCAATAAACTCGCGACGGCTTTAACGGACACATTATGTTAATGAGCCACCAGTCACTGGGCGTAGTTTTGCCCAAATAAGGATTGCCACTGGAACGACATCGGCAGCGACCCAAGCGGAGGTGACGTCACGCTCAAGAGCACGTTGGACGGATGAATACCTTGGTGACATGACGTCACTAGCGAGGTACACCTCACGCTGGCGTTTCACACCAATGAGGTAATGCAGAGTGGTGACGTCACAGAATTGGAGTTTAAGTTGTTTTAGATTCATTTTCCATTGCTCCCTCCCTTGGGTGTGTGAGCTCAGCAACAACGTGGACATTATTGTGTATACACTGTGTGTGTGTACACTATGTGTATACACTGGGTGTGTGTACACTGTATGTATACACTGTGTCACTGTGTGTGTACACTGTGTGTGTGTACACTAAGTGTATGTGTACACTGTGTAAATACACTGTGTGTATGTACACTGTGTGTATACACTGTGTGTGTGTACACTGTATGTATACACTGTGTCACTGTGTGTGTACACTGTGTGTGTGTACACTAAGTGTATACACTGTGTGTGTGTACACTGTGTGTGTACACTGTGTGTGTGTACACTGTGTGTACAGTGTGTGTGCACACTGTGTATACTGTGTGTGTGTACACTGTGTGTGTTTACACTGTGTGTGTGTACACTGTGTGTCCGCATTGAACCGAACCCCCGGCAAGGCCATCTACTTAATGACGAGAGAAAATTCACACGAAATGTCCTTTTCAATGAAGTCTTCCAGATTTAAATTGATACAAGCTTTTAATGAAGAACTAAAATCATCTAATTCAAAACACAACACAATTCAAAGATGTTTCATTTTAAAACTTCAAAACAGAGCATGGGGTACTTGCGTGAATGCGTCCTTCGTGTGCAAATGTTGACTTTCCTGGCCTGAAGGCCGTCAATGTGTTGGACTATTAAATGGTGCACAGCGTCTCAACAGCAGTGGGGTTTGCTTCAACCGATGGTTACGAACATCCAGACGTGAATCAGCAAGGAGCATTTCTAGTCCCAGTTAGACAAAATCTACGTCAACACGTAAGACAAAACTACAATTCGTGTTGTAGAGAATGTACCTCCTCCTATACGTGTAACTTTTAAGTGGTATGCCTTGTAACTGATGAATGATCCGAGCGTGCTCCCTATTTCAAAGACGATGAGTTGCTCCAGAGGCAGACGCTTCGTGAAACACAAAAGTACCCTTTGACCTGTATCACAAGAACAACGGGTCTCACCTGAGTTCTCTGTACAGGTTACTTCCAAACACACACACACACACTTTGTCCTAACATCACTTATTCAATGTTTGACCCTCAGACAAAATATTACATGTACGCGCACAATCAGACAAGTATTAATTCTAAATTATTGACGGGCATATTAACATTGAATTACTGCAGCGAAATTGACTGCATCACGTTACATCGTATTAACAAGAAGTTATTTTACAAATACGCACCGTCTGCTTAACAGTGTATGTACACCGTACTATTGTTGCATCATTCAAAACGAGTAGGCCATTGCATGCTGGCGTCTGGGTCAAAATGTAGCAAATTCTAAACATTACGCTACAAATAATAGATCACGGCACTTCGATGGCAACACAAGCAATCGTCATCAGGTGGGACAAGCACAGCAGCAATAAGAAGAAACTGCTGGAGTAGGCGCCTACTACTTCAGCAGTTTCTCTTGCTGTGGTTGTCCCACCTGATGACGATTGCTTGTGTTGTGATCTAAACGCCGTGATCTGTTATGTTTCTACCCACGTGGTGACTTTACCGAAATAACTCAACAGTGTGGATTCCTGCAGTCACGAAAGCTTCGAATCAAGATTGCCTACAAACTACACAACTGAGATGACGCATCAATCATCGCCCCCTACTGATAGGCTCTTGTCCACATGCAGGCCGGTGCAGGGCCACCACCTTGTGCCACACAGGGGCAGCTGCTACTTGGGGATGCTCTTCGAGTGTTACAGACGAGGTACGACATAAAACTCCGAGTTGCCGAGGCGATAAGGCAAGCACCGTGTAAATGCAATTATGATAACATAGTGAATGCTTGGGGGCTTATTGTCTCTCGCTCCTGGTAAAAGATCTACCCAACCCACAGGTCTACAAAGACTGGCCGCTCTTACTCTGCAGGTTGAACATAGCCATTGAGTGTCCAACTTCACGTTCTTGTCATTAAAGGCCTGTGACAAAGGTGCATCTATTGGAGCGACATCGTCTGAAGCTTACACATCTACCGGGTCTCCACTTGACTTTGTATTGTCTCGGAGGAAGTCCACCCACACCTCCACTTCCACAAACTGCTGGGAGTTGCCTCGCTCTGCCTCACAGTCAGAATTCTCCTCCTGCTTTACGTTGCCTCCATCGATGTGAAGGTCCCATTTTGGAGTTGAATCTTCATCTTCACATTTTACCTTCACTTCTTCCCTCTTCACCATCACTTCTTCACATTTCACCTCGATACCTTTAAAAGTGTCCAAGCTGGGATTTTTTTCCGGTTCGTGTTTCATGAGGGATGGGCTCATTGCGGCACTTTGACTTTCACAAGCTGATTTCAGACTGCACTCCTTGTGGATCTTCTGATGCTTCTGTGTACTCTGGTGTGTTTTAAGAGCAGATGACTGTACAAATGCCTTCCCACATACAGTGCACTTGAAGGGTTTCTCTCCCGTGAGTGTTCTCTGTTGTGTTTAAAGAGCAGATGAATCTGAAAATGTCTTCCCACACACAGTGCACTTGAAGGGTTTCTCTCCCGTGTGTGTTCTTTGGTGTTTTTTTAAGAGCAGATGACTGTGCAAATGCCTTCCCACACACAGTGCACTTGAAGGGTTTCTCTCCCGTGTGTTCTCTGGTGTGTTTTAAGAGCAGATGAATCTGAAAATGCCTTTCCACACACACTGCACTTGAAGGGTTTCTCTCCTGTGTGTGTTCTCTGGTGTGTTTTAAGAGCAAATGAATCTGAAAATGTCTTCCCACACACACTGCACCTGAAGGGCTTCTCTCCCGTGTGTGTTCTCTGGTGCTTTTTAAGAGTAGATGAATGTGAAAATGTCTTCCCACACACTGCACCTGAAGGGTTTCTCTCCCGTGTGTGTTCTCTGGTGCTTTTTAAGAGTAGATGAATGTGAAAATGTCTTCCCAGACACACTGCACAAGGGTTTCTCTCCCGTGTGTGTTCTCTGGTGTGATTTAAGAGTAGATGAATCTGAAAATGTCTTCCCACACACAGTGCAATTGAAGGGTTTCTCTCCTCTGTGTGTTCTCTGGTGTGTTACAAGAGTAGATGACTGTGCAAACGCCATCCCGCACATCGTGCACCTGAAGGGTTTCTCTCCTGTGTGTGTTCTCTGGTGTGTTACAAGATCAGATGACTGTGCAAATGCCTTCACGCACACACTGCACTTGAAGGGTTTCTCTCCTGTGTGTGTTCTCTGGTGTTTTTTTAAGAGTAGATAAATCTGAAAATGTCTTCCCACACACACTGCACTTGAAGGGTTTCTCTCCCGTGTGTGTTCTCTGGTGTTTTTTTAAGAGTAGATGAATGTGAAAATGCCTTCCCACACACTGCACTTGAAGGGGTTCTCTCCCGTATGTGTTCTCTGGTGTGTTTTAAGAGCAAATGAATCTGCAAATGTCTTCCCACATACACTGCACTTGAAGGGTTTATCTCCCGTGTGTGTTCTCTGGTGTCTTTGAAGATGAGATGAATCTGAAAATGCCTTCCCACACACAGTGCAATTGAAGGGTTTCTCTCCTGTGTGTGTTCTCTGGTGTGTTACAAGATTACATGACTGTGCAAACGCCATCCCGCACATCGTGCACCTGAAGGGTTTCTCTCCTGTGTGTGTTCTCTGGTGTTTTACAAGATCAGATGACTGTGCAAATGCCTTCACGCACACACTGCACTTGAAGGGTTTCTCTCCTGTGTGTGTTCTCTGGTGTTTTTTAAGAGTAGATAAATCTGAAAATGTCTTCCAACACACACTGCACTTGAAGGGTTTCTCTCCTGTTTGTGTTCTCTGGTGATTTTTAAGAGTAGATAAATGTGAAAATGCCTTCCCACACACTGCACCTGAAGGGTTTCTCTCCCGTGTGTGTTCTCTGGTGCTTTTTAAGAGTAGATGAATGTGAAAATGTCTTCCCAGACACACTGCACAAGGGTTTCTCTCCCGTGTGTGTTCTCTGGTGTGATTTAAGAGTAGATGAATCTGAAAATGTCTTCCCACACACAGTGCAATTGAAGGGTTTCTCTCCTCTGTGTGTTCTCTGGTGTGTTACAAGAGTAGATGACTGTGCAAACGCCATCCCGCACATCGTGCACCTGAAGGGTTTCTCTCCTGTGTGTGTTCTCTGGTGTGTTACAAGATCAGATGACTGTGCAAATGCCTTCACGCACACACTGCACTTGAAGGGTTTCTCTCCTGTGTGTGTTCTCTGGTGTTTTTTAAGAGTAGATAAATCTGAAAATGTCTTCCCACACACACTGCACTTGAAGGGTTTCTCTCCCGTGTGTGTTCTCTGGTGTTTTTTTAAGAGTAGATGAATGTGAAAATGCCTTCCCACACACTGCACTTGAAGGGGTTCTCTCCCGTATGTGTTCTCTGGTGTGTTTTAAGAGCAAATGAATCTGCAAATGTCTTCCCACATACACTGCACTTGAAGGGTTTATCTCCCGTGTGTGTTCTCTGGTGTCTTTGAAGATGAGATGAATCTGAAAATGCCTTCCCACACACAGTGCAATTGAAGGGTTTCTCTCCTGTGTGTGTTCTCTGGTGTGTTACAAGATTACATGACTGTGCAAACGCCATCCCGCACATCGTGCACCTGAAGGGTTTCTCTCCTGTGTGTGTTCTCTGGTGTTTTACAAGATCAGATGACTGTGCAAATGCCTTCACGCACACACTGCACTTGAAGGGTTTCTCTCCTGTGTGTGTTCTCTGGTGTTTTTTAAGAGTAGATAAATCTGAAAATGTCTTCCAACACACACTGCACTTGAAGGGTTTCTCTCCTGTTTGTGTTCTCTGGTGATTTTTAAGAGTAGATAAATGTGAAAATGCCTTCCCACACACACTGCACTTGAAGGGTTTCTCTCCCGTGTGTGTTCTCTGGTGTGTTTTAAGAGCAAATGAATCTGCAAATGTCTTCCCACACACACTGCACTTGAAGGGTTTCTCTCCCGTGTGTGTTCTCTGGTGTCTTTGAAGATGAGATGAATATGAAAATGTCTTCCCACACACAGTGCAATTGAAGGGTTTCTCTCCTGTGTGTGTTCTCTGGTGTGTTACAAGATTACATGACTGTGCAAACGCCATCCCGCACATCGTGCACCTGAAGGGTTTCTCTCCCGTGTGTGTTCTCTGGTGTTTTACAAGATCAGATGACTGTGCAAATGCCTTCACGCACACACTGCACTTGAAGGGTTTCTCTCCTGTGTGTGTTCTCTGGTGTTTTTTAAGAGTAGATAAATCTGAAAATGTCTTCCCACACACACTGCACTTGAAGGGTTTCTCTCCTGTGTGTGTTCTCTGGTGTTTTTTAAGAGTAGATAAATCTGAAAATGCCTTCCTACACACACTGCACTTGAAGGGTTTCTCTCCCGTGTGTGTTCTCTGGTGATTTTTAAGAGCAGATGACCATGAAAATGCCTTCCCACACACAGTACATTTGAAGGGTTTCTCTCCTGTGTGACTTCTCTGGTGCCGTGTCAGATTTCCAGTTCGGTCCGTGCCGTATGCACGCTGGTCGCATTGTTGACTTGTCGTAACGAGCTGCGCTGAGTGCCTTTGCTCCATCAGACCAAATCTGCAGAGGAAGCGTCAGCTGCAGACATAAAAAAAGAATATCCACACCATCTACACGTCAGGCACAGAGGAATGCACACGTGACTTACACGTCTATACTTATTAATATATTCATGATGTAGTGAAAAAGTTTCCCAAATTAATCAGATTTGATGAACGTGCAAACGCCTTCCCACACAGAGTGCACCTGAAGGGTTTCTCTCCACGGGTTGTTATGGCACACAATGAGAGGGAAAATGTCATTAATATGCCTGTAAGCCTTCATATCATCAAGATGAATGGTAACCCAAAACTCTAAGCACACAATTTCGGCTGTCTGACTACAAAATGAATATTTATGAACGCTAAATTCAGCTGACATAGCAAAGGGTGTTGAAAACAATACTATTTGTGTTTTGCAGAAATGCATGAATTAATGTTCAATCGCAACTTAGAGGTGTGAATCCAGGCTCAGATGTCCTTGAATGCTGGGGATGAACAGTTCTGACTTCAGCTGAAGGTGTGTGCTGTGTTCACCTCCTGTTTTCATTCTTATAAAGAGTTCCAGAGGAAAACAAAAATAAACTATTGTTTTGATATAACCTCCACGTTCAACAGAGTTGATAGACTTTACTGCAAACACAAACTTGACACTATCACACACTGCCATGAGTAAACAGGTGGTGGTGGTGGGACCAGAACCATGCCTGGCCACCTTCATCTGCTCAGCATTAATTCTTCCTCACTCCACCAAGTAATGAATCGAGGATCAATCAACATAGCCGAGGCTATCCGTGTCTCTGTCTCTCTCTCCCCGTGGTGAAGGTGTTCCCCTCCACACATTCAGAGTCAACAGCGGCACGCGCTTAGCGTCTTTGACCGATAGCTACATTGATACACGTATTGTTGGTTCTTTCAGTAAAGTCACGTAGATAGAAAATAAAAATAACAGATTAAATTCAATAAGATAAAGACCACTTGTGTTGCGATCGAAACGTCGTGGGTTTATTGTTTTATTTTTATTTTTTTTCATGTATTTTTATTATTTTATTTTCTATCTACGTGACTTTTCCGAAAGAACCAAGAATATTAATTCCTGCAGTCACCAAAGTTTTAAGTCAAAACATTCACACACGTTGACAAAGCCTCACCTTGTGTTGTTGTGGGCAGGTCGCTTCTGATAACAAGAGCGGTATAGCAGCTCAAGCGGGCTTGGCCTGCTAACAAAAGAACGAAAATAAAAACTGCGTGAATATTTACAATAAAACAAAGTTACAAAGTGGCGAGCCGGGTGAAGACAAATTAAACTTAAGCGAGATAATTAAAGTGAATGCAATCAGGCGAGGGCAGGAGGCAAGGCCCCGCGTGGCTAGGCCCCGCGTTGTAAAGTTCCAACCTGGACATCGATTCCCATGCTCGCTGCTACTCAACTGACATCCCTACGAGAGAGAGCGAGGCTCTACCTTGGTAAACAACAACCACCACCATGAGAATTTCTTACCTCGGATTTCAGTGCAAGCGCGGATCGGCAGCCTCCTCTTACTTCGCGACGTCACGCGGGTAAACAGGTAACATGACGTCACTTCCAGGGTAAGAGACACGCCCTTCCCACGAGCGGCTCTGTAACAGAATTAATTATGTTAATGAGCCTAGCCCATATGTCGAGGGATGGGGCGTGGCTGCTGAACGCCTCGCAATCAACTCTCGACGGCTTCAACGGCTACATTATGTTAATGAACCGCCAGTCACTGGGCGAAGCTTTGCCCAAATAAGGATTGCCACTGGATTAATATCGGCAGTGACCCAAACGGAGGTGACGTCCCGCTCAAGAGCGCCGTGGACGGGGTTGGGGGAGTGTGAATACCTTGGTGACATGACGTCACTAGCGAGGTACACCTCCCGCTGGCACTTCATGCCGATGAGGTCATGGGGATGGAGTTTAAGTTGATTTAGATTAATTTTCCATTGCCCCCTCCCTTGAGTGCGTGAACTCAGCAACAACAACGTGGACATTATTGTGTATACGTACACACTGTGTACACTTTGAGGCCACGTGAAGCGTCAAAGGCTCGCTGGAAGGAGGAAGTCGCGTGACAGACTCAGCAGTTGCGATGGGTTAACCGACGGATGGCTATCGATTAGAAATCACATATCCCCGAGTCTCATCTGTGAGTGGCACCACCTGACGCTGTTGTGGATCCCCACGTGGCTCGGAGCCTCAAAAGCTCCGTGACTTCCGGGTGGTGATACAAAGACAAAGGTCCCCCGTGTAGCCTTAACAGACTGTTGGGGCAAGTGCTGTTAGCAAGTAGCAGCACCACCTATGAAGGCCGGAACGGTACACGAGGGGGTGGGTGGCCAGCACCGCGCCCGACCGCCTTTGTCTCCCCAGTAATGATGTTTGCACATCACACCGGGTATTCTCTTGAGGCTGAGTCGACCTAGGGGAGGCCCAGAACCGGTTCAAATAATCGTCACTGGGTGTTGGCTGTGAGCGGGAATCAAACTCGGGTCGTTATGTTGGTAGAGCAGCGCACTAACCACACACACACACAGACATACACACACACAGACACACACACAGACACACACACACAGACACACACAGACATACACACAGACACACACACAGACACATACATACACACAGACACATACGTACACACAGACACACACACAGACACACACACACACACAGACACACACACAGACACACATACACACACACACAGACACACATACACACACACAGACACACACAGACACACACACATACATACACACAGACACACACACACAGACACACACACACACAGACACACACACACAGACACACACACACATACAAACACACACACATACATACACACAGACACACACTCATACATACACACAGACACACACAGACACACACAGACACACATACACACACACAGACACACACAGACACACACACATACATACACACTGACACACACACAAACACAGACACACAGAGACACAGACACACACACACATACAAACACACACATACATACACACAGACACACACTCATACATACACACAGACACACACAGACACACACAGACACATACACACACACAGACACACACAGACACACACACATACATACACACATACACACATACATACACACACACATACACACAGACACACACACACAGACACACAGACACACACACATACATACACACAGACACACACACATACATACACACAGACACACACACACAGACACACACACACACACAGACACACACACATACACACAGACACACACACATACACACACACATACACACAGACACACACACATACACACACATACACACATACACACAGACACATACGTACACACAGACACACACACACCCAGACACACACACACAGACACACACACACAGACACACATACACACATACACACAACAACAACAACAACCGCCATTCGCCACTAAGTGGCGGTGACGTCACCACGACGCTTGTGCCAGGCTATGTGCACCCTGAGGCCACGTGAAGTGTCGACCGCCCGCTGGCAGGTCACGGGGCAGACCCAGGTGCCACGGGTCGACTGACTGAGATGACTGGCTGATGCACCACCTGTGCCCCCTACTGTGCCAATCTGCTGTGCTTTAGCCACCCGGCGCTCCGCTCGTTGTTCTGAGCGTCGCTCCTCCGCCCTCCGTTGTTGTTGGAGGGCGACTACCTCTAACTGCCCCGTAGCATCCTTCACGAGCCTCCTCCACAGAGGCCGATCTTGGCACCGCTGGTACCAGTCATTGGCAAGTCCACTCAGCTCCACGTCCTCCTGTACCACATCACTCCATCTCTTCTCTAGCCTGTGCCGCGCCCGCTTAGCCCCCTCAATCCGTCCAAACAAAAGCTGTTTCGGCATGCGGTGGCTGGGCATGCGGGCTACATGACCCAGCCATCGCAGCCTTGCCTGCCGGAGGAGCTCACCGATGGGACCGCCTTCAATACTTCATCAGCAGCTGGCACCTCAGCCAGCCACTCACAGGGGGTGACTTCATCCAATATTTGAGGCACCGCAGCCTCAGCAGGGTCATCCTCACTTTGTGCCACGATGTTTTCCTGGCTGAGGGATTTTCCCTCCCCCAGGACCTCACAGAAATGCTCAGCAAATCTGCAAACCTGTTCCTGGGGGTCGGAAATTGGATCACCGTTTTTTCCCCTAATGATGGTAATAGGTGTGGCGCTGCAGGTTACTTTTTTGATGGAGTTAAATAGAGATTTGTGATCACGGGCCACTGAGGCAGACTCCATCTCCTCAGCAACCCGCGACCACCACCCATCCTTGCAGCGCCTCACGGCTCTCCGAACCTCCGAGCGAAGGCTGCGGTAAGCCTCCTCATTCTCTGACGTGGGATTCTGTAGCCGATGACAGTGGGCCTGTCGCTTTTTCTCAACCATCCTGAACAACTCCTCTGTCATCCAGGGTGTCTGGGGAGGTCTGGACCGCGTACCCAAAGCAGCCATTGCAGCTGCATGAGTCACAGTCCTAAACCTCGCCCATTTACCCTCGACATCTGGAGGAGTCGGGGACGATGCCAATCCCAGCCGCAAGCGATGATGAAATTCTCGCTTGCAACTTTCATCAGATAACTGAGACCAGGCCACTTTAGGTTGGAATGGGGTCCTGGGTGTACACCCACCACCGGAGTGGAAGAATGGCAGGCGCATCTTACAGATGACTAGTCGATGGTCAGAGGGCAGATCAGCTCCACGGTAGGTCCTGGTGTCAAGGACATGGGCTCGCATTCGCTGGTCCGTCACTATGTAGTCCAGCAGATGTTCTTGCTTGGACCCGGCATGCATCCATGATGTTGTGTGGATGCGCCGATGCCGGAACAGCGTGTTGGTAATTACAAGCCCATGGGCTGCACAAAAATCTAGCAGCCTCCTACCGTTGTTATTGAGCTGATCTGGCCCATGCCCTCCAATCACTCCAGAACAGGTGCCAGTATCATGACCAACTCGGGCATTGAAGTCACCCAACATGATGACTCTATCCCGAGGGGCCACTTTAGCCAGCACCTGTGACAGGAGGTCATAGAAGGCATCTGACTCATCGGCTTTGCCTGCATCCCTCCACGGATGTTCATCTTCGGTGGGGGCATAAGTAACCACGACCACCATTCCTCGCCTCCGGTTGATGGGAAGGCGAGCCCAAAGTAGCCTGGGGCTTACAGCTTCCCACACCTCACCGCCACGCTCCCACGTCCCCTTCATTCTTTTGTTCAAAAGAAGACCCACACCCTGTTGTTTGGCAGTCTGCTGCCCCGAGTAGAGGACTGTCCACCCCTCATGGTGGCAGGAGCCAGAGCCGGTCCACCGGACCTCCTGAATGCCGCATAGATCCAGGCGGTACCGGTCCAGCTCCCGACAGAGGAGTGGCAGCCTCTCCTCTGCAGTGAGCGTTCGAACATTCCACGTGGCCAACCGTAGTGGCTTTTCGTTGTTTCTGGAGTAGCCCCGAGGGTAGGTATTCAATCTCCTGGCTCCGCCAATTGGGGTTTGGCCAGGAGACGTCATAGACGCCTGGCCCCCCGGGGCCTCCGGCACAAGCTTAGTTGTTACATATTTCAGTTTAATTCGTAGTTTCGTGGTAATTAATTGAAGGTGGAGGGGTTACCAGCCCCTCGCACCCGTCCAGAGCCCCCGTTTAGCCCCTGTGGTGGACACATATGCCATGAGGGGAGGAGCCAATCAAAATTGGATCTCCCCCCACAGCGCTGTCCACGACAGAGTTGCCCGTCCGGCACCGCGAGGAGGTAGGGGGTTGTTTTGCCGGACACACACACATACACACACATACACACAGACACACACAGACACACACACAGACACACACAGACACACACCACACACATACATACACACAGACACACACACACAGACACACACACACACAGACACACACAGACACACACACACACAGACACACACAGACACACACCACACACACAGACACACACACATACACACACATACACACATACACACACATACATACACACAGACACACGCACACAGACACACACACATACACACACACACAGACATACAGACACACACACACATACACACACATACATACACACAGACACACGCACACACATACACACACAGACACACACACACAGACACACACACATACACACACACATACACACAGACACACACACAGACACACACACAGACACACACAGACACACATACACACACACAGACACACACAGACACACACACAGACACACACACAGACACACACACAGACACACACACACACACACAGACACACACACACAGACACACACAGACACACACACACAGACACACACAGACACACACACACAGACACACACACACAGACACACACACATACACACAGACACACACACAGACACACACACACAGACACACACACACACAGACACACACACACAGACACACACACACAGACACACAGACACACACAGACACACACACACACACAGACACACACACACAGACACACACACACAGACACACACACACAGACACACACACAGACACACACACACAGACACACACACAGACACACACAGACACACAGACACACACAGACACACACAGACACACAGACACACACACAGACACACACAGACACACACACACAGACACACACAGACACACACACACAGACACACACAGACACACACACATACACACACACAGACACACACAGACACACACAGACACACAGACACACACACAGACACACACAGACACACACACACAGACACACACACATACACACACACAGACACACACAGACACACACATACATACACACACATACACACACACACAGACACACACATACACACACACAGACACACATACACACATACATACACACAGACACACACATACATACACACAGACACACACACATCGAACGTGAACGCCACCGGTGACGTTCGCCTCAGTCGATGGCCCCCAAGCCGCTGCTGGAAAATCGTCGTTTCGATTTGCGATTATCGATTTGAAATCGATTACTTAACCACGTGATTTGGTGGCGCTGCGTTTGGCAGTGGGGCAACGGGCACACAACACAATTAGCCAAACCCGAACTCAACGGCGTCAGTCGTCGAGAACTCCGGCTTTAAAAAGGGGGGGAATAATATTTAACAGGCGACGTTTCGGGTAACGGACCTTTATCGCACGGTGCACGACCGGCGAGAATCGATATCCGGTGAGCGTCTGTGGCATCGATTAAACGGGAATAGGCCGATTCTAAAGGAATCTACAACCTTCGATTCCTTTACTCTCGATTTAAAGAGTCGATTCTTGGCGCGCGAGCGTCACTATTCTACTCACGCAGCGCGGCTTGGTGGTGGAGGTTTTTATTTTTAAAAGTTTTAACTTTCACGTCTCGTTAAGTTGCTTTAGGAGTCTGTAGTTGTACGAAGTATACCGCAAGGCGTACAGGCCGCAACAATCGAGGCGACTCCTGCGCCTACAATCGCCGGCGGATCAAAGCATCGCGAAGGTTGATTTGGGCCTAACTCTATCATCATCTGTGCCAGACGTCACGATCATCATCATCATTACAGAGAGATTGTTCACGATCATCATTACAGAGAGAGATTGTTCACGATCATCATCATTACAGAGAGAGATTGTTCACGATCATCATCATTACAGAGAGAGATTGTTCACGATCATCATCATCATTACAGAGAGAGATTGTTCACGATCATCATCATTACAGAGAGAGATTGTTCACGATCATCATTACAGAGAGAGAGATTGTTCACGATCATCATCATTATGGAGAGAGAGATTGTTCACGATCAGCATTATTACAGAGAGAGATTGTTCACGATCATCATCATTACAGAGAGACATTGTTCACGATCATCATCATCATTACAGAGAGAGATTGTTCACGATCATCATCATCATTACAGAGAGACATTGTTCACGATCATCATCATCATTACAGAGAGAGATTGTTGAGTGATTCACTTGGGGCCTTGACAATGTGTCTAGCTTAGTGGTCTAATCACCACACAGTGTTGTTGTTGAGTGATTCACTTGGGGCCTTGACAATGTGTCTAGCTTAGTGGTCTAATCACCACACCTTGTTGTTGAGTGATTCACTTGGGGCCTTGACAATGTGTCTAGCTTAGTGGTCTAATCACCACACCGTGGTGTTGTTGTTGTTGAGTGATTCACTTGGGGCCTTGACAATGCGTCTAGCTTAGTGGTCTAATCACCACACCGTGTTGGTGTTGTTGTTGAGTGATTCACTTGGGGCCTTGACAATGCGTCTAGCTTAGTGGTCTAATCACCACACCGTGTTGGTGTTGTTGTTGAGTGATTCACTTGGGGCCTTGACAATGTGTCTAGCTTAGTGGTCTAATCACCACACCTTGGTGTTGTTGTTGAGTGATTCACTTGGGGCCTTGACAATGTGTCTAGCTTAGTGGTCTAATCACCACACCTTGGTGTTGTTGTTGTTGAGTGATTCACTTGGGGCCTTGACAATGTGTCTAGCTTAGTGGTCTAATCACCACACCGTGTTGTTGTTGAGTGATTCACTTGGGGCCTTGACAATGTGTCTAGCTTAGTGTTCTAATCACCACACTGTGTTGTTGTTGTTGAGTGATTCACTTGGGGCCTTGACAATGTGTCTAGCTTAGTGGTCTAATCACCACACCTTGGTGTTGTTGTTGTTGAGTGATTCACTTGGGGCCTTGACAATGTGTCTAGCTTAGTGGTCTAATCACCACACCGTGGTGTTGTTGTTGTTGAGTGATTCACTTGGGGCCTTGACAATGCGTCTAGCTTAGTGGTCTAATCACCACACCGTGGTGTTGTTGTTGTTGAGTGATTCACTTGGGGCCTTGACAATGCGTCTAGCTTAATGGTCTAATCACCACACCTTGGTGTTGTTGTTGTTGTTGAGTGATTCACTTGGGGCCTTGACAATGCGTCTAGCTTAGTGGTCTAATCACCACACCTTGGTGTTGTTGTTGAGTGATTCACTTGGGGCCTTGACAATGTGTCTAGCTTAGTGGTCTAATCACCACACCTTGGTGTTGTTGTTGTTGAGTGATTCACTTGGGGCCTTGACAATGTGTCTAGCTTAGTGGTCTAATCACCACACCGTGTTGTTGTTGAGTGATTCACTTGGGGCCTTGACAATGTGTCTAGCTTAGTGGTCTAATCACCACACAGTGTTGTTGTTGAGTGATTCACTTGGGGCCTTGACAATGTGTCTAGCTTAGTGGTCTAATCACCACACCTTGTTGTTGAGTGATTCACTTGGGGCCTTGACAATGTGTCTAGCTTAGTGGTCTAATCACCACACCGTGGTGTTGTTGTTGTTGAGTGATTCACTTGGGGCCTTGACAATGCGTCTAGCTTAGTGGTCTAATCACCACACCGTGTTGGTGTTGTTGTTGAGTGATTCACTTGGGGCCTTGACAATGCGTCTAGCTTAGTGGTCTAATCACCACACCGTGTTGGTGTTGTTGTTGAGTGATTCACTTGGGGCCTTGACAATGTGTCTAGCTTAGTGGTCTAATCACCACACCTTGGTGTTGTTGTTGAGTGATTCACTTGGGGCCTTGACAATGTGTCTAGCTTAGTGGTCTAATCACCACACCTTGGTGTTGTTGTTGTTGAGTGATTCACTTGGGGCCTTGACAATGTGTCTAGCTTAGTGGTCTAATCACCACACCGTGTTGTTGTTGAGTGATTCACTTGGGGCCTTGACAATGTGTCTAGCTTAGTGTTCTAATCACCACACTGTGTTGTTGTTGTTGAGTGATTCACTTGGGGCCTTGACAATGTGTCTAGCTTAGTGGTCTAATCACCACACCTTGGTGTTGTTGTTGTTGAGTGATTCACTTGGGGCCTTGACAATGTGTCTAGCTTAGTGGTCTAATCACCACACCGTGGTGTTGTTGTTGTTGAGTGATTCACTTGGGGCCTTGACAATGCGTCTAGCTTAGTGGTCTAATCACCACACCGTGGTGTTGTTGTTGTTGAGTGATTCACTTGGGGCCTTGACAATGCGTCTAGCTTAATGGTCTAATCACCACACCTTGGTGTTGTTGTTGTTGTTGAGTGATTCACTTGGGGCCTTGACAATGCGTCTAGCTTAGTGGTCTAATCACCACACCTTGGTGTTGTTGTTGAGTGATTCACTTGGGGCCTTGACAATGTGTCTAGCTTAGTGGTCTAATCACCACACCTTGGTGTTGTTGTTGTTGAGTGATTCACTTGGGGCCTTGACAATGTGTCTAGCTTAGTGGTCTAATCACCACACCTTGGTGTTGTTGTTGTTGAGTGATTCACTTGGGGCCTTGACAATGTGTCTAGCTTAGTGGTCTAATCACCACACAGTGTTGTTGTTGTTGAGTGATTCACTTGGGGCCTTGACAATGTGTCTAGCTTAGTGGTCTAATCACCACACAGTGTTGTTGTTGTTGCTGAGTGATTCACTTGGGGCCTTGACAATGCGTCTAGCTTAGTGGTCTAATCACCACACCGTGGTGTTGTTGTTGTTGGTGAGTAATTCACTTGGGGCCTTGACAATGTGTCTAGCTTAGTGGTCTAATCACCACACCGTGTTGTTGAGTGATTCACTTGGGGCCTTGACAATGTGTCTAGCTTAGTGGCCTAATCACCACACAGTGTTGTTGTTGTTGAGTGATTCACTTGGGGCCTTGACAATGTGTCTAGCTTAGTGGTCTAATCACCACACCTTGTTGTTGTTGAGTGATTCACTTGGGGCCTTGACAATGTGTCTAGCTTAGTGGTCTAATCACCACACCGTGGTGTTGTTGTTGAGTGATTCACTTGGGGCCTTGACAATGTGTCTAGCTTAGTGGTCTAATCACCACACAGTGTTGTTGTTGTTGAGTGATCCACTTGGGGCCTTGACAATGTGTCTAGCTTAGTGGTCTAATCACCACACCGTGGTGTTGTTGTTGTTGAGTGATTCACTTGGGGCCTTGACAATGTGACTAGCTTAGTGGTCTAATCACCACACCGTGTAGTTGTTGTTGAGTGATTCACTTGGGGCCTTGACAATGTGTCTAGCTTAGTGGTCTAATCACCACACCATGTTGTTGTTGAGTGATTCACTTGGGGCCTTGACAATGTGTCTAGCTTAGTGGTCTAATCACCACACCGTGTTGTTGAGTGATTCACTTGGGGCCTTGACAATGTGTATAGCTTAGTGGTCTAATCACCACACAGTGTTGTTGTTGTTGAGTGATTCACTTGGGGCCTTGACAATGTGTCTAGCTTAGTGGTCTAATCACCACACCGTGTTGTTGTTGTTGTTGAGTGATTCACTTGGGGCCTTGACAATGTGTCTAGCTTAGTGGTCTAATCACCACACTGTGTAGTTGTTGTTGAGTGATTCACTTGGGGCCTTGACAATGTGTCTAGCTTAGTGGTCTAATCACCACACCTTGTTGTTGAGTGATTCACTTGGGGCCTTGACAATGTGTCTAGCTTAGTGGTCTAATCACCACACCGTGGTGTTGTTGTTGTTGAGTGATTCACTTGGGGCCTTGACAATGCGTCTAGCTTAGTGGTCTAATCACCACACCGTGTTGGTGTTGTTGTTGAGTGATTCACTTGGGGCCTTGACAATGCGTCTAGCTTAGTGGTCTAATCACCACACCGTGTTGGTGTTGTTGTTGAGTGATTCACTTGGGGCCTTGACAATGTGTCTAGCTTAGTGGTCTAATCACCACACCTTGGTGTTGTTGTTGAGTGATTCACTTGGGGCCTTGACAATGTGTCTAGCTTAGTGGTCTAATCACCACACCTTGGTGTTGTTGTTGTTGAGTGATTCACTTGGGGCCTTGACAATGTGTCTAGCTTAGTGGTCTAATCACCACACCGTGTTGTTGTTGAGTGATTCACTTGGGGCCTTGACAATGTGTCTAGCTTAGTGTTCTAATCACCACACTGTGTTGTTGTTGTTGAGTGATTCACTTGGGGCCTTGACAATGTGTCTAGCTTAGTGGTCTAATCACCACACCTTGGTGTTGTTGTTGTTGAGTGATTCACTTGGGGCCTTGACAATGTGTCTAGCTTAGTGGTCTAATCACCACACCGTGGTGTTGTTGTTGTTGAGTGATTCACTTGGGGCCTTGACAATGCGTCTAGCTTAGTGGTCTAATCACCACACCGTGGTGTTGTTGTTGTTGAGTGATTCACTTGGGGCCTTGACAATGCGTCTAGCTTAATGGTCTAATCACCACACCTTGGTGTTGTTGTTGTTGTTGAGTGATTCACTTGGGGCCTTGACAATGCGTCTAGCTTAGTGGTCTAATCACCACACCTTGGTGTTGTTGTTGAGTGATTCACTTGGGGCCTTGACAATGTGTCTAGCTTAGTGGTCTAATCACCACACCTTGGTGTTGTTGTTGTTGAGTGATTCACTTGGGGCCTTGACAATGTGTCTAGCTTAGTGGTCTAATCACCACACCTTGGTGTTGTTGTTGTTGAGTGATTCACTTGGGGCCTTGACAATGTGTCTAGCTTAGTGGTCTAATCACCACACAGTGTTGTTGTTGTTGAGTGATTCACTTGGGGCCTTGACAATGTGTCTAGCTTAGTGGTCTAATCACCACACAGTGTTGTTGTTGTTGCTGAGTGATTCACTTGGGGCCTTGACAATGCGTCTAGCTTAGTGGTCTAATCACCACACCGTGGTGTTGTTGTTGTTGGTGAGTAATTCACTTGGGGCCTTGACAATGTGTCTAGCTTAGTGGTCTAATCACCACACCGTGTTGTTGAGTGATTCACTTGGGGCCTTGACAATGTGTCTAGCTTAGTGGCCTAATCACCACACAGTGTTGTTGTTGTTGAGTGATTCACTTGGGGCCTTGACAATGTGTCTAGCTTAGTGGTCTAATCACCACACCTTGTTGTTGTTGAGTGATTCACTTGGGGCCTTGACAATGTGTCTAGCTTAGTGGTCTAATCACCACACCGTGGTGTTGTTGTTGAGTGATTCACTTGGGGCCTTGACAATGTGTCTAGCTTAGTGGTCTAATCACCACACAGTGTTGTTGTTGTTGAGTGATCCACTTGGGGCCTTGACAATGTGTCTAGCTTAGTGGTCTAATCACCACACCGTGGTGTTGTTGTTGTTGAGTGATTCACTTGGGGCCTTGACAATGTGACTAGCTTAGTGGTCTAATCACCACACCGTGTAGTTGTTGTTGAGTGATTCACTTGGGGCCTTGACAATGTGTCTAGCTTAGTGGTCTAATCACCACACCATGTTGTTGTTGAGTGATTCACTTGGGGCCTTGACAATGTGTCTAGCTTAGTGGTCTAATCACCACACCGTGTTGTTGAGTGATTCACTTGGGGCCTTGACAATGTGTATAGCTTAGTGGTCTAATCACCACACAGTGTTGTTGTTGTTGAGTGATTCACTTGGGGCCTTGACAATGTGTCTAGCTTAGTGGTCTAATCACCACACCGTGTTGTTGTTGTTGTTGAGTGATTCACTTGGGGCCTTGACAATGTGTCTAGCTTAGTGGTCTAATCACCACACTGTGTAGTTGTTGTTGAGTGATTCACTTGGGGCCTTGACAATGTGTCTAGCTTAGTGGTCTAATCACCACACCATGTTGTTGTTGAGTGATTCACTTGTGGCCTTGACAATGTGTCTAGCTTAGTGGTCTAATCACCACACTGTGTTGTTGTTGTTGAGTGATTCACTTGGGACCTTGACAATGTGTCTAGCTTAGTGGTCTAATCACCACACCATGGTGTTGTTGTTGTTGAGTGATTCACTTGGGGCCTTGACAATGTGTCTAGCTTAGTGGTCTAATCACCACACCGTGTTGTTTTGTTGTTGTTGAGTGATTCACTTGGGGCCTTGACAATGTGTCTAGCTTAGTGGTCTAATCACCACACCGTGGTGTTGTTGTTGTTGTTGAGTGATTCACTTGGGGCCTTGACAATGTGTCTAGCTTAGTGGTCTAATCACCAGACCGTGTTGTTGTTGTTGATTGATTCACTTGGGGCCTTGACAATGTGTCTAGCTTAGTGGTCTAATCACCACACCGTGGTGTTCTTGTTGTTGTTGAGTGATTCACTTGGGGCCTTGACAATGTGTCTAGCTTAGTGGTCTAATCACCACACCGTGGTGTTGTTGTTGAGTGATTCACTTGGGGCCTTGACAATGTGTCTAGCTTAGTGGTCTAATCACCAATATTTAACAGGCGACGTTTCGGGTAACGGACCTTTATCGCACGGTGCACGACCGGCGAGAATCGATATCCGGTGAGCGTCTGTGGCATCGATTAAACGGGAATAGGCCGATTCTAAAGGAATCTACAACCTTCGATTCCTTTACTCTCGATTTAAAGAGTCGATTCTTGGCGCGCGAGCGTCACTATTCTACTCACGCAGCGCGGCTTGGTGGTGGAGGTTTTTATTTTTAAAAGTTTTAACTTTCACGTCTCGTTAAGTTGCTTTAGGAGTCTGTAGTTGTACGAAGTATACCGCAAGGCGTACAGGCCGCAACAATCGAGGCGACTCCTGCGCCTACAATCGCCGGCGGATCAAAGCATCGCGAAGGTTGATTTGGGCCTAACTCTATCATCATCTGTGCCAGACGTCACGATCATCATCATCATTACAGAGAGATTGTTCACGATCATCATTACAGAGAGAGATTGTTCACGATCATCATCATTACAGAGAGAGATTGTTCACGATCATCATCATTACAGAGAGAGATTGTTCACGATCATCATCATCATTACAGAGAGAGATTGTTCACGATCATCATCATTACAGAGAGAGATTGTTCACGATCATCATTACAGAGAGAGAGATTGTTCACGATCATCATCATTATGGAGAGAGAGATTGTTCACGATCAGCATTATTACAGAGAGAGATTGTTCACGATCATCATCATCATTACAGAGAGAGATTGTTCACGATCATCATCATTACAGAGAGAGATTGTTCACGATCATCATTACAGAGAGAGAGATTGTTCACGATCATCATCATTATGGAGAGAGAGATTGTTCACGATCAGCATTATTACAGAGAGAGATTGTTCACGATCATCATCATTACAGAGAGACATTGTTCACGATCATCATCATCATTACAGAGAGAGATTGTTCACGATCATCATCATCATTACAGAGAGACATTGTTCACGATCATCATCATCATTACAGAGAGATTGTTGAGTGATTCACTTGGGGCCTTGACAATGCGTCTAGCTTAATGGTCTAATCACCACACCTTGGTGTTGTTGTTGTTGAGTGATTCACTTGGGGCCTTGACAATGCGTCTAGCTTAGTGGTCTAATCACCACACCTTGGTGTTGTTGTTGAGTGATTCACTTGGGGCCTTGACAATGTGTCTAGCTTAGTGGTCTAATCACCACACCGTGGTGTTGTTGTTGTTGAGTGATTCACTTGGGGCCTTGACAATGCGTCTAGCTTAGTGGTCTAATCACCACACCGTGTTGGTGTTGTTGTTGAGTGATTCACTTGGGGCCTTGACAATGTGTCTAGCTTAGTGGTCTAATCACCACACCTTGGTGTTGTTGAGTGATTCACTTGGGGCCTTGACAATGTGTCTAGCTTAGTGTTCTAATCACCACACTGTGTTGTTGTTGTTGTTGAGTGATTCACTTGGGGCCTTGACAATGTGTCTAGCTTAGTGGTCTAATCACCACACCTTGGTGTTGTTGTTGTTGAGTGATTCACTTGGGGCCTTGACAATGTGTCTAGCTTAGTGGTCTAATCACCACACCGTGGTGTTGTTGTTGTTGAGTGATTCACTTGGGGCCTTGACAATGCGTCTAGCTTAGTGGTCTAATCACCACACCGTGGTGTTGTTGTTGTTGAGTGATTCACTTGGGGCCTTGACAATGCGTCTAGCTTAATGGTCTAATCACCACACCTTGGTGTTGTTGTTGAGTGATTCACTTGGGGCCTTGACAATGCGTCTAGCTTAGTGGTCTAATCACCACACCTTGGTGTTGTTGTTGAGTGATTCACTTGGGGCCTTGACAATGTGTCTAGCTTAGTGGTCTAATCACCACACCTTGGTGTTGTTGTTGTTGTTGAGTGATTCACTTGGGGCCTTGACAATGTGTCTAGCTTAGTGGTCTAATCACCACACCTTGGTGTTATTGTTGTTGAGTGATTTACTTGGGGCCTTGACAATGTGTCTAGCTTAGTGGTCTAATCACCACACAGTGTTGTTGTTGTTGTTGAGTGATTCACTTGGGGCCTTGACAATGTGTCTAGCTTAGTGGTCTAATCACCACACAGTGTTGTTGTTGTTGTTGAGTGATTCACTTGGGGCCTTGACAATGCGTCTAGCTTAGTGGTCTAATCACCACACCGTGGTGTTGTTGTTGTTGTTGGTGAGTAATTCACTTGGGGCCTTGACAATGTGTCTAGCTTAGTGGTCTAATCACCACACCGTGTTGTTGAGTGATTCACTTGGGGCCTTGACAATGTGTCTAGCTTAGTGGCCTAATCACCACACAGTGTTGTTGTTGTTGAGTGATTCACTTGGGGCCTTGACAATGTGTCTAGCTTAGTGGTCTAATCACCACACCTTGTTGTTGTTGAGTGATTCACTTGGGGCCTTGACAATGTGTCTAGCTTAGTGGTCTAATCACCACACTGTGGTGTTGTTGTTGAGTGATTCACTTGGGGCCTTGATAATGTGTCTAGCTTAGTGGTCTAATCACCACACAGTGTTGTTGTTGTTGAGTGATCCACTTGGGGCCTTGACAATGTGTCTAGCTTAGTGGTCTAATCACCACACCGTGGTGTTGTTGTTGTTGAGTGATTCACTTGGGGCCTTGACAATGTGACTAGCTTAGTAGTCTAATCACCACACCGTGTAGTTGTTGTTGAGTGATTCACTTGGGGCCTTGACAATGTGTCTAGCTTAGTGGTCTAATCACCACACCATGTTGTTGTTGAGTGATTCACTTGGGGCCTTGACAATGTGTCTAGCTTAGTGGTCTAATCACCACACCGTGTTGTTGAGTGATTCACTTGGGGCCTTGACAATGTGTCTAGCTTAGTGGTCTAATCACCACACAGTGTTGTTGTTGTTGAGTGATTCACTTGGGGCCTTGACAATGTGTCTAGCTTAGTGGTCTAATCACCACACCGTGTTGTTGTTGTTGTTGAGTGATTCACTTGGGGCCTTGACAATGTGTCTAGCTTAGTGGTCTAATCACCACACTGTGTAGTTGTTGTTGAGTGATTCACTTGGGGCCTTGACAATGTGTCTAGCTTAGTGGTCTAATCACCACACCATGTTGTTGTTGAGTGATTCACTTGTGGCCTTGACAATGTGTCTAGATTAGTGGTCTAATCACCACACTGTGTTGTTGTTGTTGAGTGATTCACTTGGGACCTTGACAATGTGTCTAGCTTAGTGGTCTAATCACCACACCATGGTGTTGTTGTTGTTGAGTGATTCACTTGGGGCCTTGACAATGTGTCTAGCTTAGTGGTCTAATCACCACACCGTGTTGTTTTGTTGTTGTTGAGTGATTCACTTGGGGCCTTGACAATGTGTCTAGCTTAGTGGTCTAATCACCACACCGTGGTGTTGTTGTTGTTGTTGAGTGATTCACTTGGGGCCTTGACAATGTGTCTAGCTTAGTGGTCTAATCACCAGACCGTGTTGTTGTTGTTGATTGATTCACTTGGGGCCTTGACAATGCGTCTAGCTTAGTGGTCTAATCACCACACCGTGGTGTTCTTGTTGTTGTTGAGTGATTCACTTGGGGCCTTGACAATGTGTCTAGCTTAGTGGTCTAATCACCACACCGTGGTGTTGTTGTTGAGTGATTCACTTGGGGCCTTGACAATGTGTCTAGCTTAGTGGTCTAATCACCACACCGTGTTGTTTTGTTGTTGTTGAGTGATTCACTTGGGGCCTTGACAATGCGTCTAGCTTAGTGGTCTAATCACCACACCTTGGTGTTGTTGTTGTTGAGTGATTCACTAGGGGCCTTGACAATGCGTCTAGCTTAGTGGTCTAATCACCACACCTTGGTGTTGTTGTTGAGTGATTCACTTGGGGCCTTGACAATGTGTCTAGCTTAGTGGTCTAATCACCACACCTTGGTGTTGTTGTTGTTGAGTGATTCACTTGGGGCCTTGACAATGTGTCTAGCTTAGTGGTCTAATCACCACACCTTGGTGTTGTTGTTGTTGAGTGATTCACTTGGGGCCTTGACAATGTGTCTAGCTTAGTGGTCTAATCACCACACAGTGTTGTTGTTGTTGTTGAGTGATTCACTTGGGGCCTTGACAATGTGTCTAGCTTAGTGGTCTAATCACCACACAGTGTTGTTGTTGTTGTTGAGTGATTCACTTGGGGCCTTGACAATGCGTCTAGCTTAGTGGTCTAATCACCACACCGTGGTGTTGTTGTTATTGGTGAGTAATTCACTTGGGGCCTTGACAATGTGTCTAGCTTAGTGGTCTAATCACCACACCGTGTTGTTGAGTGATTCACTTGGGGCCTTGACAATGTGTCTAGCTTAGTGGCCTAATCACCACACAGTGTTGTTGTTGTTGAGTGATTCACTTGTGGCCTTGACAATGTGTCTAGCTTAGTGGTCTAATCACCACACCTTGTTGTTGTTGAGTGATTCACTTGGGGCCTTGACAATGTGTCTAGCTTAGTGGTCTAATCACCACACCGTGGTGTTGTTGTTGAGTGATTCACTTGGGGCCTTGACAATGTGTCTAGCTTAGTGGTCTAATCACCACACAGTGTTGTTGTTGTTGAGTGATCCACTTGGGGCCTTGACAATGTGTCTAGCTTAGTGGTCTAATCACCACACCGTGGTGTTGTTGTTGTTGAGTGATTCACTTGGGGCCTTGACAATGTGTCTAGCTTAGTGGTCTAATCACCACACCGTGTAGTTGTTGTTGAGTGATTCACTTGGGGCCTTGACAATGTGTCTAGCTTAGTGGTCTAATCACCACACCATGTTGTTGTTGAGTGATTCACTTGGGGCCTTGACAATGTGTCTAGCTTAGTGGTCTAATCACCACACCGTGTTGTTGAGTGATTCACTTGGGGCCTTGACAATGTGTCTAGCTTAGTGGTCTAATCACCACACAGTGTTGTTGTTGTTGAGTGATTCACTTGGGGCCTTGACAATGTGTCTAGCTTAGTGGTCTAATCACCACACCGTGTTGTTGTTGTTGTTGAGTGATTCACTTGGGGCCTTGACAATGTGTCTAGCTTAGTGGTCTAATCACCACACCGTGTAGTTGTTGTTGAGTGATTCACTTGGGGCCTTGACAATGTGTCTAGCTTAGTGGTCTAATCACCACACCATGTTGTTGTTGAGTGATTCACTTGTGGCCTTGACAATGTGTCTAGCTTAGTGGTCTAATCACCACACTGTGTTGTTGTTGTTGAGTGATTCACTTGGGACCTTGACAATGTGTCTAGCTTAGTGGTCTAATCACCACACCATGGTGTTGTTGTTGTTGAGTGATTCACTTGGGGCCTTGACAATGTGTCTAGCTTAGTGGTCTAATCACCACACCGTGTTGTTTTGTTGTTGTTGAGTGATTCACTTGGGGCCTTGACAATGTGTCTAGCTTAGTGGTCTAATCACCACACCGTGGTGTTGTTGTTGTTGTTGAGTGATTCACTTGGGGCCTTGACAATGTGTCTAGCTTAGTGGTCTAATCACCAGACCGTGTTGTTGTTGTTGATTGATTCACTTGGGGCCTTGACAATGCGTCTAGCTTAGTGGTCTAATCACCACACCGTGGTGTTCTTGTTGTTGTTGAGTGATTCACTTGGGGCCTTGACAATGTGTCTAGCTTAGTGGTCTAATCACCACACCGTGGTGTTGTTGTTGAGTGATTCACTTGGGGCCTTGACAATGTGTCTAGCTTAGTGGTCTAATCACCACACCGTGTTGTTGTTGTTGAGTGATTCACTTCGGGCCTTCCAACACCGCCGGCGATGATTATCTCAACCGGTTCTGGGACTCCCCTAGGTCGACTCAGCCTCAAATGAGTAGCTGGTGTAGCGGTGTGTAGTAGTAAAACATCGCTAGCACTGGGGAGACAAAGGCGGCCGGGCGTGGTGCTGGCCACCCACCCCCCTCGTGTGCCACAGTGCCGGTAGCCTTCATAGCTGCTGCTCGCTAACAGCACTTGCCCCTACAGCCTGTTACAGGCTACACGGTGTGGGATCTTTGTGTTATTGTTTGGTGTAAACATGTCAACATGTTGTGAAATTCTATTCCCGTGGACGTCGAGGGGATGGCCATACCCTGGGCACGCCAGGTGAAGGCAGTGGCAGCAAGTATTCAAATCGCCATCACTTTCCATCTCTTTGGGGGGGGTTTGAGTGTTTCCCCCTCGCACGCCACGTGGAGTTTTCTCCCGGTGCTGCGATTTCCTCCCACACGTGTATAATAACAATAATAAGCACAACTGTTATTACATCTTAAAATAAAATAAAAACTAAATGCAGGACACTTAAGAAAAAACAAATTTCACTCGATGTGGCTCTTGGATCAATAGGCACGTGTCAGCTAATTATAGCATTGTGTGGTCACAATGATCAGGAGCACGGGGTAGGCCTTACGTTGAGGGAACTCCATTTGAAGAACTTTGATGTTAAGCTAGATTCATCTTCTTTGGTTCTTTCGGTAAAGTCACCACCACGTAGAATGAGAATAAAATAATAAATTAATAAAATAAAATAACACGATAAAATTCTCACGACGTTTCGGCCACAACACAAGTGGCCTTCATCAGGTGAAGGGACAGCGCTCGCTCCAGCGCTGTCCTCTAGACAGTCTCGTCCCTTCATCTGATGAAGGCCACTTGTGTTGTGGCCGAAACGTCGTGAGAATTTTATTGTGTTATTTTATTTTATCAATTTATTATTTTATTCTCTTTCTACGTGATGGTGACTTTACCGAAAGAACCAAAGAAGATGAATCCTTGCAGTCACGAAAGCTTTAAATCGACAAATGAATCTAGATTCTCATTGTCAGTGCAGCAAAGCACAAAATCAATACAGTAACACCATGAAAATACAATTACCGATTGACGTATTGGGAAACTTGTTGCATTCGTATTTTTGAAAAATGTAAAAATTGCAGCAACAACGCTGTTTGCCCCCACCTCCATTAACGCTACAGCGTAAACAGACGGGCGGTGGCAATTAAAAAAAATGATTCCCATTTAAACTTGTAAGTTGCTTTGCCGAGAGATCTCGCTGGTGCCATCTGGATTGCTCTGCAGCAGTGGCGCTGTCTTAATAAATTCCACATTTGTTTTTTTCTTGCGTGCACGTACACGGTGTCTGTGCGTCATGCAGGAAGACGGCTATCGGAGGAGTGTGCAAAGAATACAACATGGAGGGGAACGACAATGAAACCTTCAGCCGAAATTTGGGCAGCAGTTTTTCCACGCTCCCCGACTTCAAAATACGGTGCATCTTGGGCAGTGTTTCAGAGAATGAACGAGGTCACCGTCAATCTAGGCAGGTCCGGGAGCCATCGAGCCGTGGCCAGAGTCAGCTAGGGCAAGGTCGCGGTCAAACGGGGCCATTCCAGGTGATGTTGGGTCACGGGTGGTGTCAGATGGGACAAGGTGAAGGTCAATCTGGTGGGCAAATCCAGGGGCCATCGGTTCAAGGTTGGGGTAATAAAGGGCAGGGTCAGCCGGGGGAAGGCGACGGAGTGGCAATTCAAGGCCACAATCAGCCAGGGCAGGGGCCTTCGATTCAAGGTTGGGGTAATAAAGGGCAGGGTCAGCCGGGGGAAGGCGACGGAGTGGCAATTCAAGGCCACAATCAGCCAGGGCAGGGGCCATCGACTCAAGGTTGGGGTAATAAAGGGCAGGGTCAGCCGGGGGAAGGCGACGGAGTGGCAATTCAAGGCCACAATCAGCCAGGGCAGAGCCAATATCACGACGGGAAAAAAAAACCCCAATTGGGCCGAGGTCAGACTCAGCCAAAACAGGGTCAGCGTCAACCCGAGCAGGGCCAGGGACTGTCAGGGCACGCCCATGGTCTGCTGGGGCAAGGCCGAGGTCAACCTAATCAGGGCCTGAGTCAGCCAAGGCAATCTCATTGTCCACTGGGCCAAGTCCAGGAGCCATTGGGTCACGCTTGGGGTCAACTTGGACAAGGTCAAGTGGGTCGTGGTGAAACTGGACAGGTTCAACAAGGTCAAGCACAGAGGATGCTATTGCAAGGTCAGTCAACTTGGTCATGGTCAAGGGACACCGCCAAGGTCAAGGTATTCCTTTCAGCTGTAGATCATGGCCCCGTGTATCGCCTGGCTCCAATCTGTAAACCAATCGCGCCGCGTATTTTACTTAAAACGATCTCAATCCTCCGATGTCCACATTGATCGCCGAGCACGAATTCCGCTTGCGCTTTTCAACCGGCGTTTAACGTCAGAAGTACGGTGCGGTGCTCTGCTTAGTCATTGACGATAACGATGGTTAGGCAGCGCTTGCCCCAGGAACGCAAGAGGCGGTACGTCCGTCACGCCGCGATGAAAAGCGGCTCGGCCTAGGTGTGCGTGCCTAGGGCAGGTGGACCGCGTTGGCTAGGAGACGTTAACTACCTCGCCTGGTACGCAGGAGGGTCGTGGGTTCGATCCCGACCCCTGACGCCTGTTGCTGTGTATTTGGAGTTTGCGTGTCTCTCTCTCATCATCATCATCACGGTGGCTAGGAGACGTTAACTACCTCGCCCGGTACGCAGGAGGTCGTGGGTTCGATCCCGACCCCTGACGCCTGTTGCTGTGTATTTGGAGTTTGCGTGTCTCTCTCTCATCATCATCATCACGGTGGCTAGGAGATGTTAACTACCTCGCCCGGTACGCAGGAGGGTCGTGGGTTCGATCCCAACCCTGACGCCTGTTGCTGTGTATTTGGAGTTTGCGTGTCTCTCTCTCATCATCATCATCATCACGCTGGCTAGGAGATGTTAACTACCTCGCCCGGTACGCAGGAGGGGCATGGGTTCGATCCCGACCCCTGACGCCCGTGCGTTTGAAAGTTTGCGCGTTCTCCCCACGGCGGTGTTGATGTTGCTCCATGCCCTGCGTTGTTTCCCCGCGCATTTAGAAAAACGTGACGTTTAAGAGTAATGCGGCTGATATACATTGACACGTGGTGATGAACCACTTTGTTGAGCTTATCAACTGTGGCCAGGTCGCTTCTGAACAAGAGCTACGTATCCGAGCGGGCTCTTACGTGGTAAAATAACAAGTTTAGTTTCGTTTAGTTGATGGGTTCCTTTAATGCTGGCTTTTGTCTCCAAAGTTTTTTTGGGAAAAAACTTTTGGTCAGTTCGCCGATTTTTCTACAGGGCAAGCACTTTATATCAGAACGCAATTTTACTGAAGATTTATTCATATTTATGATGCTCATCATAACCTCTCATTGCCGACAGACACCCCGACTGAGCTGAGCACTAAACCTCAGTTGGAAAGTTCTAAAAAGCGATACGTGTGTCAACGTGTACCAATGTACATCTCGTGCGGTGCTATTATGAACGATGTACTTTAATACTCTTTGGTTCTATTGGGTAAAGTCACGTAGGTGAAAATAAACCCAATAGAACCAAAGAGTATGGATCCTAGCAGTCACGAAAGCTTTAAATCTAGGATGTACTTTAACTTAATTGTGCGCAATTTTTGTTCGCAGCTCAAGCAAACATCACTGAGCAGCATCAACCTCGGCAGAGCACGCCACCGCCGCCGCCGCTGCCGCTTGATGGGCAAGAGGCAAGATGACTCGCTGATCACATTGAAACGTGTCCACAGATGTGCATCGTTATTTCACATTAATAATACGGTCATTCTAAGAAAATACCGATTCATCTAGTTTCATATTCTCGGTTCTTTCGGTAAAGTCACCACGTAGAAGGGAAACGATACAATAATAAAAATATAAAACAATAAAATTATCGCGACGTTTCAAACATCTGAACAAGCTGCCAAATCGCTCTCCGTGGTACTGACGTTTAAAAAAAACTTTTTTCAAATTTTCTTGCTGTGGTTTTCACACCTGACGATGATCGCTGCTTGTGTTGCAGTCGAAACGTCGTGATAATTTTATTGTTTCCCTTTCTACGTGGCGGTGACTTTACCGAAAGAACCGAGAATGTGAATCACTGCAGTCGTGAAAGCTTCAAGTGAAAATTTATTTAGTTTCACGAAGCTTGGGGCTGCTGCCACGGTGCGCAATGGTTCAGCACGCTGGACTTGCGGTCCACAAGGTCGTGATGTCCAGGCGTGCCAGGTTTAATAGGCACGTGTCTACAATGTCCCACCTCTGTCCACTCTGCAGTATATATTGGTACACCGCAGTTGAATGGCAGGCCGCATGTGGTGGGGTAAAGTGTGGGTACTACCATCACTTCCAAGACGTCTCCCCAGCGTGGAGGAGTTCAGCCCCTAGTGAGGGTTTCTCTACCAAGACGTCTTGAACAGCGTGGAAGAGTTCAGCCCCTAGTGAGGGTGTCTTTACCAAGACGTCTTGAACAGCGTGGAAGAGTTCAGCCCCTAGTGAGGGCTTCTCTACCAAGACATCTTGAACAGCGTGGAAGAGTTCAGTCTCTAGTGAGGGTTTCTCTTCCAAGACATCTTGAACAGCGTGGAAGAGTTCAGCCCCTAGTGAGGGTTTCTCTTCCAAGACGTCTTGAACAGCGTGGAAGAGTTCAGCCCCTAGTGAGGGTTTCTCTTCCAAGACGTCTTGAACAGCGTGGAAGAGTTCAGCCCCTAGTGAGGGTTTCTCTTCCAAGATGTCTTGAACAGCGTGGAAGAGTTCATCCCCTAGTGAGGGTTTCTCTACCAAGACGTCTTGAACAGCGTGGAAGAGTTCAGCCCCTAGTGAGGGTTCCTCTACCAATACGTCTTGAACGGCGTGGAAGAGTTCAGCCCCTAGTGAGGGTTTCACTTCCAAGACGTCTTGAACAGCGTGGAAGAGTTCAGCCCCTAGTGAGGGTTTCTCTACCAAGACGTCTTGAACGGCGTGGAAGAGTTCAGCCCCTAGTGAGGGTTCCTCTACCAAGACGTCTTGAACAGCGTGGAAGAGTTCAGCCCCTAGTGAGGGTTTCTCTTCCTTTAAGACGTCTTGAACAGCGTGGAAGAGTTCAGCCCCTAGTGAGGGTTTCTCTTCCAAGACGTCTTGAACAGCGTGGAAGAGTTCAGCCCCTAGTGAGGGTTTCTCTACCAAGACATCTTGAACAGCGTGGAAGAGTTCAGCCCCTAGTGAGGGTTTCTCTTCCAAGACGTCTTGAACAGCGTGGAAGAGTTCAGCCCCTAGTGAGGGTTCCTCTACCAAGACGTCTTGAACAGCGTGGAAGAGTTCAGCCCCTAGTGAGGGTTTCTCTACCAAGACGTCTTGAACAGCGTGGAAGAGTTCAGCCCCTAGTGAGGGTTTCTCTTCCAAGACGTCTTGAACAGCGTGGAAGAGTTCAGCCCCTAGTGAGGGTTTCTCTTCCAAGATGTCTTGAACAGCGTGGAAGAGTTCAGCCCCTAGTGAAGGTTTCTCTACCAAGACGTCTTGAACAGCGTGGAAGAGTTCAGCCCCTAGTGAGGGTTCCTCTACCAAGACGTCTTGAACGGCGTGGAAGAGTTCAGCCCCTAGTGAGGGTTTCACTTCCAAGGCGTCTTGAACAGCGTGGAAGAGTTCAGCCCCTAGTGAGGGTTTCTCTACCAAGACGTCTTGAACGGCGTGGAAGAGTTCAGCCCCTAGTGAGGGTTCCTCTACCAAGACGTCTTGAACAGCGTGGAAGAGTTCAGCCCCTAGTGAGGGTTTCTCTTCCTTTAAGACGTCTTGAACAGCGTGGAAGAGTTCAGCCCCTAGTGAGGGTTTCTCTTCCAAGACGTCTTGAACAGCGTGGAAGAGTTCAGCCCCTAGTGAGGGTTTCTCTACGAAGACGTCTTGAACAGCGTGGAAGAGTTCAGCCCCTAGTGAGGGTTTCTCTTCCAAGACGTCTTGAACAGCGTGGAAGAGTTCAGCCCCTAGTGAGGGCTTCTCTACCAAGACATCTTGAACAGCGTGGAAGAGTTCAGTCTCTAGTGAGGGTTTCTCTACCAAGACATCTTGAACAGCGTGGAAGAGTTCAGCCCCTAGTGAGGGTTTCTCTTCCAAGACGTCTTGAACAGCGTGGAAGAGTTCAGCCCCTAGTGAGGGTTCCTCTACCAAGACGTCTTGAACAGCGTGGAAGAGTTCAGCCACTAGTGAGGGTTCCTCTACCAAGACGTCTTGAACAGCGTGGAAGAGTTCAGCCCCTAGTGAGGGTTTCTCTACCAAGAGGTCTTGAACAGCGTGGAAGAGTTCAGCCCCTAGTGAGGGTTTCTCTTCCAAGACGTCTTGAACAGCGTGGAAGAGTTCAGCCCCTAGTGAGGGTTTCTCTTCCAAGATGTCTTGAACAGCGTGGAAGAGTTCAGCCCCTAGTGAGGGTTTCTCTACCAAGACGTCTTGAACAGCGTGGAAGAGTTCAGCCCCTAGTGAGGGTTCCTCTACCAAGACGTCTTGAACGGCGTGGAAGAGTTCAGCCCCTAGTGAGGGTTTCACTTCCAAGACGTCTTGAACAGCGTGGAAGAGTTCAGCCCCTAGTGAGGGTTTCTCTACCAAGACGTCTTGAACGGCGTGGAAGAGTTCAGCCCCTAGTGAGGGTTCCTCTACCAAGACGTCTTGAACAGCGTGGAAGAGTTCAGCCCCTAGTGAGGGTTTCTCTTCCAAGACGTCTTGAACAGCGTGGAAGAGTTCAGCCCCTAGTGAGGGTTTCTCTTCCAAGACGTCTTGAACAGCGTGGAAGAGTTTAGCCCTTAGTGAGGGTTTCTCTTCCACGACGTCTTGAACAGCGTGGAAGAGTTTAGCCCCTAGTGAGGGTTTCTCTTCCAAGATGTCTTGAACAGCGTGGAAGAGTTCATCCCCTAGTGAGGGTTTCTCTACCAAGACGTCTTGAACAGCGTGGAAGAGTTCAGCCCCTAGTGAGGGTTCCTCTACCAAGACGTCTTGAACGGCGTGGAAGAGTTCAGCCCCTAGTGAGGGTTTCACTTCCAAGACGTCTTGAACAGCGTGGAAGAGTTCAGCCCCTAGTGAGGGTTTCTCTACCAAGACGTCTTGAACGGCATGGAAGAGTTCAGCCCCTAGTGAGGGTTCCTCTACCAAGACGTCTTGAACAGCGTGGAAGAGTTCAGCCCCTAGTGAGGGTTTCTCTTCCTTTAAGACGTCTTGAACAGCGTGGAAGAGTTCAGCCCCTAGTGAGGGTTTCTCTTCCAAGACGTCTTGAACAGCGTGGAAGAGTTCAGCCCCTAGTGAGGGTTTCTCTACCAAGACATCTTGAACAGCGTGGAAGAGTTCAGCCCCTAGTGAGGGTTTCTCTTCCAAGACGTCTTGAACAGCGTGGAAGAGTTCAGCCCCTAGTGAGGGTTCCTCTACCAAGACGTCTTGAACAGCGTGGAAGAGTTCAGCCCCTAGTGAGGGTTTCTCTACCAAGACGTCTTGAACAGCGTGGAAGAGTTCAGCCCCTAGTGAGGGTTTCTCTTCCAAGACGTCTTGAACAGCGTGGAAGAGTTCAGCCCCTAGTGAGGGTTTCTCTTCCAAGATGTCTTGAACAGCGTGGAAGAGTTCAGCCCCTAGTGAAGGTTTCTCTACCAAGACGTCTTGAACAGCGTGGAAGAGTTCAGCCCCTAGTGAGGGTTTCTCTTCCAAGATGTCTTGAACAGCGTGGAAGAGTTCATCCCCTAGTGAGGGTTTCTCTACCAAGACGTCTTGAACAGCGTGGAAGAGTTCAGCCCCTAGTGAGGGTTCCTCTACCAATACGTCTTGAACGGCGTGGAAGAGTTCAGCCCCTAGTGAGGGTTTCACTTCCAAGACGTCTTGAACAGCGTGGAAGAGTTCAGCCCCTAGTGAGGGTTTCTCTACCAAGACGTCTTGAACGGCGTGGAAGAGTTCAGCCCCTAGTGAGGGTTCCTCTACCAAGACGTCTTGAACAGCGTGGAAGAGTTCAGCCCCTAGTGAGGGTTTCTCTTCCTTTAAGACGTCTTGAACAGCGTGGAAGAGTTCAGCCCCTAGTGAGGGTTTCTCTTCCAAGACGTCTTGAACAGCGTGGAAGAGTTCAGCCCCTAGTGAGGGTTTCTCTACCAAGACATCTTGAACAGCGTGGAAGAGTTCAGCCCCTAGTGAGGGTTTCTCTTCCAAGACGTCTTGAACAGCGTGGAAGAGTTCAGCCCCTAGTGAGGGTTCCTCTACCAAGACGTCTTGAACAGCGTGGAAGAGTTCAGCCCCTAGTGAGGGTTTCTCTACCAAGACGTCTTGAACAGCGTGGAAGAGTTCAGCCCCTAGTGAGGGTTTCTCTTCCAAGACGTCTTGAACAGCGTGGAAGAGTTCAGCCCCTAGTGAGGGTTTCTCTTCCAAGATGTCTTGAACAGCGTGGAAGAGTTCAGCCCCTAGTGAAGGTTTCTCTACCAAGACGTCTTGAACAGCGTGGAAGAGTTCAGCCCCTAGTGAGGGTTCCTCTACCAAGACGTCTTGAACGGCGTGGAAGAGTTCAGCCCCTAGTGAGGGTTTCACTTCCAAGGCGTCTTGAACAGCGTGGAAGAGTTCAGCCCCTAGTGAGGGTTTCTCTACCAAGACGTCTTGAACGGCGTGGAAGAGTTCAGCCCCTAGTGAGGGTTCCTCTACCAAGACGTCTTGAACAGCGTGGAAGAGTTCAGCCCCTAGTGAGGGTTTCTCTTCCTTTAAGACGTCTTGAACAGCGTGGAAGAGTTCAGCCCCTAGTGAGGGTTTCTCTTCCAAGACGTCTTGAACAGCGTGGAAGAGTTCAGCCCCTAGTGAGGGTTTCTCTACGAAGACGTCTTGAACAGCGTGGAAGAGTTCAGCCCCTAGTGAGGGTTTCTCTTCCAAGACGTCTTGAACAGCGTGGAAGAGTTCAGCCCCTAGTGAGGGCTTCTCTACCAAGACATCTTGAACAGCGTGGAAGAGTTCAGTCTCTAGTGAGGGTTTCTCTACCAAGACATCTTGAACAGCGTGGAAGAGTTCAGCCCCTAGTGAGGGTTTCTCTTCCAAGACGTCTTGAACAGCGTGGAAGAGTTCAGCCCCTAGTGAGGGTTCCTCTACCAAGACGTCTTGAACAGCGTGGAAGAGTTCAGCCACTAGTGAGGGTTCCTCTACCAAGACGTCTTGAACAGCGTGGAAGAGTTCAGCCCCTAGTGAGGGTTTCTCTACCAAGAGGTCTTGAACAGCGTGGAAGAGTTCAGCCCCTAGTGAGGGTTTCTCTTCCAAGACGTCTTGAACAGCGTGGAAGAGTTCAGCCCCTAGTGAGGGTTTCTCTTCCAAGATGTCTTGAACAGCGTGGAAGAGTTCAGCCCCTAGTGAGGGTTTCTCTACCAAGACGTCTTGAACAGCGTGGAAGAGTTCAGCCCCTAGTGAGGGTTCCTCTACCAAGACGTCTTGAACGGCGTGGAAGAGTTCAGCCCCTAGTGAGGGTTTCACTTCCAAGACGTCTTGAACAGCGTGGAAGAGTTCAGCCCCTAGTGAGGGTTTCTCTACCAAGACGTCTTGAACGGCGTGGAAGAGTTCAGCCCCTAGTGAGGGTTCCTCTACCAAGACGTCTTGAACAGCGTGGAAGAGTTCAGCCCCTAGTGAGGGTTTCTCTTCCAAGACGTCTTGAACAGCGTGGAAGAGTTCAGCCCCTAGTGAGGGTTTCTCTTCCAAGACGTCTTGAACAGCGTGGAAGAGTTTAGCCCTTAGTGAGGGTTTCTCTTCCACGACGTCTTGAACAGCGTGGAAGAGTTTAGCCCCTAGTGAGGGTTTCTCTTCCAAGATGTCTTGAACAGCGTGGAAGAGTTCATCCCCTAGTGAGGGTTTCTCTACCAAGACGTCTTGAACAGCGTGGAAGAGTTCAGCCCCTAGTGAGGGTTCCTCTACCAAGACGTCTTGAACGGCGTGGAAGAGTTCAGCCCCTAGTGAGGGTTTCACTTCCAAGACGTCTTGAACAGCGTGGAAGAGTTCAGCCCCTAGTGAGGGTTTCTCTACCAAGACGTCTTGAACGGCATGGAAGAGTTCAGCCCCTAGTGAGGGTTCCTCTACCAAGACGTCTTGAACAGCGTGGAAGAGTTCAGCCCCTAGTGAGGGTTTCTCTTCCTTTAAGACGTCTTGAACAGCGTGGAAGAGTTCAGCCCCTAGTGAGGGTTTCTCTTCCAAGACGTCTTGAACAGCGTGGAAGAGTTCAGCCCCTAGTGAGGGTTTCTCTACCAAGACATCTTGAACAGCGTGGAAGAGTTCAGCCCCTAGTGAGGGTTTCTCTTCCAAGACGTCTTGAACAGCGTGGAAGAGTTCAGCCCCTAGTGAGGGTTCCTCTACCAAGACGTCTTGAACAGCGTGGAAGAGTTCAGCCCCTAGTGAGGGTTTCTCTACCAAGACGTCTTGAACAGCGTGGAAGAGTTCAGCCCCTAGTGAGGGTTTCTCTTCCAAGACGTCTTGAACAGCGTGGAAGAGTTCAGCCCCTAGTGAGGGTTTCTCTTCCAAGATGTCTTGAACAGCGTGGAAGAGTTCAGCCCCTAGTGAAGGTTTCTCTACCAAGACGTCTTGAACAGCGTGGAAGAGTTCAGCCCCTAGTGAGGGTTCCTCTACCAAGACGTCTTGAACGGCGTGGAAGAGTTCAGCCCCTAGTGAGGGTTTCACTTCCAAGGCGTCTTGAACAGCGTGGAAGAGTTCAGCCCCTAGTGAGGGTTTCTCTACCAAGACGTCTTGAACGGCGTGGAAGAGTTCAGCCCCTAGTGAGGGTTCCTCTACCAAGACGTCTTGAACAGCGTGGATGAGTTCAGCCCCTAGTGAGGGTTTCTCTTCCTTTAAGACGTCTTGAACAGCGTGGAAGAGTTCAGCCCCTAGTGAGGGTTTCTCTTCCAAGACGTCTTGAACAGCGTGGAAGAGTTCAGCCCCTAGTGAGGGTTTCTCTACGAAGACGTCTTGAACAGCGTGGAAGAGTTCAGCCCCTAGTGAGGGTTTCTCTTCCAAGACGTCTTGAACAGCGTGGAAGAGTTCAGCCCCTAGTGAGGGCTTCTCTACCAAGACATCTTGAACAGCGTGGAAGAGTTCAGTCTCTAGTGAGGGTTTCTCTACCAAGACATCTTGAACAGCGTGGAAGAGTTCAGCCCCTAGTGAGGGTTTCTCTTCCAAGACGTCTTGAACAGCGTGGAAGAGTTCAGCCCCTAGTGAGGGTTCCTCTACCAAGACGTCTTGAACAGCGTGGAAGAGTTCAGCCACTAGTGAGGGTTCCTCTACCAAGACGTCTTGAACAGCGTGGAAGAGTTCAGCCCCTAGTGAGGGTTTCTCTACCAAGAGGTCTTGAACAGCGTGGAAGAGTTCAGCCCCTAGTGAGGGTTTCTCTTCCAAGACGTCTTGAACAGCGTGGAAGAGTTCAGCCCCTAGTGAGGGTTTCTCTTCCAAGATGTCTTGAACAGCGTGGAAGAGTTCAGCCCCTAGTGAGGGTTTCTCTACCAAGACGTCTTGAACAGCGTGGAAGAGTTCAGCCCCTAGTGAGGGTTCCTCTACCAAGACGTCTTGAACGGCGTGGAAGAGTTCAGCCCCTAGTGAGGGTTTCACTTCCAAGACGTCTTGAACAGCGTGGAAGAGTTCAGCCCCTAGTGAGGGTTTCTCTACCAAGACGTCTTGAACAGCGTGGAAGAGTTCAGCCCCTAGTGAGGGTTCCTCTACCAAGACGTCTTGAACAGCGTGGAAGAGTTCAGCCCCTAGTGAGGGTTTCTCTACCAAAACGTCTTGAACAGCGTGGAAGAGTTCAGCCCCTAGTGAGGGTTTCTCTTCCAAGACGTCTTGAACAGCGTGGAAGAGTTCAGCCCCTAGTGAGGGTTTCTCTTCCAAGACGTCTCCCCAGCGTGGAAGAGTTCAGCCCCTAGTGAGGGTTTCTCTACCAAGACGTCTTGAACAGCGTGGAAGAGTTCAGCCCCTAGTGAGGGTTTCTCTTCCAAGACGTCTTGAACAGCGTGGAAGAGTTCAGCCCCTAGTGAGGGTTTCTCTACCAAGACGTCTTGAACAGCATGGAAGAGTTCAGCCCCTAGTCAGGGTTTCTCTAACCAAGACGTCTTGAACAGCGTGGAAGAGTTCAGCCCCTAGTGAGGGTTTCTCTTCCTTTAAGACGTCTTGAACAGCGTGGAAGAGTTCAGCCCCTAGTGAGGGTTTCTCTACGAAGACGTCTTGAACTGCGTGGAAGAGTTCAGCCCTTAGTGAGGGTTTCTCTTCCAAGACGTCTTGAACAGCGTGGAAGAGTTCAGCCCCTAGTGAGGGTTTCTCTACCAAGACGTCTTGAACAGCGTGGAAGAGTTCAGCCCCTAGGGAGGGTTTCTCTTCCAAGACGTCTTGAACAGCGTGGAAGAGTTCAGCCCCTAGTGAGGGTTTCTCTACCAAGACGTCTCCCCAGCGTGGAAGAGTTCAGCCCCTAGGGAGGGTTTCTCTTCCAAGACGTCTTGAACAGCGTGGAAGAGTTCAGCCCCTAGTGAGGGTTTCTCTACCAAGACGTCTCCCCAGCGTGGAAGAGTTCAGCCCCTAGTGAGGGTTTCTCTTCCAAGACGTCTTGAACAGCGTGGAAGAGTTCAGCCTCTACTGAGCGCCCTCTAGTGGAGGCCCTTTTGCCAGCAGTGATTACGATCAAACAATTTCAGATCTGCGCCTTAAACATTTTTACGTTCACAGCACTTGGCAAAGACGTTTTAAGGGAAAGTTAATTTAAAAAATAAAAAAACCGTGTATTTGTGCTTGTACATGACTTGATCGAGTTTTCGGTTGAAATGGAGTAATAATAATCAGTTCAACACGTAGGCTTTCACGACCAATTATATTCGTATAATAAATGTTTTTTGGGTTATATCGCGTAAAGTATGAATGTGTAAATGTTGTGGATTTACTCTCCGACACACCGGTGGGCCGAAGTAGTAATTCACTGGCGCGTTTTGTTTACGTGACAAACCTCACTGGCTGGGTCGGGTGGTGGAGGGTAACGACACACACTTACGCGAGCCAACCCAAGAACGTTTATCGCGAATGATCGGTCATCGGGCAGCGGAAAATCTTGATGTGTTCACGACACTACGGCTTGGGAAGCTGCTGACACACGCTCCTCATGCCGTGTGTTGTGTTTGGTTGTTTTTTTTTCTTCGCAGAATAAAGATCACGTGTCAAGGACGTACAATTCTTTGCGCTGTGAAATGAACAAGTTGAACATGTGGAAGGTCAGAGTTCACTCTGAGCTCAGCAAAAAGGAGGAAGCTGTCAGAATGGCCCAGGAGACGGCCGACGCTCTGCAGAAATCAACTCGACAAACACAGGTGGGTAGCAGCAGCAGTAAGTGGTCTCATTTCTCTAAAGCAGTGCTTCTCAGTGTGGTCACTCACCCCCGGTATCACCGGTGGTCCACCACGCTCCTCCGGGTGGTCCTCAGGGCTGTGAGTAACACAGGTGGGCAACAGCAGCAGCAGTAAGTGGTCTTATTTCTCTAAAGCAGTGCTTCTCACAGTGTGGTCACCCTCCCTCCCTCCCCCGTACCACCGGTGGTCCTCCATGCTCCTCCGGGTGGTCGCGGGGTTGTGACGCAGGCTGATCCGGAGAGTAATTACAATGTACGTCATTATTATTATTAAATTAAACTCGTGATATTTAAAAATTAGGTGAGGAAAAACGACCTTAACCCTCGGGTCTAAATGCGCCCCCCCTAAAAAAAAACCTCGTAGCTGCGTTTAAAAAAATAAAGCGTTTGTATTCCCGTAATATGAGTGATTTAGTGTTACTGCTATTTAGAGAAACAAGCGAATGGCTGAGTTGGTTTGCGGGCCGACGACTTGTCGAGTTTCCGCGGAGTATTTGTGCATTGCGCGCGGTCATTCTCTTGGCCTTTAATCTTTGGTTACTTCGGTAAAGTCACGTGGTAGGTATAAAGATGATAAAATGTCCACGACGTTTCGATCGCAACACCTCAAGCGCTTTGTCCTAGGGCGGTAAAAAAAGTAATCCCTGCAGTGGAACTGCTGAACCAGCGAGAGAGTCCTGTCACAACAACAACAACAACAGCAGCAGCAAGAGGTTTAATTTTTATTTTCGCCTGAGGACGACCGCCGCCTGTGGTGTCGCGATGGAAACGTCGTGATTTGATTTATTATTTTGTGTTGTATTTTTATACGCGCTACGCGACTTTACTTGAATGAAAGCAAAGACTGTGGATTCCTGCGGTGACGAAAAACTTCAAATCTCTTAGTCTTATTAAATTTTTATTTAAATATTTCGTGACTGCAGGGATTCATATTCTTGGTTCTTTCGGTAAAGTCACCGCCACGTAGAAGGGAATCAATAAAATAATAAAAATTTAAAACGATCAAATTATCATGACGTTTCGACTGCAACGCAAGCGATCATCGTCAGGTGTGAAAACCACAGCAAGAAAACAATTTTCACCGCCGCTCTTTAAAAAAAAATTCTTGCTGTGGTTTTCACACCTGATGATGATTGCTTGTGTTGCAGTCGAAACGTCGTGAGACTTTTATTGTTTGATATTTTTTATTATTTTATTGTTTCCCTTCTACGTGGTGGTGACTTTACCGAATGAACCAAAGATTATGGATTCCTGCAGTGACGTAAACTTCAAATCTCTTCTTCGTCTTCTTCTTGATTCTTTCGGTAAAGTCGCCACGTAGAAGGGAAAAAATAAAATAATAAAAATTTAAAACAATAAAATTCTCACGACGTTTCGACTGCAACGCAAGCGATCATCATCAGGTGTGAAAACCACCGCAAGAAAAAAATGTCACCGCCACTTTTTTAAAATTTTCTTGCTGTGGTTTTCACACCTGACGATGATTGCTTGTGTTGCCATCGAAACGTCGTGAGAATTATATTGTTTTATATTTTTATTACTTTATTGTTTCCCTTCTACGTGGTGACTTTACCGAAAGAACCAAAAATAAATCTCTTAGTCTTGTCGACTAAAGCAGTGAAACGCTTTCATTCAATGTTGGTGTGAGTGGCTCCTCATTTCTCCAAACCCAAACATTTATTGTCAGCTAATCGGTAAACTTCATCAATCTTTTGACGTAGACACGTAGCCAATGATCAGGTTTGGTTTTCCTCAGTGCACTGTGTGTATGTTGAACTTCTTTCACACCGTACGTAGCCAACCGTGCTGTGTGTGTATATTGAACATCTTTCACACCGTACGTAGCCAACCGTGCTACGTGTGTGTATGTTGAACATCTTTCACACCGTGCGTAGCCAACCATGCTACGTGTGTGTATGTTGAACTTCTTTCACACCGTACGTAGCCAACCGTGCTACGTGTGTGTATGTTGAACATCTTTCACACCGTACGTAGCCAACCGTGCTATGTGTGTGTATGTTGAACTTCTTTCACACCGTACGTAGCCAACCGTGCTATGTGTGTGTGTGTATGTTGAACTTCTTTCACACCGTACGTAGCCAACCGTGCTATGTGTGTGTATGTTGAACATCTTTCACACCGTACGTAGCCAACCGTGCTACGTGTGTGTATGTTGAACTTCTTTCACACCGTACGTAGCCAACCGTGCTACGTGTGTGTGTATGTTGAACTTCTTTATACACCGTACTTAGCCAACCGTGCTATGTGTGTGTTTGTTGAACTTCTTTCACACCGTACGTAGCCACCTGTGCTATGTGTGTGTATGTTGAACTTCTTTCACACCGTACGTAGCCAACCGTGCTACGTGTGTGTATGTTGAACTTCTTTCACACCGTACGTAGCCAACCGTGCTATGTGTGTGTGTATGTTGAACATCTTTCACACCGTACGTAGCCAACCGTGCTACGTGTGTGTATGTGGAACATCTTTCACACCGTACGTAGCCAACCGTGCTGTGTGTGTGTTTGTTGAACTTCTTTCACACCGTACGTAGCCAACCGTGCTATGTGTGTGTATGTTGAACATCTTTCACACAGTACGTAGCCAACCGTGCTACGTGTGTGTATGTTGAACTTCTTTCACACCGTACGTAGCCAACCGTGCTCAATGGGAGATGCAGTGGCATCTCAAATAACGTTGCTACATTTGCATATTGTTTCAGACTCATTAATTTCGTCTGGTTATAATCACGATTAGGTTGTTTTTGTGGATTCCCCATAGTCATCATTATGATTGGTAATTGTGTCCACTCATCATTCGTCATTGTTAACTAAAATAGAGAAACACTTGGTTTGCCAAGACAATAATTTAAAGGTGTTTCTAATCTGTTTGTAGCTTCAACTGGACAGCAATAAGATTTGTGTCTGTGGTTCCTCAGCGATCGCTTTGTCTGCATGATTGACGATGCTTTATGAAACCCGAACGTCATTATCAGTGCTGTGTGTCAGATAACAATTATCAGACAACTGTGTTGAAGCGGTATGCGTCACCTCAGCGAAGTGTGTGTGTCGTGTTTCCTTTCAGCTTGAAAATGTACACCTCAGCGCGCAACTTCAAGACGTGATTGACATCAAAGGAGATTTAATGGAGAAGTAAGAAGTTATTCATTTCCCTCGAATTTCATCTTTGTCCTCTGTTTAGGTTCCTAAACTTACTGGAGAAACCCGAAGAGCAATGAAGCTCTTTTTTTTGTAACAAATGTCCGGTAGATTTCAGAGATGTCCGGTGGACTCAGGGGCGAGGAGCCAGGATTTTGACTTTGGGGGGGTTGCTGACTTCAACATTCTGAGATATCTCAGTGTGTTTGTGTTTTCCAATGGGCACCACAAATGTATAAAACTAATTATTGGATTTGAGCTGCGGAGTTTATTAATAGGTCGGAGCCGCCGACGTGGCCAGTAAGTTCGATAAGTTCGCAAGGCTGCCGCTCAAGCAGCCTGCAGGGCAGCACGCAAGGTGGCAGCCTGCAGGGCAGCACACAAGGTGGCAGCCTGCAGGGCAGCACGAGGTGACATCACAAGGTGACATCACAAGGTGGCAGCACAAGGTGGTAGCCTGCAGGGCAGCACAAGGTGACAGCCTGCAGGGCAGCACACAAGGTGGCAGCCTGCAGGGCAGCACAAGGTGGCAGCCTGCAGGGCAGCACGAGGTGGCAGCACACAAGGTGACATCACAAGGTGGCAGCTGGCAGGGCAGCAGCACAAGGTGGCAGTCTGCAGGGCAGCACAAGGTGACATCACAAGGTGGTAGCCTGCAGGGCAGCACACGGGGTGGTAGCCTGCAGGGCAGCACACAAGGTGGTAGCCTGCAGGGCAGCACACGAGGTGGCAGCCTGCAGGGCAGCACAAGGTGACAGCCTGCAGGGCAGCACACAAGGTGGCATCACAAGGTGGCAGCCTGCGGCATTTTGCAGCAGCCGGATATCCGGTTATCCCGATTGCCGACTTCCCCAAATTTTCAGGGGGGGGGGCTGACCCCCCCCATCCCCCCCTGTTGCTCCGCCCCTGAGTGGACTACTGGGTGGAGGTCAGAGGTCACGCCGGCAGAACAAACAAGCGACTTGTTGATGACACCAACATCCTCTCTGCATTTTCATTTTAAAAACTTTCGCGACTGCAGGAATTCACGTTCTTTGGTTATTTCTGTAAAGTCACAGAAAACAACAAAATCACGGTGAGTTTTTATTTTGTTGTTTCCCTTCTACGTGACTTCACCGAAAGAACCAAGAATATCTTCATCTGCAATGCGCTTTGCCTTAAAATGGCGGATACGTTCCTACGAAGGTTTTCTGACCCGCCGTCCTTGCAATGTGCCCGTGTCCGTAAGGATCCGTGCCACCAGGCAGATGTGTGACGATCTGAAGGGCCAGTCCTCTTCAGTGCAACAAACATTAACCAGAGGTACATTCTCAACATTCGCCGACCATTGGACGTTGCCGGTGTTACACGTTTAGTGATTAAACTTGCTTGTCGTTGACTCACGTGGGTCACGTGCGTACGGTGATAATGGACGTTGACGGTGTAACACGTTTAGTGATTAAACTTGATTGTCGTTGACTCACGTGGGTCACATGCGTACGGTGATAATGACATTGACGGTGTAACACGTTTAGTGATTAAACTTGATTGTCGTTGACTCACGTGGGTCACGTGCGTACGGTGATAATGGACGTTGACGGTGTAACACGTTTAGTGATTAAACTTGCTTGTCGTTGACTCACGTGGGTCACGTCCGCACGGTGATAATGGCAGCTGAAACAGAACAAGAAGAAGTGGAAGCTGTTCATTCGTCGCTGAAAGCAGAACTGAAGGTAAAATGTGTGATGCTTTTTAAATTTTGTTTTCATTTAATTGTATTTCTTGAGAAACGTGTAACGGTATAAACGTACGCACGTGCACATTTAACATTAATGCTGGATCCCCGCTGTCATCCTCTCTTAAAGACGTTTGCGGTGACTTTCAGCGAATTGAATTTAAAGTCTCAAAATGACAAGAATATTGCGTTGGGCAAAGGTGAGTCTCGTGCCGGGTGACGCAATGCACGGCTGCTCAGTGATACGCAGAGCACTGTCGATGATGATCAATGACCGTTGTGGTTTTTACTGGATGAATATTGACGCGCTCAGCCACTTTGTCGAACGTGCGACGCGCGTGTGTCGTACGCAGTGGAAGCAGCCGTGGAAGCGACGGGGAGAGCGCGGTGGGACTTTGTAAACAAGTTGACGATTAAAGAAAGCCAGGTTCGCGCGAATTCATGAGCTCATCGCTTTTGCTCACATTTTAAATGCATGACGCGTGTGTCGTACGCAGTGGAAGCAGCTGTGGAAGAAATGGAAAGAGCGCGGTGGGACTTTGTAAACAAGTTGACGATTAAAGAAAGCCAGGTTCGGGCGAATCCACGAGCTGATCGCTTTTGCTCACATTTTAAATGCACGTTGGGATAAAAAAAAAATTGGATTAAATGACCATGCATTACCTTTTACAAACCAGTGTGTATATATATAGCTCAAACCCCAAGGGTCTGTTATAATTCAGGCTCATTAATTTTTGTTGATTTCAAATGTAAGAAATGCAGCTCCTAAAGGCATGCCTGTCTCAATCATAAAATATCCTTTGAAGATCAAGATCACCTTCAAATAAAAACTGATATATTAATGTTCCTATCCCAAACTATTGCCTTTAACGCCTACTATTGCCATTGTGTACAGTGTTCATACATTGCTTTTACAATTTACAAACGTCTGTATAACAATATAATGCTTAAAATGTGAATTATTTCCACTTTAGAATGTATTCAGTGCCCTAAACGCATTTGTTCAACGAAATATATGGGATCTGCACATTTCGACCTCTTTGTCTTGATTTCTCAAGTTCATTTCAGTCTGGTAAACACAACTTATCTGACTTCAATGATGACTTTCAAACCAGAAAACTCGCCTTGCCCAGCAGTAGGTCATTTCATAGATCCGTGCGTAAAGTCGTATTATTATCTTTGTCGTTCAGTAGTTAGCAAACAGAGAGTTCCGTCTTTTCGCTCTTAGGCCAAAGAAATGTCCGAGCTGTTGGAGTTAAAAAATGAAGAGCTCAAAATGGCCTCGCAAAAGCTGCAAGATTCCATTGAAAGCTGCGCTCGACTCGAAGAAACAGAGCGTGAGAGCACACTTCAAGTTGCCCGCTTTTTATTGCCAACGAGCCCGGATGTGTTTGTGCGTGTGCGCGGTGGGCAAATGTCTGCACGTCCCGACCGTGAAAGTCGATCCCGATTTCATTTGTTTTGCGTGAATTAACAGGCAACTTTCAAGCACGGCTTGAGCAAATGCAGAAAGAAAGTGGTACCCTGAAACTCGAAGTAAATCGCCGTCGGGAAATTGAAAGCACGCTGCAGGTGACCTATCCGTTCATTTTTTTTATTTAAAGCTTTCGTGACTGCAGCGATTCATATTCTTAGCTCTTTCGGTAAAGTCACCACGTTGAAGGGAAACAAAATAATAAAATATATTTAAAACAATAAAAATTCTCACGACGTTTCGACCATAACACAAACGGTCGTCATCAGGTGTGTCGGTTTGCATTAATTAATTTATTTTTAAACGGTGTTTAAACGGTGTTTTAAAAATAAATACATTAATGCAAACCGACACACCTGATGATGACCGTTTGTGTTATGGTCGAAACGTCGTGAGAATTTTTATTGTTTTATATATATTTTATTATTTTTATTGTTTCCCTTCAACGTGACTTTACCGAAAGAGCTAAGAATATGTATCCGTTCATATTTATTACATCGCTAATATTGTCTGCATTCCTTAACTGGATATTTTTTACGGAATGGTTTTCTTTTTGATTTAAAGCTTTGGTCACTGCAGGGATTCATATTCTTGGTTCTTTCGGGTAAAGTCGCCACGTAGAAAGGAAACAATAAAATAATAAAAATATACAACAATAAAATTCTCACGACGTTTCGACGGCAACTCAAGCAATCGTCATCAGGTGTGAACACCACAGCAAGAAACATTTTTCACCGCCACTTATTCCAAATGTTCTTGCTGTGGTTTTCACACCTGATGATGATTGCTTGTGTTGCCGTCGAAACGTCGTGAGAATTTAATTGTTTGATATTTTAATCATTTTATAGTTTCCCTTCTACGTGGCGACTTTACCGAAAGAATCAAGAATAAGGAATGGTTTTCTCTTAGCCTTTTTGGAAAAGTCTCAAGCTTTTTTCACTGTATCTGAACAAATGCAGCGGGTCACCCGCCTCATCGATTTCATCATTGTACGGTCTGAATGCAGGCTGGGATGCAAAACGCGGAGAGAAGTTTTGCGGAGAAGGAGCGAGAGTTCACCGCAAGCACCGCGGGGCAGCGGCTGTCGTGCGACAAGCTGCAGCACGAACGTCGGGACCTGAACGTGATTGTGCAAAACCTGGAGAAGGCAAACGAAGAGTTGACAGCAGCAGCCAGCCAGAGGCAAGTGGTGAACTTTTACAACACGGAACGTGGCGCGTGCCGAGACATTAATCATCGATTTAAAGCGTTCGTGACTGCAAGGATTAATTGTATTAAATAATAAATTAATAAAATTAAATAACACGATAAAATTCTCACGACGTTTCGGCCACAACACAAGCGGCCTTCATCAGGTGAAGGGACGAGACTGCCTCAGCGCTCCAGCGCTGTCCTCCAGACATTCTCGTCCCTTCACCTGATGAAGGCCGCTTGTGTCGTGGCCCGAAATGTCGTGAGAATTTTATCGTGTCATTTTATCAATTTATTATTTTATTCTCAATCTACGTGATGGTGACTTTACCGAAAGAACCAAAGAAGATGTTAATTATCGTTGCGTCGCTATTGTCACGTACTACGCTGGTTGACGCAGGAAAGCACCACGGTGGTGTTCTTCACTCATTTTCAGAGGTGGCGGAGGGCGAGGGCGGGTCGGGGGGGGTGGGGCACGTCCGCCGATAAGACACGGTACAGCGTGAGGGCCGCCACACGTTTTAACACCGCTGGGTTTGACAGCAGCACACGAGGACGACGACGACGACGACGATGGGGAGGTGATTTCAGATCTGGGTATTGTCAGGGGCCGCACAAGAGGCCACCAGGGGCCGCTCGTGGCCCGCCGGCCTTGCAGTGAAGGACACTGCCCCGCAGTGTTCACGTTTAGAAGGGGGTCTGCAATTGTTTTGCAGTAGGGGGCGACAATTGCTTCGTGTTTCCCCCAATTAAGTTATTAGCGAGTTTTCAAGTTTGTGAATTTCAGACGTTGGGAGCTACTAAGGAGAAGGCGCTGCATTGCGTAGAACATCTCTGACTGTTGTGGTATCTGTAAAGCAAAACAAATACAGTACAGTTTAAATTTCCATTTAAAGCTTTCGTGACTGCAGGGATTCATATTCTTGGTTCTTTCGGTAAAGTCACCACCACGTAGAATGGAAATAAAATAATAAAAATAAAACATAAAATAAAATTATCACGACGTTTCGGCCACAACACAAGTAGCCTTCCTCAGGTGAAGGAACAGAACTGTCGGGAAGACGGCGCTCGAGTGAACACTGCTAAGCTTGGCAGCGTCTTTTAAGCTGGGTGGGAGGAGCAGAGCCCCTTGACGAAGGAGTTTACATATCAACAGAAGGATTTAGCATTGAAGTAGCTAAGTTAATGTGTTGGATTAGCATGATGTTAATGTGAGGAATTAGCATGTAACTGGGAGACTAGCATGATGTTGATGTGAGGAATTAGCATGTAACTGGGAGATTAGCAGGATGTTAATGTGAGGAATTAGCATGTAACTGTGAGATTAGCATGATGTTGATGTGAGGAATTAGCATGTAACTGGGAGATTAGCAGAATGTTAACGTGAGGGATCAGCATGTGACTGGTCACGGAAGTAGCTATGTTAAAGTCCGAGTTTACATATCAACATAAGGATTTAGCATTGATGTAGCTGTGTTAATGTGTTGGATTAGCAGGATGTTAAAGTCAGAAATTAGCATGTAACTGGGAGATTAGCATGATGTTAGTGTGAGGGATCAGCATGTGACTGGTCACGGAAGTAGCTATGTTAAAGTCAGAGTTTACATATCAACAGAAGGATTTAGCATTGAAGTAGCTAAGTTAATGTGTTGGATTAGCATGATGTTGATGTGAGGAATTAGCATGTAACTGGGAGATTAGCAGGATGTTAATGTGAGGAATTAGCATGTAACTGGGAGATTAGCATGATGTTGATGTGAGGAATTAGCATGTAACTGGGAGATTAGCAGAATGTTAACGTGAGGGATCAGCATGTGACTGGTCACGGAAGTAGCTATGTTAAAGTCCGAGTTTACATATCAACATAAGGATTTAGCATTGATGTAGCTGTGTTAATGTGTTGGATTAGCAGGATGTTAAAGTCAACAAATTAGAATGTAACTGGGAGATTAGCATGATGTTAGTGTGAGGGATCAGCATGTGACTGGTCACGGAAGTAGCTATGTTAAAGTCAGAGTTTACATATCAACAGAAGGATTTAGCATTGAAGTAGCTGTGTTAATGTGTTGGATTAGCAGGGTGTTAAAGTCCGAGTTTACATATCAACAGAATAATTTAGCATTGAAATAGCTGTGTTAATGGGTTGGATTAGCAGGATGTTAAAGGCAGAATGTTAGTGTGAGGGATTAGCATGCCGGTTTATTTTTTCCTTGTTTCAACGTTAGCACCACGGAAAGCGACGAGCTTTGTTCAGACGGACGAGTCCATCATTGTTCGGAACGGAGGAGGGGGGAGAGGGAGAAGCAGCCACGATGCGCTGGGTCTGCAATTATTTTGCAGTAGGGGGCGACAGTTGCTTCGTGTTTCCCCCAATTAAGTTATTAGCGAGTTTTCAAGTTTGTGAATTTCAGACGTTGGGAGCTACTAAGGAGAAGGCGCTGCATTGCGTAGAACATCTCTGACTGTTGTTGTATCTGTAAAGCAAAACAAATACAGTACAGTTTAAATTTTTATTTAAAGCTTTCGTGACTGCAGCGATTTATATTCTTGGTTCTTTCGGTAAAGTCACCACGTAGAAGGGAAACACTAAAATAATAAAAATATAAAACAATTAAATTCTCACGACGTTTCGACTGCAACGCAAGCAATCATCGTCAGGTGTGAAAACCACTGCAAGAAAATTTTCTTGATATGTGGTTTTCACACGTGAGAATTTTATCGTTTTATATTTTTATTATTTTATTGTTTCCCTTCTACGTGGTGACTTTACCGAAAGAACCAATAATAGAGTACAGTTTGTTTACCGATGCAGTTTTCTGCATCGTTTAATCTGGCTTCTGCCGCACATCACGAACACAACGTCCGCGTGACGATTATCCGAACCGGTCCCGGGCCTCCACTCAACTCGGCCTCAAATGAGTACCCTGGTGCGGTGTGTGAACATTGCCACTGGGGAGACAAAGGCGGCCGGGCGTGGTGCTGGCCACCCACCCCCTCGTGTACCGTGCCGGCCTTAACAATGATGCTCGCGAGCAGCACTTGACCCAACAGTCTGTTAAGGCTACACGGGGACGATTTTCGTCTTGCATTGATTGTGTGCTGCGTTGCGTATGACATTTTTTTTAACAATTAAATGAGGCAGATGTCTTGTTATGTTTTTTTTTTATCAGGCGCAGCGAAGAAGCTGAGATTCGTAGCAGGCTTGAAAGAAATATTCGTGAAAAAAATACAGAAATAGGTAGGCAACGTTTTGAGAGTGTCAGTGACCATTGCGAGTGTTAATTATTTATCGCACGTGTGACATTTGACCTCTATCAGGAGTGTACATTGTTAACGTCTGTTTAATATATTTTCATCGTTGTCCAACGTTTATTGGTAATCCTTAATTAATATTATCACTCGATTAATATTTTTAGGTAATTTGAAGATTGCAAGCGACAATAACGACATGAAACATCGCGAAACGCTGGTGAGCACATTTCAATGTCGTCTATCGCAATATCAGCCAGAAGAGCGGACGACGTTCAACGTCGCGATTGTAGTTCACAAGTTCATTAGCCAAGTAAAGCCCAATGAGCCAAAAAAGCTCTTTGTCAATGGTGGCTCAGCAAATCATTCTATTTGAACAATTACACAGGTTCACATTTTTAAAATAAATCAATTAGATTGTACTATTTACATTCACATTTGAAACTTTTGTGATCTTAACAGTCGGTTTAGGTGAGGACAGAGATGACAGAGTGAAGGTGCTAAGAGACGATGCTAGATGGTTCCAAAGCTTTGTAGCAGCTACATTAAATGATTTCGATTTATCTTCCCACCCGCCCCACTTCTCTGAAATGGTTCAATTGCGTTGGGATTGTTTTCCGCCAGCGAAGTCACCTGCTTGAGCAAGCTATGCAGCGTTGCCGTATTGGGGCTCGCACTTTGTTACCCAAAAAAAAACACAATCGCTTTTCGATTTATAATAATAGGGTTTTTCCTCTTTTTTCTGGCAATAAAACTGAAACCTTTTTACGAGGATTCACGTCACTGCAATAACCACAATACCTGCAGTCAAAATGCAAACAAAAAACCTACTATGATAATATATATGTGGCATTGTCCTTGAAACTGATTGGTCCACACCAAGGGACGGCTTTCTTTTGAGCCTCGACCCAATTGGTGCTCGACAAGATGACGCCAAAAGGCGTACATTGTCTTTGAGCTGTGTGACGCCTTTTGGCGTGGACCAATCAGTTTCAAGGACAATGCCACATATATTATCATAGTAGGTTTTTTGTTTGAATTTTGACTGCAGGTATATTGTGGTCAATGCAGCGACGTGACTCCTCGTAAAAAAAGGTTTCAGTTTTGTTGCCAAAAAAAGGGGGAAAACCCCTCTATTATTATATTTTGGCACTGGCAAAGGAGGTCCAATGATGTAGATGCTCACCCCGAGCCCTCATTACCTGGATAGTGCATTGTCTTTGAGCTGTGTGACGCCTTTTGGCGTCATGTGGTCTAGCACCAATTGGGTCGAGGCTCAAAAGAAAGCCGTCCCTAGGTGTGGACCAATCAGTTTCAAGGACAATGCCACATATATATTATCATAGTAGGTTTTTTTGTTTGCGTTTTGACTGCAGGTATTGTGGTCGATGCAGCGACATGAATCCTTGTATAAAAAGGTTTCAGTTTTGTTGCCAGAAAAAAGGGGGAAAACCCCTATTATATTATTATATTTTGGCACTGGCAAAGGAGGTCTAACGGTGCTTTTCGATTTTATCAAACACGGAACGCCGGCCACTGCGTCGGTCTCCGTCGCTGTGCTCGCAACGGCGTTTGGGTCGCGTCCCAATATTTTTTGTTTTGCTTGGCAAGGCGTTTCACGTTGAGCTCCTGAGAGGCTCGGGGAGCACGTGGGGGGGGGGGGAGGGGGGAGAGAAAGGGAACGTTCAGACGGCATCCGAGAGCATTTACATTATGAGACCTCCTTTGCCAGTAACAAGATATAGTAATAGGTTCTACCCTTTTAAACTGGCACGAAAAACTGACACCTTTATTCAAGGCATCATGTCTGCAATAACCACAACACAAGCAGTCAAAATGCAAACAAAAGAGACAACTCTGATAATAATATTGGCACTGTCCTTGAATTTGAGTTTTTTGTGCCAGTTAAAAGGGTAAAAACCTATTCCTATATCTTGTTACTGGCAAAGGAGGTCTCATAATGTAAATGCTCACCCCGAGCCCTCAATACTCTGATAGTGCGTTGTTTTTGAGTTGTACGCCTTTTGGCATCTTCTGGTCCAACACCAGTGGAGACTAGGCTCTAAGAAAAGCCGTCTCGGGTGTGGACCAATCAAATTCAAGGACAGTGCCAATATCGTTATCAGAGTTGTCTTTTTGCTTGCATTTTGACTGCTTGTGTTGCGGTTATTGCAGACATGATGCCTTGAATAAAGGTGTCAGTTTTTGGTGCCAGTTAAAAGGGTAAAAACCTATTCCTATATCTTGTTACTGGCAAAGGAGGTCTCATAATGTAAATGCTCACCCCGAGCCCTCAATACTCTGATAGTGCGCTGTTTTTGAGTTGTATGCCTTTTGGCGTCTTCTGGTCCAACACCAGTGGAGACTAGGCTCTAAGAAAAGCCGTCTCGGGTGTGGACCAATCAAATTCAAGGACAGTGCCAATATCATTATCAGAGTTGTCTCTTTTTTGCTTGCATTTTGACTGCTTGTGTTGCGGTTATTGCAGACATGATGCCTTGAATAAAGGTGTCAGTTTTTGGTGCCAGTTAAAAGGGTAAAACCTATCGCTACGGCATCCGAGAGCTTACGCCCACCGTGGTGCAATAAACACATCTTGGGGTATCGTAGGAAGTGTTGGTCTCGTGTCGTGTCTTGCGTGAAGGAATCCTTAGACGCGTTCAAACGAGAGAGAGCTTCACTCCAAGAAGCCGTCTGTCAAATGGAACAGCGGATAGCCGCCATGGAAACGCTGAAAAACGAAAGCAAGGTATTTCGAACGTTTCTTAAATCTACGGGTAAAATAATAACCCGCGCAACACTTCCCTGTGAGCGTTATCATTTGCAAACGCGTGTTAGAATTGCGTCAATTGTCGTCGCTGCGGATGCTCTTTTTTGCGCGCACAAATGTGGCAATTCGCGTCGCCCGGCGCCGCATCTTGGGGCGTCGTTTACCTTCCAGAGCGAACTCAACGGAGCGAAAGCAAAAGAGCGCGTCTTGGAGAATGACCTCAGAGACGCCTTGAACGCGGTGAACGTCCTGGAATCAGAGCTGTCTCAGGAGAGGTAAATGTTGGAGCGTTATTTTTCAGCTCGCTCATTCGGGTGCATTTAGGCGTTCCCCTCCTCCTCCCCCTTCGCCCTCTCTCCCTTTTATCGTTTCAACCCCCGGCCGTCCTTCCCCCGAGAGCGGTGTCTCTTCACCTTGACCGCAGCCTGCCACCCCTTGTGGCTCTCAGCCGTTAACAACGTCGTACAACGTCGATACGGTAGAAACCGTGGGATCGCGAGCTCGATTCGTTCCGGAAACGTGTTTTGTAATCCAAAGCACTCGCGTATAATCAGAGCACTCGGTACATCAGTTGTGATCACGTGACGCCCGGCAGTACAAAGCGTGTCTACACGTGCGCTGCGCGTATTGCGAGAACCTCGCTCGTTTATCAAGTTAATATTTATTTACAAATGTAGCCCGTCTCGCCAAACACTCGCAGGCCAAGTTACTCGCAATCCAAGGTTTTACTGTACACAGCAACTCCTCTGCACCCCCTGTGGGACGTAAGGCCACAATAAATACACAGGGGTTGATGAAACAAAGTAGTTGTACTAACGTATCCACGCTAAATTTGCGTTTTGTTTTTTCACCTTCTAAAGAAAACAAATCTGGCCGTGTCTCGTACCCCCCCAGAAAGGGAATCTCGCACCCTCAGGTTGTGAAGAGCCACTGCCCTACAGGGTTATCCGAGTTAAGGAAGTAGACACCAGGGAAGTAGAGTTTATTTAAACACATGGCATCGACGGGTTAAAGATATAAAACGCCGGTGAATAATCGGCGTGCTTGACAGGTGTCAAGTCCCAGGCAATGTCGTCTGTCTGTGTGTGTGTGTGTACCTTAAGCGTACACACACACACACAGACAGACGACATTACATACAGACACTTACATACAGACTCTTACATAAAGACACTTACATACGGACAATTACATACAGACACTAAGACACTTACATACAGACACTTACATACAGACACTTACATACAGACACTGAGACACTTACATAGACACTTACATACAGACACTTACATACAGACACTTACATACTGACACAAACAGACACTGAGACACTTACATACAGACACTTACATAAAGACATTTACATACAGATACTGAGACACTTACATACAAACACTTACATACAGACACTTACATACAGACACTTATATACAGACACTTACATACAGACAGTTACATACAGACACTTACATACAGACACTTACATACAGACACTGAAACACTTAAATAGACACTTACATACAGAAACTTACATACACTTACATACAGACACTGAGACACTTACATACAGACACTTACATACAGACACTTACATACACTTACATACAGACACTGAGACACTTACATACAGACACTTACATACAGACACTTAAATACAGACACTGAGACACTTACATAGACACATACAGACGCTTACATACAGACACTTACATACAGACACTGAGACACTTACATACAGACACTTACATACAGACACTGTGACACTGACATACAGACACTTACATACAGACACTTACATTGAGACACTTACATACAGAAACTTACATACAGACACTGAGACACTTACATAGAGACACTACTTACAGACACTTACATACAGAAGCTTACATACAGACACTTACATACAGACACTGAGACACTTACATACAGACACTTACATACAGACACTGAGACACTTACATACAGACACTTACATACAGGCACTTATATACAGACACTTACATACAGACACTTACAAACAGGCACTTACATACAGACACTTACATACAGACACTTACAAACATACACTTACATACAGAAACTTACATACAGACACTTAGATACAGATACTTACATACAGACACTTACAGACACTTACATACAGCCACTTACATACAGACGCTTACATACAGACACTTACATACAGACACTTACATACAGACACAAACAGACACTTACATACAGACACTTACATACAGACACTAAGACACTTACATACAGACACTTACACACAGACATTTACATACAGATACTTACATACAGACACTTACATACAGACACTTACATACAGACACTTACATACAGACACTTACATATAGACACTTACATACAGACCCTTACATACAGACACTTAGACACTTACATACTGACACTTACATACAGACTCTTACATAGAGACACTTACATACAGACACTTAGACACGTACATACAGACACTTGCATACAGACTCTTACATAAAGACACTTACATACAGACAATTACATACAGACACTTACCTTGAGACACGTACATACAGACACTTACATACAGACACTTACATTGAGACACTTACATACAGACACATACAGACACTAAGACACTTACATAGAGACACTACTTACAGACACTTACATACAGAAGCTTACATACAGACACTTACATACAGACACTTATATACAGACACTTACATACAGACACTTACATACAGACACTTACATACAGACACTTACATACAGACACTGAAACACTTACATAGACACATACAGAAACTTACATACACTTACATACAGACACTTACATACAGACACTTACATACACTTACATACAGACACTGAGACACTTACATACAGACACTTACATACAGACACTTAAATACAGACACTGAGACACTTACATAGACACATACAGACGCTTACATACAGACACTTACATACAGACACTGAGACACTTACATAGACACTTAAATACAGAAACTTACATACACTTACATACAGACACTTACATACAGACACTTATATACAGACACTTACATACAGACAGTTACATACAGACACTTACATACAGACACTTACATACAGACACTGAAACACTTACATAGACACTTACATACAGAAACTTACATACACTTACATACAGACACTGAGACACTTACATACAGACACTTACATACAGACACTTACATACACTTACATACAGACACTTACATACAGACACTTATATACAGACACTTACATTCAGACAGTTACATACAGACACTTACATACAGACACTGAGACACTTACATAGACACTTACATACAGAAACTTACATACACTTACATACAGACACTTACATACAGACACTTATATACAGACACTTACATACAGACAGTTACATACAGACACTTACATACAGACACTTACATTCAGACACTTACATACACTTACATACAGACACTGAGACACTTACATACAGACACTTACATACAGACACTTAAATACAGACACTGAGACACTTACATAGACACATACAGACGCTTACATACAGACACTTACATACAGCCACTGAGACACTTACATACAGACACTTACATACAGACACTGTGACACTGACATACAGACACTTACATACAGACACTTACATTGAGACACTTACATACAGAAACTTACATAGAGACACTACTTACAGACACTTACATACAGAAGCTTACATACAGACACTTACATACAGACACTGAGACACTTACATACAGACACTTACATACAGACACTGAGACACTTACATACAGACACTTACATACAGGCACTTATATACAGACACTTACATACAGACACTTACAAACGGGCACTTACATACAGACACTTACATACAGACACTTACAAACATACACTTACATACAGAAACTTACATACAGACACTTACATACAGATACTTACATACAGACACTTACAGACACTTACATACAGCCACTTACATAAAGACACTTACATACAGACACTTACATACAGACACTTACAGACACTTACATACAGACACTTACATACAGATACTGAGACACTTACATACAGACACTTACATACAGACACTTACATACAGACACTTACATACAGACACTTACATACAGATACTTACATACAGACACTTACATACAGACACTTACATACAGACACTTACATATAGACACTTACATACAGACCCTTACATACAGACACTTAGACACTTACATACTGACACTTACATACAGACTCTTACATAGAGATACTTACATACAGACACTTAGACACGTACATACAGACACTTGCATACAGACTCTTACATAAAGACACTTACATACAGACAATTACATACAGACACTTACCTTGAGACACGTACATACAGACACTTACATACAGACACTTACATTGAGACACTTACATACAGACACTTACATACAGACACTGAGACACTTACATAGAGACACTACTTACAGACACGTACATACAGAAGCTTACATACAGACACTTACATACAGACACTTATATACAACAACAACAACCGCCATTCGCCACTAAGTGGCGGTGACGTCACCACGACGCTTGTGCCAGGCTATGTGCACCCTGAGGCCACGTGAAGTGTCGAACGCCCGCTGGCAGGAGGTCACGGGGCAGACCCAGGTGCCACGGGTCGACTGACTGAGATGACTGGCTGATGCACCACCTGTGCCCCCTACTGTGCCAACCTGCTGTGCTTTAGCCACCCGGCGCTCCGCTCGCTGTTGTGAGCGTCGCTCCTCCGCCCTCCGTTGTTGTTGGAGGGCGACTGCCTCCAACTGCCCAGTAGCATCCTTCACGAGCCTCCTCCACAGAGGCCGATCTTGACACCGCTGGTACCAGTCATCGGCAAGTCCACTCAGCTCCACGTCCTCCTGTACCACATCACTCCATCTCTTCTCTAGCCCGTGCCGCGCCCGCTTAGCCCCCTCAATCCGGCCAAACAAAAGCTGTTTCGGCATGCGGTGGCTGGGCATGCGGGCTACATGACCCAGCCATCGCAGCCTTGCCTGCCGGAGGAGCTCACCGATGGGACCCTGCCCAGATCTTTCAAGGATTTGTGAGCTCCTCACACAATCCAGTCTGGTTAAACCCAGGATGGATCGTAGGCAGGTCAGCCTAAATGTTTCTAACCGGCGAAGATGTTCCATTAGGGGGGTCCACGTTTCGCAAGCGTAGAGAAGGGAGGGAATGACCGTGGCCGAGAAGACCTGAAGCTTAGTGCGGAGCGACAGACCAGGTAGCTTCCACACAGCGTTACGCAACCGATGAAAAGATATTGCTGCTCGACTGATTCGGAGTGAGACCTCTGCTGTTAAACTGGAGCCAGTCATAAGCACACTGCCCAGGTATGGGAAACTCTCCACTCTCTCCACAACTGCCCCATCACCGATTGGGAGTTTTGGGGGTGGAGTGTCCGATGGTACAAAATACCCAGGCAGGTGCTTAGTTTTGGTGGGGCTGATGGTAAGGCCCCACCTCTTAGTGGCACGCTCCAGTCTCAGCAGCAGCGTCTCCAACTCCTCCTCTGACTGAGCAGCTATTACCAAGTCATCAGCATACATAACGTGGTTGAGCAATAGGGAGCCATCCCTTGACCGCACCCGGGCATCGATTAGCCTCCCATTATATCTGTACCATATGGAGATTCCCCCGGTACAGCTATTGAAGGCTTCACGAACTACGTGGTCAAAATAGATGTTAAATAATGTGGGAGCCAGAGGACATCCCTGTCGCACCCCAAGGTGTACAGGGAATGGCTCTGACTCCCGGCCACGTAGTTTTACCCGGGCCCGCTCACCATCATGAAGGTCCTTAATGATCGTGAGCAGAGGGTCTGGTACTCCAAAAGCACGAAGAACGACCCAGAGCCCAGGCCTACTGATGGTATCATAGGCCTTGACCAGGTCAATAAAGCAGAGATGTAGGTCTTGTTGGAATTCCCTACACCTCTGCTGTAGCAGACGGACAGAAAATATGGCATCTGTGCAGGACCGCCCTTTCCTGAAACCGCATTGGGGCTCCGCAAGCCTTTCCTCAGCGTGCCTGGCAAGGCGATGCTGAATAATCCTTGCCAGGACCTTTCCCGGCACACTGAGGAGTGAGATGCCCCTGTAGTTGTTACAGTCTGTGCGGTCCCCCTTCTTAAAAAGGGGGACCACCAGGGCATCCTTCCAATCCTGCGGAACCCGTCCAGTGGTCCAGACTGTTGTTATGATGTCATATAGGGCAGTCTGTGCACAAACGCCACCCTCCCTCAGCATTTCGCTTGGGAGATCATCTCTGCCCGCTGCCTTTCCTGGTCTCAGACTCCGGATCGCCTTCAATACTTCCTCAGCAGATGGCACCTCAGCCAGCCACTCACAGGGGGTGACTTCATCCAATATTTGAGGCACCGCAGCATCAGCAGGGTCATCCTCACTTTGTGCCACGATGTTTTCCTGGCTGAGGGATTTTCCCTCCCCCAGGACCTCACAGAAATGCTCAGCAAATCTGCGAACCTGTTCCTGGGGGTCGGAAATTGGATCACCGTTTTTTCCCCTAATGATGGTAATAGGTGTGGCGCTGCAGGTTACTTTTTTGATGGAGTTAAATAGCGATTTGTGATCACGGGCCACTGAGGCAGACTCCATCTCCTCAGCAACCCGCGACCACCACCCATCCTTGCAGCGCCTCACGGCTCTCCGAACCTCCGAGCGAAGGCTGCGGTAAGCCTCCTCATTCTCTGACGTGGGATTCTGTAGCCGATGACAGTGGGCCTGTCGCTTTTTCTCAACCATCCTGAACAACTCCTCTGTCATCCAGGGTGTCTGGGGAGGTCTGGACCGCGTACCCAAAGCAGCCATTGCAGCTGCATGAGTCACAGTCCTAAACCTCGCCCATTTACCCTCGACATCAGGAGGAGTCGGGGACGATGCCAATCCCAGCCGCAAGCGATGATGAAATTCTCGCTTGCAACTTTCATCAGATAACTGAGACCAGGCCACTTTAGGTTGGAATGGGGTCCTGGGTGTACACCTACCACCGGAGTGGAAGAATGGCAGGCGCATCTTACAGATGACTAGTCGATGGTCAGAGGGCAGATCAGCTCCACGGTAGGTCCTGGTGTCAAGGACATGGGCTCGCATTCGCTGGTCCGTCACTATGTAGTCCAGCAGATGTTCTTGCTTGGACCCGGCATGCATCCATGATGTTGTGTGGATGCGCCGATGCCGGAACAGCGTGTTGGTAATTACAAGCCCATGGGCTGCACAAAAATCTAGCAGCCTCCTACCGTTGTTATTGAGCTGATCTGGCCCATGCCCTCCAATCACTCCAGACCAGGTGCCAGTATCATGACCAACTCGGGCATTGAAGTCACCCAACATGATGACTCTATCCCGAGGGGCCACTTTAGCCAGCACCTGTGACAGGAGGTCATAGAAGGCATCTGACTCATCGGCTTTGCCTGCATCCCTCCACGGATGTTCATCTTCGGTGGGGGCATAAGTAACCACGACCACCATTCCTCGCCTCCGGTTGATGGGAAGGCGAGCCCAAAGTAGCCTGGGGCTTACAGCTTCCCACACCTCACCGCCACGCTCCCACGCCCCCTTCATTCTTTTGTTCAAAAGAAGACCCACACCCTGTTGTTTGGCAGTCTGCTGCCCCGAGTAGAGGACTGTCCACCCCTCATGGTGGCAGGAGCCAGAGCCGGTCCACCGGACCTCCTGAATGCCGCATAGATCCAGGCGGTACCGGTCCAGCTCCCGACAGAGGAGTGGCAGCCTCTCCTCTGCAGTGAGCGTTCGAACATTCCACGTGGCCACCCGTAGTGGCTTTTCGTTGTTTCTGGAGTAGACACTTACATACAGACACTTACATACAGACACTGAAACACTTACATAGACACATACAGAAAGTTACATACACTTACATACAGACACTTACATACAGACACTTACATACACTTACATAAGGACACTGAGACACTTACATACAGACACTTACATACAGACACTTAAATACAGACACTGAGACACTTACATAGACACATACAGACGCTTACATACAGACACTTACATACAGACACTGAGACACTTACATACAGACACTTACATACAGACACTGTGACACTGACATACAGACACTTACATACAGACACTTACATTGAGACACTTACATACAGAAACTTACATACAGACACTGAGACACTTACATAGAGACACTACTTACAGACACTTACATACAGAAGCTTACATACAGACACTTACATACAGACACTGAGACACTTACATACAGACACTTACATACAGACACTGAGACACTTACATACAGACACTTACATACAGGCACTTATATACAGACACTTACATACAGACACTTACAAACAGGCACTTACATACAGACACTTACATACAGACACTTACAACCATACACTTACATACAGAAACTTACATACAGACACTTACATACAGATACTTACATACAGACACTTACAGACACTTACATACAGCCACTTACATACAGACACTTACATACAGACACTTACATACAGACACAAACAGACACTTACATACAGACACTTACATACAGACACTAAGACACTTACATACAGACACTTACACACAGACATTTACATACAGATACTTACATACAGACACTTACATACAGACACTTATATACAGACACTTACATACAGACACTTACAGACACTTACATACAGCCACTTACATACAGACACTTACATACAGACACTTACATACAGACACTTACATACAGACACAAACAGACACTTAGAATCAGAATCAGAAAGGGTTTTATTCGCCATGTAAGTTCACACCGACACGGAATTTACTTTGGCAGGATGGTGCATACATTCAACATATAGGAATCTAAAATCTTAAATAAGTTTTAAACAAGTCTTACTATAATAAGGGTTAAAAGTCTAACACTAAGGGGCTGAAGTATATAAAATTAAATAAATATCGAATATAAAATAGCTTTAAGATATAATTTAAAAATACAAATAGGGAAACATAGTTAATATCAGCAACGTGTCGTTATGTAGATCAAATGTTAAAAACAGTGTTAGCCCTTGGCCTTGTTTAACAGGCCAGCAGCAGATGGGAAGAAACTGTTTTTATGGCGTGAGGTTTTGGTCCTGATGGACCGAAGCCTTCTGCCGGAGGGGAGTAGCTGAAACAGAGAGTGTCCAGGGTGGGAGAAATCGGCCATAATCTTCCTCGCTCGCCTCATAGACCTTGTCGTGTGCAGGTCCTCGAGGGTCGGTAGATTGCAGGCAATTACCTTCTCAGCAGTGTGGATGATACGCTGCAGTCTGCTCTTGTCCTTGGCAGTGGCAGCAGCGTACCAGACGGTTATGGAGGAGGTGAGGATGGATTCAATGATCGCTGTATAGAATTGCACCATCATTGTCTTTGGCAGGTTGAATTTCTTCAGCTGCCGTAGAAAGTACATCCTCTGTTGAGCTTTCTTGGTGAGGGAGCTGATGTTCAATTCCCACTTGAGGTCCCGGGAGAGAATAGTGCCCAGGAAGCGGAAGGACTCTACAATTTTTACTGGGGAGTCTAACAGGGTGATGGGGGTGAGTGGTGCTGTATTCTTCCTGAAGTCCACAACCATCTCAACTGTCTTTAGAGCATTTAGCTCTAAGTTGTTCTGGCTACACCAGGTCACCAGATTGTCAGCTTCCCACCTATAGTCAGACTCATCCCCACCAGAGATCAGCCCAATGAGGGTGGTGTCATCCGCAAACTTCAATAGTTTGACGGACAGATGATTGGAGGTGCAGCTGTTGGTATACAGGGAGAAGAGCAGAGGGGAAAGGACGCAGCCCTGAGGAGTTCCGGTGCTGATGGACCTGGAGCCAGAGACTTGTGTTCCCAGCTTAACGCACTGCTTCCTGTCAGACAGGAAGTCTGTGATCCATTTACAGGTGGTGTATGGCACGTTCAGCTGGAAGAGCTTGTCCTGAAGCAGGGCAGGGATGATGGTGTTGAAGGCAAAGCTGAAGTCCACAAACAGGATCCTGGCGTAGGATGCTGGGGCGTCCAGATGCTGTAGGGTGAAGTGGAGGGCCATGTTAACTGCATCGTCCACAGACCTGTTGGCTCTGTAGGCAAACTGAAGGGGGTCCAGGAGAGGGTCTGTGATGGCTTTGAGGTGTGCCAGGACCAGGCGCTCAAAAGACTTCATTATCACAGATGTAAGGGCGACCGGTCTGTAATCATTTAGTCCTGTTGGCCTTAGCTTTTTGGGCACAGGGATGATGGTGGAGGACTTGAGACAGGCTGGTACATGGCATGTCTCCAGGGAGGTGTTAAAGATGTTGGTGAACACCGGAGACAGCTGGTCAGCGCAGTGCCTGAGGGTGGCTGGAGAGACAGAGTCCGGCCCGGCTGCTTTGCGTGGATTCTGCCTCTTGAAAAGTCTATTAACTTCTCCCTCCTGAAAGGAGATAGTCGTCTCTGTAGTATTGGTGGGGGATGGGGCCTCTTGGGTTGGAAGGGGTGGTTCAGGACAGTCCAATTGTCTTTCAAATCTACAGTAGAACTCGTTCAGGTCGTTGGCTAGGCGGGAGTCGTTAGTGGTGTGGGGGGCTCTGGGTTTGTAGTTGGTGATCTGCCTGAGCCCTCTCCAGACAGAAGCAGCGTCGTTTGTAGAGAACTGGTGTTTTAGTCTCTCTGAGTACAGTCGTTTAGCCTCTCTCACCGCTTTGCTAAACCTGTTCTTCGACTCCTTGAATCTGTCTCTATCTCCACTCCTAAATGCTTCCTCCTTCTCCAACCTCAACCTTCTGAGCTTTGCTGAGAACCAGGGCTTATTGTTGTTAAAGTTCACCCTGGTACGTGTTGGGATACAGCAGTCCTCACAGAAGCTGATGTAGGACGTCACAGCCTCTGTGAGTTCATCCAGACTATTGGTAGCAGTCGTGAACATATCCCAGTCAGTACAGTCTAAGCACGCCCGCAAATCTTCCACAGCCTCACTGGTCCACTGTTTAGATGTCCTCACAGCAGGTTTACAGAGTTTTAGTTTCTGCCTGTATGCAGGAATCAGGTGGACCATGGCATGGTCAGAGTGTCCTAGTGCTGCTCGGGGGACGGCGTGGTAGGCTCTACTGACTGTAGTGTAACAGTGATCCAGAGTGTTCCCTTCTCTGGTTGGGCATTTAATGAATTGTATGTATTTGGGGAGTTCGTGGCTGAGATTACCTTTGTTAAAGTCGCCAAGTACGATAACCAACGAATCTGGATTTGCTCGCTCCACACTCAGAATCTGATCGGCGAGCATGCGTTGGGCCTCTTTAACTTGAGGACAAGGCGGCAAATAAACTCCGACCAAAATGAGCGACGCGAACTCGCGAGGCGAGTAAAACGGTTTACAGGTTATAAAAATTGATTCAAGGAGTGGAGAACAATGTTGCAGAATCACTGTGACATCTACACACCAGCCACTGTTAATGTAAAAACAAATACCACCGCCTTTCGTCTTGCCGGAGAGTGCTATGTCACGATCCGATCTTACAAGATGGAATCCTGCTAGTTGTAGCGAAGTGTCCGGAATCAAATCACACAGCCATGTTTCCGTGAAGCACAATGCAGAAGCTGAAAGAAAGTCTTTGTTTTTTACCATCAGTAGCTGAAGTTCATCCATTTTGTTGTACATTGAACGTACGTTGGAGAGGAAAAAGCTCGGAAGCACTGTTCGGATCCCGCGTCTGCGTAGCCGTACTAGAGCCCCCGACCGTTTACCCCTTGGGCGGCGTTTCGTTGCTTGAGCAAAGCCTAGCGCGGCATTGACTAGAATGCCTACTAATTCTGCCGCTGGAAGCAGAAAAGTAGGAATTAAATCCACAGGAGTTGTTTCCCTGATATTTAAAAGTTCGTCTCTTGTTAGAGAACTCCGAAAATCTTGGCAAAACACTGAATTGACAGACAAAACAAGACAAAACAGGGCGCACCGACCGGCTGAGGCTACCATCATCAGCGCCATCTTCGCACCAGCACGGGTGTGCTGAACAGCAGGACTCTCTCACCAGCACTGGTGTGTTGAACAGTAGGCCCCTCTCACCAGCATGGGAGTGGTGAACAGCAGGCCCCTCTCACCAACACGGGTGTGATGAACAGTAGGCCTCTCTCACCAGCATGGAAGTGAACAGCAGGCCCCTCTCACCAACACGGGGGTGATGAACAGCACGCCCCTCACACCAGCACGGGTGTGATGAATAGTAGGCCTCTCTCACCAGCACGGGTGTGATGAACAGCAGGCCCCTCTCACCAGCACGGGTGTGTTGAACAGCAGGCCCCTCTCACCAGCACGGGTGTGTTGAACAGCAGGCCCCTCTCACCAGCACGGGTGTGTTGAACAGCAGGCCCCTCTCACCAGCACGGGTGTGCTGAACAGTAGGCCCCTCTCACCAGCACGGGTCTGTTGAACAGCAGGCCCCTCTCACCAGCACGGGTGTGCTGAACAGTAGACCCCTCAACACGGGTGTGCTGAACAGCAGGCCTCTCTCACCAACACGGGTGTGCTGAACAGTAGGCCCCTCAACAGCAGGCCCCTCTCACCAGCACGGGTGTGCTGAACAGCAGGCCCCTCAACACGGGTGTGCTGAACAGCAGGCCTCTCTCACCAGCACCGGTGTGCTGAACAGCAGGCCCCTCTCACCAACACGGATGTGATGAACAGCAGGCCCCTCTCACCAGCACGGGTGTGCTGAACAGCAGGCCCCTCAACACGTGTGAGCTGAACAGCAGGCCTCTCTCACCAGCACGGGTGTGCTGAACAGCAGGCCCCTCTCACCAGCACGGGTGTGCTGAAAAGCAGGCCCCTCTCACCAGCACGGGTGTGTTGAACAGCAGGCCTCTCTCACCAGCACGGGTGTGCTGAAAAGCAGGCCCCTCTCACCAGCACAGGTGTGTTGAACAGCAGGCCTCTCTCACCAGCAAGGGTGTGCTGAAAAGCAGGCCCCTCTCACCAGCACGGGTGTGTTGAACAGCAGGCCTCTCTCACCAGCAAGGGTGTGCTGAACAGCAGGCCCCTCAACACGGGTGTACTGAACAGCAGGCCTCTCTCACCAGCACGGGTGTGATGAACAGCAGGCCCCAAAACAGCAGGCCTCTCTCACCAGCACGGGTGTGATGAACAGCAGGCCTCTCTCACCAGCACGAGTGTGTTGAACAGCAAGCCCCTCTCAAGACAAAACAAGACAAAACTGGACAAAACAGGGCGCACCAACCGGCCGAGGCTGCCATCATCGGCGCCATCTTGCACATACATACAGACACTTACATACAGACACTAAGACACTTACATACAGACACTTACACACAGACATTTACATACAGATACTTACATACAGACACTTACATACAGACACTTACATACAGACACTTACATATAGACACTTACATACTGACACTTACATACAGACTCTTACATAGAGACACTTACATACAGACACTTAGACACGTACATACAGACACTTGCATACAGACTCTTACATAAAGACACTTACATACAGACAATTACATACAGACACTTACCTTGAGACACGTACATACAGACACTTACATACAGACACTTACATTGAGACACTTACATACAGACACATACAGACACTGAGACACTTACATAGAGACACTACTTACAGACACTTACATACAGAAGCTTACATACAGACACTTACATACAGACACTTATATACAGACTTACATACAGACACTTACATACAGACACTTACATACAGACACTTACATACAGACACTGAAACACTTACATAGACACATACAGAAACTTACATACACTTACATACAGACACTTAAATACAGACACTGAGACACTTACATAGACACATACAGACGCTTACATACAGACACTTACATACAGACACTGAGACACTTACATAGACACTTACATACAGAAACTTACATACACTTACATACAGACACTTACATACAGACACTTATATACAGACACTTACATACAGACACTTACATACAGACACTTACATACAGACACTTACATACAGACACTGAAACACTTACATAGACACTTACATACAGACACTTACATACACTTACATACAGACACTTACATACAGACACTTATATACAGACACTTACATTCAGACAGTTACATACAGACACTTACATACAGACACTGAGACACTTACATAGACACTTACATACAGAAACTTACATACACTTACATACAGACACTTACATACAGACACTTATATACAGACACTTACATTGAGACACTTACATACAGAAACTTACATACAGACACTGAGACACTTACATAGAGAAACTACTTACAGACACTTACATACAGAAGCTTACATACAGACACTTACATACAGACACTGAGACACTTACATACAGACACTTACATACAGACACTGAGACACTTACATACAGACACTTACATACAGGCACTTATATACAGACACTTACATACAGACACTTACAAACAGGCACTTACATACAGACACTTACATACAGACACTTACATACATACACTTACATACAGAAACTTACATACAGACACTTACATACAGATACTTACATACAGACACTTACAGACACTTACATACAGCCACTTACATACAGACACTTACATACAGACACTTAGATACAGACACTTACATACAGACACAAACAGACACTTACATACAGACACTTACATACAGACACTAAGACACTTACATACAGACACTTACACACAGACATTTACATACAGATACTTACATACAGAAACTTACATACAGACACTGAGACACTTACATAGAGACACTACTTACAGACACTTACATACAGAAGCTTACATACAGACACTTACATACAGACACTGAGACACTTACATACAGACACTTACATACAGACACTGAGACACTTACATACAGACACTTACATACAGGCACTTATATACAGACACTTACATACAGACACTTACAAACAGGCACTTACATACAGACACTTACATACAGACACTTACATACAGACACTTACATACCGAAACTTACATACAGACACTTACATACAGATACTTACATACAGACACTTACAGACACTTACATACAGCCACTTACATGCAGACACTTACATACAGACACTTACATACAGACACAAACAGACACTTACATACAGACACTTACATACAGACACTAAGACACTTACATACAGACACTTACACACAGACATTTACATACAGATACTTACATACAGACACTTACATACAGACACTTATATACAGACACTTACATACAGACACTTACATACATGCACTTATATACAGACACTTACATACAGACACTTACAAACAGGCACTTACATACAGACACTTACATACAGACACTTACAAACATACACTTACATACAGAAACTTACATACAGACACTTAGATACAGATACTTACATACAGACACTTACAGACACTTACATACAGCCACTTACATACAGACGCTTACATACAGACACTTACATACAGACACTTACATACAGACACAAACAGACACTTACATACAGACTCTTACATAGAGACACTTACATACAGACACTTAGACACGTACATACAGACACTTGCATACAGACTCTTACATAAAGACACTTACATACAGACAATTACATACAGACACTTACCTTGAGACACGTACATACAGACACTTACATACAGACACTTACATTGAGACACTTACATACAGACACATACAGACACTGAGACACTTACATAGAGACACTACTTACAGACACTTACATACAGAAGCTTACATACAGACACTTACATAAGACACTTATATACAGACACTTACATACAGACACTTACATACAGACACTTACATACACTTACATACAGACACTTACATACAGACACTTATATACAGACACTTACATTCAGACAGTTACATACAGACACTTACATACAGACACTGAGACACTTACATAGACACTTACATACAGAAACTTACATACACTTACATACAGACACTTACATACAGACACTTATATACAGACACTTACATTGAGACACTTACATACAGAAACTTACATACAGACACTGAGACACTTACATAGAGAAACTACTTACAGACACTTACATACAGAAGCTTACATACAGACACTTACATACAGACACTGAGACACTTACATACAGACACTTACATACAGACACTGAGACACTTACATACAGACACTTACATACAGGCACTTATATACAGACACTTACATACAGACACTTACAAACAGGCACTTACATACAGACACTTACATACAGACACTTACATACATACACTTACATACAGAAACTTACATACAGACACTTACATACAGATACTTACATACAGACACTTACAGACACTTACATACAGCCACTTACATACAGACACTTACATACAGACACTTACATACAGACACAAACAGACACTTACATACAGACACTTACATACAGACACTAAGACACTTACATACAGACACTTACACACAGACATTTACATACAGATACTTACATACAGAAACTTACATACAGACACTGAGACACTTACATAGAGACACTACTTACAGACACTTACATACAGAAGCTTACATACAGACACTTACATACAGACACTGAGACACTTACATACAGACACTTACATACAGACACTGAGACACTTACATACAGACACTTACATACAGGCACTTATATACAGACACTTACATACAGACACTTACAAACAGGCACTTACATACAGACACTTACATACAGACACTTACATACAGACACTTACATACCGAAACTTACATACAGACACTTACATACAGATACTTACATACAGACACTTACAGACACTTACATACAGCCACTTACATACAGACACTTACATACAGACACTTACATACAGACACAAACAGACACTTACATACAGACACTTACATACAGACACTAAGACACTTACATACAGACACTTACACACAGACATTTACATACAGATACTTACATACAGACACTTACATACAGACACTTATATACAGACACTTACATACAGACACTTACATACATGCACTTATATACAGACACTTACATACAGACACTTACAAACAGGCACTTACATACAGACACTTACATACAGACACTTACAAACATACACTTACATACAGAAACTTACATACAGACACTTAGATACAGATACTTACATACAGACACTTACAGACACTTACATACAGCCACTTACATACAGACGCTTACATACAGACACTTACATACAGACACTTACATACAGACACAAACAGACACTTACATACAGACACTTACATACAGACACTAAGACACTTACATACAGACACTTACACACAGACATTTACATACAGATACTTACATACAGACACTTACATACAGACACTTACATACAGACACTTACATACAGACACTTACATATAGACACTTACATACAGACCCTTACATACAGACACTTAGACACTTACATACTGACACTTACATACAGACTCTTACATAGAGACACTTACATACAGACACTTAGACACGTACATACAGACACTTGCATACAGACTCTTACATAAAGACACTTACATACAGACAATTACATACAGACACTTACCTTGAGACACGTACATACAGACACTTACATACAGACACTTACATTGAGACACTTACATACAGACACATACAGACACTGAGACACTTACATAGAGACACTACTTACAGACACTTACATACAGAAGCTTACATACAGACACTTACATAAGACACTTATATACAGACACTTACATACAGACACTTACATACAGACACTTACATACAGACACTTACATACAGACACTGAAACACTTACATAGACACATACAGAAACTTACATACACTTACATACAGACACTTACATACAGACACTTACATACACTTACATACAGACACTGAGACACTTACATACAGACACTTACATACAGACACTTAAATACAGACACTGAGACACTTACATAGACACATACAGACGCTTACATACAGACACTTAAATACAGACACTGAGACACTTACATAGACACATACAGACGCTTACATACAGACACTTACATACAGACACTGAGACACATAGACACTTACATACAGACACTTATATACAGACACTTACATACAGACAGTTACATACAGACACTTACATACAGACACTTACATACAGACACTGAAACACTTACATAGACACTTACATACAGAAACTTACATACACTTACATACAGACACTGAGACACATACAGACACTTACATACAGACACTTACATACACTTACATACAGACACTTACATACAGACACTTATATACAGACACTTACATTCAGACAGTTACATACAGACACTTACATACAGACACTGAGACACTTACATAGACACTTACATACAGAAACTTACATGCACTTACATACAGACACTTACATACAGACACTTATATACAGACACTTACATACAGACAGTTACATACAGACACTTACATACAGACACTGAAACACTTACATAGACACTTACATACAGAAACTTACATACACTTACATACAGACACTGAGACACTTACATACAGATACTTACATACAGACACTTAAATACAGACACTGAGACACTTACATAGACACATACAGACGCTTACATACAGACACTTACATACAGACACTGAGACACTTACATACAGACACTTACATACAGACACTGTGACACTGACATACAGACACTTACATACAGACACTTACATTGAGACACTTACATACAGAAACTTACATAGAGACACTACTTACAGACACTTACATACAGAAGCTTACATACAGACACTTACATACAGACACTGAGACACTTACATACAGACACTTACATACAGACACTGAGACACTTACATACAGACACTTACATACAGGCACTTATATACAGACACTTACATACAGACACTTACAAACATACACTTACATACAGAAACTTACATACAGACACTTAGATACAGATACTTACATACAGACACTTACATACAGCCACTTACATACAGACGCTTACATACAGACACTTACATACAGACACTTACATACAGACACAAACAGACACTTACATACAGACACTTACATACAGACACTAAGACACTTACATACAGACACTTACACACAGACATTTACATACAGATACTTACATACAGACACTTACATACAGACACTTACATACAGACACTTACATACAGACACTTACATACAGACACTTACATATAGACACTTACATACAGACCCTTACATACAGACACTTAGACACTTACATACTGACACTTACATACAGACTCTTACATAGAGACACTTACATACAGACACTTAGACACGTACATACAGACACTTGCATACAGACTCTTACATAAAGACACTTACATACAGACAATTACATACAGACACTTACCTTGAGACATGTACATACAGACACTTACATACAGACACTTACATTGAGACACTTACATACAGACACATACAGACACTGAGACACTTACATAGAGACACTACTTACAGACACTTACATACAGAAGCTTACATACAGACACTTACATACAGACACTTATATACAGACACTTACATACAGACACTTACATACAGACACTTACATACAGACACTGAAACACTTACATAGACACATACAGAAACTTACATACACTTACATACAGACACTTACATACAGACACTTACATACACTTACATACAGATACTGAGACACTTACATACAGACACTTATATACAGACACTTACATACAGACAGTTACATACAGACACTTACATACAGACACTTACATACAGACACTGAAACACTTACATAGACACTTACATACAGAAACTTACATACACTTACATACAGACACTGAGACACTTACATACAGACACTTACATACATACACTTACATACATACACTTACATACAGACACTTACATACAGACACTTATATACAGACACTTACATTCAGACAGTTACATACAGATACTTACATACAGACACTGAGACACTTACATAGACACTTACATACAGAAACTTACATACACTTACATACAGACACTTACATACAGACACTTATATACAGACACTTACATACAGACAGTTACATACAGACACTTACATACAGACACTTACATACAGACACTTACATACACTTACATACAGACACTGAGACACTTACATACAGACACTTACATACAGACACTTAAATACAGACACTGAGACACTTACATAGACACATACAGACGCTTACATACAGACACTTACATACAGACACTGAGACACTTACATACAGACACTTACATACAGACACTGTGACACTGACATACAGACACTTACATACAGACACTTACATACAGACACTTATATACAGACACTTACATACAGACAGTTACATACAGACACTTACATACAGACACTTACATACAGACACTGAAACACTTACATAGACACTTACATACAGAAACTTACATACACTTACATACAGACACTGAGACACTTACATACAGATACTTACATACAGACACTTAAATACAGACACTGAGACACTTACATAGACACATACAGACGCTTACATACAGACACTTACATACAGACACTGAGACACTTACATACAGACACTTACATACAGACACTGTGACACTGACATACAGACACTTACATACAGACACTTACATTGAGACACTTACATACAGAAACTTACATAGAGACACTACTTACAGACACTTACATACAGAAGCTTACATACAGACACTTACATACAGACACTGAGACACTTACATACAGACACTTACATACAGACACTGAGACACTTACATACAGACACTTACATACAGGCACTTATATACAGACACTTACATACAGACACTTACAAACATACACTTACATACAGAAACTTACATACAGACACTTAGATACAGATACTTACATACAGACACTTACATACAGCCACTTACATACAGACGCTTACATACAGACACTTACATACAGACACTTACATACAGACACAAACAGACACTTACATACAGACACTTACATACAGACACTAAGACACTTACATACAGACACTTACACACATACATTTACATACAGATACTTACATACAGACACTTACATACAGACACTTACATACAGACACTTACATACAGACACTTACATACAGACACTTACATATAGACACTTACATACAGACCCTTACATACAGACACTTAGACACTTACATACTGACACTTACATACAGACTCTTACATAGAGACACTTACATACAGACACTTAGACACGTACATACAGACACTTGCATACAGACTCTTACATAAAGACACTTACATACAGACAATTACATACAGACACTTACCTTGAGACATGTACATACAGACACTTACATACAGACACTTACATTGAGACACTTACATACAGACACATACAGACACTGAGACACTTACATAGAGACACTACTTACAGACACTTACATACAGAAGCTTACATACAGACACTTACATACAGACACTTATATACAGACACTTACATACAGACACTTACATACAGACACTTACATACAGACACTGAAACACTTACATAGACACATACAGAAACTTACATACACTTACATACAGACACTTACATACAGACACTTACATACACTTACATACAGATACTGAGACACTTACATACAGACACTTATATACAGACACTTACATACAGACAGTTACATACAGACACTTACATACAGACACTTACATACAGACACTGAAACACTTACATAGACACTTACATACAGAAACTTACATACACTTACATACAGACACTGAGACACTTACATACAGACACTTACATACATACACTTACATACATACACTTACATACAGACACTTACATACAGACACTTATATACAGACACTTACATTCAGACAGTTACATACAGATACTTACATACAGACACTGAGACACTTACATAGACACTTACATACAGAAACTTACATACACTTACATACAGACACTTACATACAGACACTTATATACAGACACTTACATACAGACAGTTACATACAGACACTTACATACAGACACTTACATACAGACACTTACATACACTTACATACAGACACTGAGACACTTACATACAGACACTTACATACAGACACTTAAATACAGACACTGAGACACTTACATAGACACATACAGATGCTTACATACAGACACTTACATACAGACACTGAGACACTTACATACAGACACTTACATACAGACACTGTGACACTGACATACAGACACTTACATACAGACACTTACATTGAGACACTTACATACAGAAACTTACATAGAGACACTACTTACAGACACTTACATACAGAAGCTTACATACAGACACTTACATACAGACACTGAGACACTTACATACAGACACTTACATACAGACACTGAGACACTTACATACAGACACTTACATACAGGCACTTATATACAGACACTTACATACAGACACTTACAAACATACACTTACATACAGAAACTTACATACAGACACTTAGATACAGATACTTACATACAGACACTTACATACAGCCACTTACATACAGACGCTTACATACAGACACTTACATACAGACACTTACATACAGACACAAACAGACACTTACATACAGACACTTACATACAGACACTAAGACACTTACATACAGACACTTACACACAGACATTTACATACAGATACTTACATACAGACACTTACATACAGACACTTACATACAGACACTTACATACAGACACTTACATATAGACACTTACATACAGACCCTTACATACAGACACTTAGACACTTACATACTGACACTTACATACAGACTCTTACATAGAGACACTTACATACAGACACTTAGACACGTACATACAGACACTTGCATACAGACTCTTACATAAAGACACTTACATACAGACAATTACATACAGACACTTACCTTGAGACATGTACATACAGACACTTACATACAGACACTTACATTGAGACACTTACATACAGACACATACAGACACTGAGACACTTACATAGAGACACTACTTACAGACACTTACATACAGAAGCTTACATACAGACACTTACATACAGACACTTATATACAGACACTTACATACAGACACTTACATACAGACACTTACATACAGACACTGAAACACTTACATAGACACATACAGAAACTTACATACACTTACATACAGACACTTACATACAGACACTTACATACACTTACATACAGACACTGAGACACTTACATACAGACACTTATATACAGACACTTACATACAGACAGTTACATACAGACACTTACATACAGACACTTACATACAGACACTGAAACACTTACATAGACACTTACATACAGAAACTTACATACACTTACATACAGACACTGAGACACTTACATACAGACACTTACATACATACACTTACATACATACACTTACATACAGACACTTACATACAGACACTTATATACAGACACTTACATTCAGACAGTTACATACAGATACTTACATACAGACACTGAGACACTTACATAGACACTTACATACAGAAACTTACATACACTTACATACAGACACTTACATACAGACACTTATATACAGACACTTACATACAGACAGTTACATACAGACACTTACATACAGACACTTACATACAGACACTTACATACACTTACATACAGACACTGAGACACTTACATACAGACACTTACATACAGACGCTTACATACAGACACTTACATACAGACACTTACATTGAGACACTTACATACAGAAACTTACATAGAGACACTACTTACAGACACTTACATACAGAAGCTTACATACAGACACTTACATACAGACACTGAGACACTTACATACAGACACTTACATACAGACACTGAGACACTTACATACAGACACTTACATACAGGCACTTATATACAGACACTTACATACAGACACTTACAAACGGGCACTTACATACAGACACTTACATACAGACACTTACAAACATACACTTACATACAGAAACTTACATACAGACACTTACATACAGATACTTACATACAGACACTTACAGACACTTACATACAGCCACTTACATAAAGACACTTACATACAGACACTTACATACAGACACTTACATACACTTACATACAGACACTTACATACAGATACTGAGACACTTACATACAGACACTTACATACAGACACTTACATACAGACACTTACATACAGACACTTACATACAGACTCTTACATAGAGATACTTACATACAGACACTTAGACACGTACATACAGACACTTGCATACAGACTCTTACATAAAGACACTTACATACAGACAATTACATACAGACACTTACCTTGAGACACGTACATACAGACACTTAGACACGTACATACAGACACTTGCATACAGACTCTTACATAAAGACACTTACATACAGACAATTACATACAGACACTTACCTTGAGACACGTACATACAGACACTTACATACAGACACTTACATTGAGACACTTACATACAGACACTTACATACAGACACTGAGACACTTACATAGAGACACTACTTACAGACACGTACATACAGAAGCTTACATACAGACACTTACATACAGACACTTACATACAGACACTAAGACACTTACATACAGACACTTACACACAGACATTTACATACAGATACTTACATACAGACACTTACATACAGACACTTATATACAGACACTTACATACAGACACTTACATACAGGCACTTATATACAGACACATACAGACACTTACAAACAGGCACTTACATACAGACACTTACATACAGACACTTACAAACATACACTTACATACAGAAACTTACATACAGACACTTAGATACAGATACTTACATACAGACACTTACAGACACTTACATACAGCCACTTACATACAGACGCTTACATACAGACACTTACATACAGACACAAACAGACACTTACATACAGACACTTACATACAGACACTAAGACACTTACATACAGACACTTACACACAGACATTTACATACAGATACTTACATACAGACACTTACATACAGACACTTATATACAGACACTTACATACAGACACTTACATACATGCACTTATATACAGACACTTACATACAGACACTTACAAACAGGCACTTAGACACTTACATACTGACACTTACATACAGACTCTTACATAGAGATACTTACATACAGACACTTAGACACGTACATACAGACACTTGCATACAGACTCTTACATAAAGACACTTACATACAGACAATTACATACAGACACTTACATACATGCACTTATATACAGACACTTACATACAGACACTTACATACAGACACTGAGACACTTACATACAGACACTTACATACAGGCACTTATATACAGACACTTACATACAGACACTTACAAACGGGCACTTACATACAGACACTTACATACAGACACTTACAAACATACACTTACATACAGAAACTTACATACAGACACTTACATACAGATACTTACATACAGACACTTACAGACACTTACATACAGCCACTTACATAAAGACACTTACATACAGACACTTACATACAGACACTTACATACACTTACATACAGACACTTACATACAGATACTGAGACACTTACATACAGACACTTACATACAGACACTTACATACAGACACTTACATACAGACACTTACATACAGACTCTTACATAGAGATACTTACATACAGACACTTAGACACGTACATACAGACACTTGCATACAGACTCTTACATAAAGACACTTACATACAGACAATTACATACAGACACTTACCTTGAGACACGTACATACAGACACTTAGACACGTACATACAGACACTTGCATACAGACTCTTACATAAAGACACTTACATACAGACAATTACATACAGACACTTACCTTGAGACACGTACATACAGACACTTACATACAGACACTTACATTGAGACACTTACATACAGACACTTACATACAGACACTGAGACACTTACATAGAGACACTACTTACAGACACGTACATACAGAAGCTTACATACAGACACTTACATACAGACACTTACATACAGACACTAAGACACTTACATACAGACACTTACACACAGACATTTACATACAGATACTTACATACAGACACTTACATACAGACACTTATATACAGACACTTACATACAGACACTTACATACAGGCACTTATATACAGACACATACAGACACTTACAAACAGGCACTTACATACAGACACTTACATACAGACACTTACAAACATACACTTACATACAGAAACTTACATACAGACACTTAGATACAGATACTTACATACAGACACTTACAGACACTTACATACAGCCACTTACATACAGACGCTTACATACAGACACTTACATACAGACACAAACAGACACTTACATACAGACACTTACATACAGACACTAAGACACTTACATACAGACACTTACACACAGACATTTACATACAGATACTTACATACAGACACTTACATACAGACACTTATATACAGACACTTACATACAGACACTTACATACATGCACTTATATACAGACACTTACATACAGACACTTACAAACAGGCACTTAGACACTTACATACTGACACTTACATACAGACTCTTACATAGAGATACTTACATACAGACACTTAGACACGTACATACAGACACTTGCATACAGACTCTTACATAAAGACACTTACATACAGACAATTACATACAGACACTTACATACATGCACTTATATACAGACACTTACATACAGACACTTACATACAGGCACTTATATACAGACACTTACATACAGACACTTACAAACGGGCACTTACATACAGACACTTACATACAGACACTTACAAACATACACTTACATACAGAAACTTACATACAGACACTTACATACAGATACTTACATACAGACACTTACAGACACTTACATACAGCCACTTACATAAAGACACTTACATACAGACACTTACATACAGACACTTACATACACTTACATACAGACACTTACATACAGATACTGAGACACTTACATACAGACACTTACATACAGACACTTACATACAGACACTTACATACAGACACTTACATACAGATACTTACATACAGACACTTACATACAGACACTTACATACAGACACTTACATATAGACACTTACATACAGACCCTTACATACAGACACTTAGACACTTACATACTGACACTTACATACAGACTCTTACATAGAGATACTTACATACAGACACTTAGACACGTACATACAGACACTTGCATACAGACTCTTACATAAAGACACTTACATACAGACAATTACATACAGACACTTACCTTGAGACACGTACATACAGACACTTACATACAGACACTTACATTGAGACACTTACATACAGACACTTACATACAGACACTGAGACACTTACATAGAGACACTACTTACAGACACGTACATACAGAAGCTTACATACAGACACTTACATACAGACACTAAGACACTTACATACAGACACTTACACACAGACATTTACATACAGATACATACAGACACTTACATACAGACACTTATATACAGACACTTACATACAGACACTTACATACAGGCACTTATATACAGACACTTACATACAGACACTTACAAACAGGCACTTACATACAGACACTTACATACAGACACTTACAAACATACACTTACATACAGAAACTTACATACAGACACTTAGATACAGATACTTACATACAGACACTTACAGACACTTACATACAGCCACTTACATACAGACGCTTACAGACACTTACATACAGACACTTACATACAGACACAAACAGACACTTACATACAGACACTTACATACAGACACTAAGACACTTACATACAGACACTTACACACAGACATTTACATACAGATACTTACATACAGACACTTACATACAGACACTTATATACAGACACTTACATACAGACACTTACATACATGCACTTATATACAGACACTTACATACAGACACTTACAAACAGGCACTTACATACAGACACTTACAGACACTTACATACAGCCACTTACATACAGATGCTTACAGACACTTAGATACAGATACTTACATACAGACACTTACAGACACTTACATACAGCCACTTACATACAGACGCTTACATACAGACACTTACATACAGACACTTACATACAGACACAAACAGACACTTACATACAGACACTTACATACAGACACTAAGACACTTACATACAGACACTTACACACAGACATTTACATACAGATACTTACATACAGACACTTACATACAGACACTTACATACAGACACTTACATACAGACACTTACATATAGACACTTACATACAGACCCTTACATACAGACACTTAGACACTTACATACTGACACTTACATACAGACTCTTACATAGAGACACTTACATACAGACACTTAGACACGTACATACAGACACTTGCATACAGACTCTTACATAAAGACACTTACATACAGACAATTACATACAGACACTTACCTTGAGACACGTACATACAGACACTTACATACAGACACTTACATTGAGACACTTACATACAGACACATACAGACACTGAGACACTTACATAGAGACACTACTTACAGACACTTACATACAGAAGCTTACATACAGACACTTACATACAGACACTTATATACAGACACTTACATACAGACACTTACATACAGACACTTACATACAGACACTTACATACAGACACTGAAACACTTACATAGACACATACAGAAACTTACATACACTTACATACAGACACTTACATACAGACACTTACATACACTTACATACAGACACTGAGACACTTACATACAGACACTTACATACAGACACTTAAATACAGACACTGAGACACTTACATAGACACATACAGACGCTTACATACAGACACTTAAATACAGACACTGAGACACTTACATAGACACATACAGACGCTTACATACAGACACTTACATACAGACACTGAGACACATAGACACTTACATACAGACACTTATATACAGACACTTACATACAGACAGTTACATACAGACACTTACATACAGACACTTACATACAGACACTGAAACACTTACATAGACACTTACATACAGAAACTTACATACACTTACATACAGACACTGAGACACATACAGACACTTACATACAGACACTTACATACACTTACATACAGACACTTACATACAGACACTTATATACAGACACTTACATTCAGACAGTTACATACAGACACTTACATACAGACACTGAGACACTTACATAGACACTTACATACAGAAACTTACATGCACTTACATACAGACACTTACATACAGACACTTATATACAGACACTTACATACAGACAGTTACATACAGACACTTACATACAGACACTTACATACAGACACTGAAACACTTACATAGACACTTACATACAGAAACTTACATACACTTACATACAGACACTGAGACACTTACATACAGATACTTACATACAGACACTTAAATACAGACACTGAGACACTTACATAGACACATACAGACGCTTACATACAGACACTTACATACAGACACTGAGACACTTACATACAGACACTTACATACAGACACTGTGACACTGACATACAGACACTTACATACAGACACTTACATTGAGACACTTACATAAGAAACTTACATAGAGACACTACTTACAGACACTTACATACAGAAGCTTACATACAGACACTTACATACAGACACTGAGACACTTACATACAGACACTTACATACAGACACTGAGACACTTACATACAGACACTTACATACAGGCACTTATATACAGACACTTACATACAGACACTTACAAACATACACTTACATACAGAAACTTACATACAGACACTTAGATACAGATACTTACATACAGACACTTACATACAGCCACTTACATACAGACGCTTACATACAGACACTTACATACAGACACTTACATACAGACACAAACAGACACTTACATACAGACACTTACATACAGACACTAAGACACTTACATACAGACACTTACACACAGACATTTACATACAGATACTTACATACAGACACTTACATACAGACACTTACATACAGACACTTACATACAGACACTTACATATAGACACTTACATACAGACCCTTACATACAGACACTTAGACACTTACATACTGACACTTACATACAGACTCTTACATAGAGACACTTACATACAGACACTTAGACACGTACATACAGACACTTGCATACAGACTCTTACATAAAGACACTTACATACAGACACAAACAGACACTTACATACAGACACTTACATACAGACACTAAGACACTTACATACAGACACTTACACACAGACATTTACATACAGATACTTACATACAGACACTTACATACAGACACTTATATACAGACACTTACATACAGACACTTACATACATGCACTTATATACAGACACTTACATACAGACACTTACAAACAGGCACTTAGACACTTACATACTGACACTTACATACAGACTCTTACATAGAGATACTTACATACAGACACTTAGACACGTACATACAGACACTTGCATACAGACTCTTACATAAAGACACTTACATACAGACAATTACATACAGACACTTACATACATGCACTTATATACAGACACTTACATACAGACACTTACATACAGACACTGAGACACTTACATACAGACACTTACATACAGGCACTTATATACAGACACTTACATACAGACACTTACAAACGGGCACTTACATACAGACACTTACATACAGACACTTACAAACATACACTTACATACAGAAACTTACATACAGACACTTACATACAGATACTTACATACAGACACTTACAGACACTTACATACAGCCACTTACATAAAGACACTTACATACAGACACTTACATACAGACACTTACATACACTTACATACAGACACTTACATACAGATACTGAGACACTTACATACAGACACTTACATACAGACACTTACATACAGACACTTACATACAGACACTTACATACAGACTCTTACATAGAGATACTTACATACAGACACTTAGACACGTACATACAGACACTTGCATACAGACTCTTACATAAAGACACTTACATACAGACAATTACATACAGACACTTACCTTGAGACACGTACATACAGACACTTAGACACGTACATACAGACACTTGCATACAGACTCTTACATAAAGACACTTACATACAGACAATTACATACAGACACTTACCTTGAGACACGTACATACAGACACTTACATACAGACACTTACATTGAGACACTTACATACAGACACTTACATACAGACACTGAGACACTTACATAGAGACACTACTTACAGACACGTACATACAGAAGCTTACATACAGACACTTACATACAGACACTTACATACAGACACTAAGACACTTACATACAGACACTTACACACAGACATTTACATACAGATACTTACATACAGACACTTACATACAGACACTTATATACAGACACTTACATACAGACACTTACATACAGGCACTTATATACAGACACATACAGACACTTACAAACAGGCACTTACATACAGACACTTACATACAGACACTTACAAACATACACTTACATACAGAAACTTACATACAGACACTTAGATACAGATACTTACATACAGACACTTACAGACACTTACATACAGCCACTTACATACAGACGCTTACATACAGACACTTACATACAGACACAAACAGACACTTACATACAGACACTTACATACAGACACTAAGACACTTACATACAGACACTTACACACAGACATTTACATACAGATACTTACATACAGACACTTACATACAGACACTTATATACAGACACTTACATACAGACACTTACATACATGCACTTATATACAGACACTTACATACAGACACTTACAAACAGGCACTTAGACACTTACATACTGACACTTACATACAGACTCTTACATAGAGATACTTACATACAGACACTTAGACACGTACATACAGACACTTGCATACAGACTCTTACATAAAGACACTTACATACAGACAATTACATACAGACACTTACATACATGCACTTATATACAGACACTTACATACAGACACTTACATACAGGCACTTATATACAGACACTTACATACAGACACTTACAAACGGGCACTTACATACAGACACTTACATACAGACACTTACAAACATACACTTACATACAGAAACTTACATACAGACACTTACATACAGATACTTACATACAGACACTTACAGACACTTACATACAGCCACTTACATAAAGACACTTACATACAGACACTTACATACAGACACTTACATACACTTACATACAGACACTTACATACAGATACTGAGACACTTACATACAGACACTTACATACAGACACTTACATACAGACACTTACATACAGACACTTACATACAGATACTTACATACAGACACTTACATACAGACACTTACATACAGACACTTACATATAGACACTTACATACAGACCCTTACATACAGACACTTAGACACTTACATACTGACACTTACATACAGACTCTTACATAGAGATACTTACATACAGACACTTAGACACGTACATACAGACACTTGCATACAGACTCTTACATAAAGACACTTACATACAGACAATTACATACAGACACTTACCTTGAGACACGTACATACAGACACTTACATACAGACACTTACATTGAGACACTTACATACAGACACTTACATACAGACACTGAGACACTTACATAGAGACACTACTTACAGACACGTACATACAGAAGCTTACATACAGACACTTACATACAGACACTAAGACACTTACATACAGACACTTACACACAGACATTTACATACAGATACATACAGACACTTACATACAGACACTTATATACAGACACTTACATACAGACACTTACATACAGGCACTTATATACAGACACTTACATACAGACACTTACAAACAGGCACTTACATACAGACACTTACATACAGACACTTACAAACATACACTTACATACAGAAACTTACATACAGACACTTAGATACAGATACTTACATACAGACACTTACAGACACTTACATACAGCCACTTACATACAGACGCTTACAGACACTTACATACAGACACTTACATACAGACACAAACAGACACTTACATACAGACACTTACATACAGACACTAAGACACTTACATACAGACACTTACACACAGACATTTACATACAGATACTTACATACAGACACTTACATACAGACACTTATATACAGACACTTACATACAGACACTTACATACATGCACTTATATACAGACACTTACATACAGACACTTACAAACAGGCACTTACATACAGACACTTACAGACACTTACATACAGCCACTTACATACAGATGCTTACAGACACTTAGATACAGATACTTACATACAGACACTTACAGACACTTACATACAGCCACTTACATACAGACGCTTACATACAGACACTTACATACAGACACTTACATACAGACACAAACAGACACTTACATACAGACACTTACATACAGACACTAAGACACTTACATACAGACACTTACACACAGACATTTACATACAGATACTTACATACAGACACTTACATACAGACACTTACATACAGACACTTACATACAGACACTTACATATAGACACTTACATACAGACCCTTACATACAGACACTTAGACACTTACATACTGACACTTACATACAGACTCTTACATAGAGACACTTACATACAGACACTTAGACACGTACATACAGACACTTGCATACAGACTCTTACATAAAGACACTTACATACAGACAATTACATACAGACACTTACCTTGAGACACGTACATACAGACACTTACATACAGACACTTACATTGAGACACTTACATACAGACACATACAGACACTGAGACACTTACATAGAGACACTACTTACAGACACTTACATACAGAAGCTTACATACAGACACTTACATACAGACACTTATATACAGACACTTACATACAGACACTTACATACAGACACTTACATACAGACACTTACATACAGACACTGAAACACTTACATAGACACATACAGAAACTTACATACACTTACATACAGACACTTACATACAGACACTTACATACACTTACATACAGACACTGAGACACTTACATACAGACACTTACATACAGACACTTAAATACAGACACTGAGACACTTACATAGACACATACAGACGCTTACATACAGACACTTAAATACAGACACTGAGACACTTACATAGACACATACAGACGCTTACATACAGACACTTACATACAGACACTGAGACACATAGACACTTACATACAGACACTTATATACAGACACTTACATACAGACAGTTACATACAGACACTTACATACAGACACTTACATACAGACACTGAAACACTTACATAGACACTTACATACAGAAACTTACATACACTTACATACAGACACTGAGACACATACAGACACTTACATACAGACACTTACATACACTTACATACAGACACTTACATACAGACACTTATATACAGACACTTACATTCAGACAGTTACATACAGACACTTACATACAGACACTGAGACACTTACATAGACACTTACATACAGAAACTTACATGCACTTACATACAGACACTTACATACAGACACTTATATACAGACACTTACATACAGACAGTTACATACAGACACTTACATACAGACACTTACATACAGACACTGAAACACTTACATAGACACTTACATACAGAAACTTACATACACTTACATACAGACACTGAGACACTTACATACAGATACTTACATACAGACACTTAAATACAGACACTGAGACACTTACATAGACACATACAGACGCTTACATACAGACACTTACATACAGACACTGAGACACTTACATACAGACACTTACATACAGACACTGTGACACTGACATACAGACACTTACATACAGACACTTACATTGAGACACTTACATAAGAAACTTACATAGAGACACTACTTACAGACACTTACATACAGAAGCTTACATACAGACACTTACATACAGACACTGAGACACTTACATACAGACACTTACATACAGACACTGAGACACTTACATACAGACACTTACATACAGGCACTTATATACAGACACTTACATACAGACACTTACAAACATACACTTACATACAGAAACTTACATACAGACACTTAGATACAGATACTTACATACAGACACTTACATACAGCCACTTACATACAGACGCTTACATACAGACACTTACATACAGACACTTACATACAGACACAAACAGACACTTACATACAGACACTTACATACAGACACTAAGACACTTACATACAGACACTTACACACAGACATTTACATACAGATACTTACATACAGACACTTACATACAGACACTTACATACAGACACTTACATACAGACACTTACATATAGACACTTACATACAGACCCTTACATACAGACACTTAGACACTTACATACTGACACTTACATACAGACTCTTACATAGAGACACTTACATACAGACACTTAGACACGTACATACAGACACTTGCATACAGACTCTTACATAAAGACACTTACATACAGACAATTACATACAGACACTTACCTTGAGACATGTACATACAGACACTTACATACAGACACTTACATTGAGACACTTACATACAGACACATACAGACACTGAGACACTTACATAGAGACACTACTTACAGACACTTACATACAGAAGCTTACATACAGACACTTACATACAGACACTTATATACAGACACTTACATACAGACACTTACATACAGACACTTACATACAGACACTGAAACACTTACATAGACACATACAGAAACTTACATACACTTACATACAGACACTTACATACAGACACTTACATACACTTACATACAGACACTGAGACACTTACATACAGACACTTATATACAGACACTTACATACAGACAGTTACATACAGACACTTACATACAGACACTTACATACAGACACTGAAACACTTACATAGACACTTACATACAGAAACTTACATACACTTACATACAGACACTGAGACACTTACATACAGACACTTACATACATACACTTACATACATACACTTACATACAGACACTTACATACAGACACTTATATACAGACACTTACATTCAGACAGTTACATACAGATACTTACATACAGACACTGAGACACTTACATAGACACTTACATACAGAAACTTACATACACTTACATACAGACACTTACATACAGACACTTATATACAGACACTTACATACAGACAGTTACATACAGACACTTACATACAGACACTTACATACAGACACTTACATACACTTACATACAGACACTGAGACACTTACATACAGACACTTACATACAGACACTTAAATACAGACACTGAGACACTTACATAGACACATACAGACGCTTACATACAGACACTTACATACAGACACTGAGACACTTACATACAGACACTTACATACAGACACTGTGACACTGACATACAGACACTTACATACAGACACTTACATTGAGACACTTACATACAGAAACTTACATAGAGACACTACTTACAGACACTTACATACAGAAGCTTACATACAGACACTTACATACAGACACTGAGACACTTACATACAGACACTTACATACAGACACTGAGACACTTACATACAGACACTTACATACAGGCACTTATATACAGACACTTACATACAGACACTTACAAACGGGCACTTACATACAGACACTTACATACAGACACTTACAAACATACACTTACATACAGAAACTTACATACAGACACTTACATACAGATACTTACATACAGACACTTACAGACACTTACATACAGCCACTTACATAAAGACACTTACATACAGACACTTACATACAGACACTTACATACACTTACATACAGACACTTACATACAGACACTAAGACACTTACATACAGACACTTACACACAGACATTTACATACAGATACTTACATACAGACACTTACATACAGACACTTACATACAGACACTTACATACAGACACTTACATACAGACACTTACATATAGACACTTACATACAGACCCTTACATACAGACACTTAGACACTTACATACTGACACTTACATACAGACTCTTACATAGAGACACTTACATACAGACACTTAGACACGTACATACAGACACTTGCATACAGACTCTTACATAAAGACACTTACATACAGACAATTACATACAGACACTTACCTTGAGACATGTACATACAGACACTTACATACAGACACTTACATTGAGACACTTACATACAGACACATACAGACACTGAGACACTTACATAGAGACACTACTTACAGACACTTACATACAGAAGCTTACATACAGACACTTACATACAGACACTTATATACAGACACTTACATACAGACACTTACATACAGACACTTACATACAGACACTGAAACACTTACATAGACACATACAGAAACTTACATACACTTACATACAGACACTTACATACAGACACTTACATACACTTACATACAGACACTGAGACACTTACATACAGACACTTATATACAGACACTTACATACAGACAGTTACATACAGACACTTACATACAGACACTTACATACAGACACTGAAACACTTACATAGACACTTACATACAGAAACTTACATACACTTACATACAGACACTGAGACACTTACATACAGACACTTACATACATACACTTACATACATACACTTACATACAGACACTTACATACAGACACTTATATACAGACACTTACATTCAGACAGTTACATACAGATACTTACATACAGACACTGAGACACTTACATAGACACTTACATACAGAAACTTACATACACTTACATACAGACACTTACATACAGACACTTATATACAGACACTTACATACAGACAGTTACATACAGACACTTACATACAGACACTTACATACAGACACTTACATACACTTACATACAGACACTGAGACACTTACATACAGACACTTACATACAGACGCTTACATACAGACACTTACATACAGACACTTACATTGAGACACTTACATACAGAAACTTACATAGAGACACTACTTACAGACACTTACATACAGAAGCTTACATACAGACACTTACATACAGACACTGAGACACTTACATACAGACACTTACATACAGACACTGAGACACTTACATACAGACACTTACATACAGGCACTTATATACAGACACTTACATACAGACACTTACAAACGGGCACTTACATACAGACACTTACATACAGACACTTACAAACATACACTTACATACAGAAACTTACATACAGACACTTACATACAGATACTTACATACAGACACTTACAGACACTTACATACAGCCACTTACATAAAGACACTTACATACAGACACTTACATACAGACACTTACATACACTTACATACAGACACTTACATACAGATACTGAGACACTTACATACAGACACTTACATACAGACACTTACATACAGACACTTACATACAGACTCTTACATAGAGATACTTACATACAGACACTTAGACACGTACATACAGACACTTGCATACAGACTCTTACATAAAGACACTTACATACAGACAATTACATACAGACACTTACCTTGAGACACGTACATACAGACACTTAGACACGTACATACAGACACTTGCATACAGACTCTTACATAAAGACACTTACATACAGACAATTACATACAGACACTTACCTTGAGACACGTACATACAGACACTTACATACAGACACTTACATTGAGACACTTACATACAGACACTTACATACAGACACTGAGACACTTACATAGAGACACTACTTACAGACACGTACATACAGAAGCTTACATACAGACACTTACATACAGACACTTACATACAGACACTAAGACACTTACATACAGACACTTACACACAGACATTTACATACAGATACTTACATACAGACACTTACATACAGACACTTATATACAGACACTTACATACAGACACTTACATACAGGCACTTATATACAGACACATACAGACACTTACAAACAGGCACTTACATACAGACACTTACATACAGACACTTACAAACATACACTTACATACAGAAACTTACATACAGACACTTAGATACAGATACTTACATACAGACACTTACAGACACTTACATACAGCCACTTACATACAGACGCTTACATACAGACACTTACATACAGACACAAACAGACACTTACATACAGACACTTACATACAGACACTAAGACACTTACATACAGACACTTACACACAGACATTTACATACAGATACTTACATACAGACACTTACATACAGACACTTATATACAGACACTTACATACAGACACTTACATACATGCACTTATATACAGACACTTACATACAGACACTTACAAACAGGCACTTAGACACTTACATACTGACACTTACATACAGACTCTTACATAGAGATACTTACATACAGACACTTAGACACGTACATACAGACACTTGCATACAGACTCTTACATAAAGACACTTACATACAGACAATTACATACAGACACTTACATACATGCACTTATATACAGACACTTACATACAGACACTTACATACAGACACTGAGACACTTACATACAGACACTTACATACAGGCACTTATATACAGACACTTACATACAGACACTTACAAACGGGCACTTACATACAAACACTTACATACAGACACTTACAAACATACACTTACATACAGAAACTTACATACAGACACTTACATACAGATACTTACATACAGACACTTACAGACACTTACATACAGCCACTTACATAAAGACACTTACATACAGACACTTACATACAGACACTTACATACACTTACATACAGACACTTACATACAGATACTGAGACACTTACATACAGACACTTACATACAGACACTTACATACAGACACTTACATACAGACACTTACATACAGACTCTTACATAGAGATACTTACATACAGACACTTAGACACGTACATACAGACACTTGCATACAGACTCTTACATAAAGACACTTACATACAGACAATTACATACAGACACTTACCTTGAGACACGTACATACAGACACTTAGACACGTACATACAGACACTTGCATACAGACTCTTACATAAAGACACTTACATACAGACAATTACATACAGACACTTACCTTGAGACACGTACATACAGACACTTACATACAGACACTTACATTGAGACACTTACATACAGACACTTACATACAGACACTGAGACACTTACATAGAGACACTACTTACAGACACGTACATACAGAAGCTTACATACAGACACTTACATACAGACACTTACATACAGACACTAAGACACTTACATACAGACACTTACACACAGACATTTACATACAGATACTTACATACAGACACTTACATACAGACACTTATATACAGACACTTACATACAGACACTTACATACAGGCACTTATATACAGACACATACAGACACTTACAAACAGGCACTTACATACAGACACTTACATACAGACACTTACAAACATACACTTACATACAGAAACTTACATACAGACACTTAGATACAGATACTTACATACAGACACTTACAGACACTTACATACAGCCACTTACATACAGACGCTTACATACAGACACTTACATACAGACACAAACAGACACTTACATACAGACACTTACATACAGACACTAAGACACTTACATACAGACACTTACACACAGACATTTACATACAGATACTTACATACAGACACTTACATACAGACACTTATATACAGACACTTACATACAGACACTTACATACATGCACTTATATACAGACACTTACATACAGACACTTACAAACAGGCACTTAGACACTTACATACTGACACTTACATACAGACTCTTACATAGAGATACTTACATACAGACACTTAGACACGTACATACAGACACTTGCATACAGACTCTTACATAAAGACACTTACATACAGACAATTACATACAGACACTTACATACATGCACTTATATACAGACACTTACATACAGACACTTACATACAGGCACTTATATACAGACACTTACATACAGACACTTACAAACGGGCACTTACATACAGACACTTACATACAGACACTTACAAACATACACTTACATACAGAAACTTACATACAGACACTTACATACAGATACTTACATACAGACACTTACAGACACTTACATACAGCCACTTACATAAAGACACTTACATACAGACACTTACATACAGACACTTACATACACTTACATACAGACACTTACATACAGATACTGAGACACTTACATACAGACACTTACATACAGACACTTACATACAGACACTTACATACAGACACTTACATACAGATACTTACATACAGACACTTACATACAGACACTTACATACAGACACTTACATATAGACACTTACATACAGACCCTTACATACAGACACTTAGACACTTACATACTGACACTTACATACAGACTCTTACATAGAGATACTTACATACAGACACTTAGACACGTACATACAGACACTTGCATACAGACTCTTACATAAAGACACTTACATACAGACAATTACATACAGACACTTACCTTGAGACACGTACATACAGACACTTACATACAGACACTTACATTGAGACACTTACATACAGACACTTACATACAGACACTGAGACACTTACATAGAGACACTACTTACAGACACGTACATACAGAAGCTTACATACAGACACTTACATACAGACACTTACATACAGACACTAAGACACTTACATACAGACACTTACACACAGACATTTACATACAGATACATACAGACACTTACATACAGACACTTATATACAGACACTTACATACAGACACTTACATACAGGCACTTATATACAGACACTTACATACAGACACTTACAAACAGGCACTTACATACAGACACTTACATACAGACACTTACAAACATACACTTACATACAGAAACTTACATACAGACACTTAGATACAGATACTTACATACAGACACTTACAGACACTTACATACAGCCACTTACATACAGACGCTTACAGACACTTACATACAGACACTTACATACAGACACAAACAGACACTTACATACAGACACTTACATACAGACACTAAGACACTTACATACAGACACTTACACACAGACATTTACATACAGATACTTACATACAGACACTTACATACAGACACTTATATACAGACACTTACATACAGACACTTACATACATGCACTTATATACAGACACTTACATACAGACACTTACAAACAGGCACTTACATACAGACACTTACATACAGACACTTACAAACATACACTTACATACAGAAACTTACATACAGACACTTAGATACAGATACTTACATACAGACACTTACAGACACTTACATACAGCCACTTACATACAGACGCTTACATACAGACACTTACATACAGACACTTACATACAGACACAAACAGACACTTACATACAGACACTTACATACAGACACTAAGACACTTACATACAGACACTTACACACAGACATTTACATACAGATACTTACATACAGACACTTACATACAGACACTTACATACAGACACTTACATACAGACACTTACATATAGACACTTACATACAGACCCTTACATACAGACACTTAGACACTTACATACTGACACTTACATACAGACTCTTACATAGAGACACTTACATACAGACACTTAGACACGTACATACAGACACTTGCATACAGACTCTTACATAAAGACACTTACATACAGACAATTACATACAGACACTTACCTTGAGACACGTACATACAGACACTTACATACAGACACTTACATTGAGACACTTACATACAGACACATACAGACACTGAGACACTTACATAGAGACACTACTTACAGACACTTACATACAGAAGCTTACATACAGACACTTACATACAGACACTTATATACAGACACTTACATACAGACACTTACATACAGACACTTACATACAGACACTTACATACAGACACTGAAACACTTACATAGACACATACAGAAACTTACATACACTTACATACAGACACTTACATACAGACACTTACATACACTTACATACAGACACTGAGACACTTACATACAGACACTTACATACAGACACTTAAATACAGACACTGAGACACTTACATAGACACATACAGACGCTTACATACAGACACTTAAATACAGACACTGAGACACTTACATAGACACATACAGACGCTTACATACAGACACTTACATACAGACACTGAGACACATAGACACTTACATACAGACACTTATATACAGACACTTACATACAGACAGTTACATACAGACACTTACATACAGACACTTACATACAGACACTGAAACACTTACATAGACACTTACATACAGAAACTTACATACACTTACATACAGACACTGAGACACATACAAACACTTACATACAGACACTTACATACACTTACATACAGACACTTACATACAGACACTTATATACAGACACTTACATTCAGACAGTTACATACAGACACTTACATACAGACACTGAGACACTTACATAGACACTTACATACAGAAACTTACATGCACTTACATACAGACACTTACATACAGACACTTATATACAGACACTTACATACAGACAGTTACATACAGACACTTACATACAGACACTTACATACAGACACTGAAACACTTACATAGACACTTACATACAGAAACTTACATACACTTACATACAGACACTGAGACACTTACATACAGATACTTACATACAGACACTTAAATACAGACACTGAGACACTTACATAGACACATACAGACGCTTACATACAGACACTTACATACAGACACTGAGACACTTACATACAGACACTTACATACAGACACTGTGACACTGACATACAGACACTTACATACAGACACTTACATTGAGACACTTACATAAGAAACTTACATAGAGACACTACTTACAGACACTTACATACAGAAGCTTACATACAGACACTTACATACAGACACTGAGACACTTACATACAGACACTTACATACAGACACTGAGACACTTACATACAGACACTTACATACAGGCACTTATATACAGACACTTACATACAGACACTTACAAACATACACTTACATACAGAAACTTACATACAGACACTTAGATACAGATACTTACATACAGACACTTACATACAGCCACTTACATACAGACGCTTACATACAGACACTTACATACAGACACTTACATACAGACACAAACAGACACTTACATACAGACACTTACATACAGACACTAAGACACTTACATACAGACACTTACACACAGACATTTACATACAGATACTTACATACAGACACTTACATACAGACACTTACATACAGACACTTACATACAGACACTTACATATAGACACTTACATACAGACCCTTACATACAGACACTTAGACACTTACATACTGACACTTACATACAGACTCTTACATAGAGACACTTACATACAGACACTTAGACACGTACATACAGACACTTGCATACAGACTCTTACATAAAGACACTTACATACAGACAATTACATACAGACACTTACCTTGAGACATGTACATACAGACACTTACATACAGACACTTACATTGAGACACTTACATACAGACACATACAGACACTGAGACACTTACATAGAGACACTACTTACAGACACTTACATACAGAAGCTTACATACAGACACTTACATACAGACACTTATATACAGACACTTACATACAGACACTTACATACAGACACTTACATACAGACACTGAAACACTTACATAGACACATACAGAAACTTACATACACTTACATACAGACACTTACATACAGACACTTACATACACTTACATACAGACACTGAGACACTTACATACAGACACTTATATACAGACACTTACATACAGACAGTTACATACAGACACTTACATACAGACACTTACATACAGACACTGAAACACTTACATAGACACTTACATACAGAAACTTACATACACTTACATACAGACACTGAGACACTTACATACAGACACTTACATACATACACTTACATACATACACTTACATACAGACACTTACATACAGACACTTATATACAGACACTTACATTCAGACAGTTACATACAGATACTTACATACAGACACTGAGACACTTACATAGACACTTACATACAGAAACTTACATACACTTACATACAGACACTTACATACAGACACTTATATACAGACACTTACATACAGACAGTTACATACAGACACTTACATACAGACACTTACATACAGACACTTACATACACTTACATACAGACACTGAGACACTTACATACAGACACTTACATACAGACACTTAAATACAGACACTGAGACACTTACATAGACACATACAGACGCTTACATACAGACACTTACATACAGACACTGAGACACTTACATACAGACACTTACATACAGACACTGTGACACTGACATACAGACACTTACATACAGACACTTACATTGAGACACTTACATACAGAAACTTACATAGAGACACTACTTACAGACACTTACATACAGAAGCTTACATACAGACACTTACATACAGACACTGAGACACTTACATACAGACACTTACATACAGACACTGAGACACTTACATACAGACACTTACATACAGGCACTTATATACAGACACTTACATACAGACACTTACAAACGGGCACTTACATACAGACACTTACATACAGACACTTACAAACATACACTTACATACAGAAACTTACATACAGACACTTACATACAGATACTTACATACAGACACTTACAGACACTTACATACAGCCACTTACATAAAGACACTTACATACAGACACTTACATACAGACACTTACATACACTTACATACAGACACTTACATACAGATACTGAGACACTTACATACAGACACTTACATACAGACACTTACATACAGACACTTACATACAGACACTTACATACAGATACTTACATACAGACACTTACATACAGACACTTACATACAGACACTTACATATAGACACTTACATACAGACCCTTACATACAGACACTTAGACACTTACATACTGACACTTACATACAGACTCTTACATAGAGATACTTACATACAGACACTTAGACACGTACATACAGACACTTGCATACAGACTCTTACATAAAGACACTTACATACAGACAATTACATACAGACACTTACCTTGAGACACGTACATACAGACACTTACATACAGACACTTACATTGAGACACTTACATACAGACACTTACATACAGACACTGAGACACTTACATAGAGACACTACTTACAGACACGTACATACAGAAGCTTACATACAGACACTTACATACAGACACTTACATACAGACACTAAGACACTTACATACAGACACTTACACACAGACATTTACATACAGATACTTACATACAGACACTTACATACAGACACTTATATACAGACACTTACATACAGACACTTACATACAGGCACTTATATACAGACACTTACATACAGACACTTACAAACAGGCACTTACATACAGACACTTACATACAGACACTTACAAACATACACTTACATACAGAAACTTACATACAGACACTTAGATACAGATACTTACATACAGACACTTACAGACACTTACATACAGCCACTTACATACAGACGCTTACATACAGACACTTACATACAGACACTTACATACAGACACAAACAGACACTTACATACAGACACTTACATACAGACACTAAGACACTTACATACAGACACTTACACACAGACATTTACATACAGATACTTACATACAGACACTTACATACAGACACTTACATACAGACCCTTACATACAGACACTTAGACACTTACATACTGACACTTACATACAGACTCTTACATAGAGACTCTTACATACAGACACTTAGACACGTACATACAGACACTTGCATACAGACTCTTACATAAAGACACTTACATACAGACAATTACATACAGACACTTACCTTGAGACACGTACATACAGACACTTACATACATACACTTACATTGAGACACTTACATACAGACACATACAGACACTGAGACACTTACATAGAGACACTACTTACAGACACTTACATACAGAAGCTTACATACAGACACTTACATACAGACACTTATATACAGACACTTACATACAGACACTTACATACAGACACTTACATACAGACACTTACATACAGACACTGAAACACTTACATAGACACATACAGAAACTTACATACACTTACATACAGACACTTACATACAGACACTTACATACACTTACATACAGACACTGAGACACTTACATACAGACACTTACATACAGACACTTACATACAGACACTGAGACACTTACATAGACACATACAGACGCTTACATACAGACACTTAAATACAGACACTGAGACACTTACATAGACACATACAGACGCTTACATACAGACACTTACATACAGACACTGAGACACATAGACACTTACATACAGACACTTATATACAGACACTTACATACAGACACTTACATACAGACACTTACATACAGACACTTACATACAGACACTGAAACACTTACATAGACACTTACATACAGAAACTTACATACACTTACATACAGACACTGAGACACATACAGACACTTACATACAGACACTTACATACACTTACATACAGACACTTACATACAGACACTTATATACAGACACTTACATTCAGACAGTTACATACAGACACTTACATACAGACACTGAGACACTTACATAGACACTTACATACAGAAACTTACATGCACTTACATACAGACACTTACATACAGACACTTATATACAGACACTTACATACAGACAGTTACATACAGACACTTACATACAGACACTTACATACAGACACTGAAACACTTACATAGACACTTACATACAGAAACTTACATACACTTACATACAGACACTGAGACACTTACATACAGATACTTACATACAGACACTTAAATACAGACACTGAGACACTTACATAGACACATACAGACGCTTACATACAGACACTTACATACAGACACTGAGACACTTACATACAGACACTTACATACAGACACTGTGACACTGACATACAGACACTTACATACAGACACTTACATTGAGACACTTACATACAGAAACTTACATAGAGACACTACTTACAGACACTTACATACAGAAGCTTACATACAGACACTTACATACAGACACTGAGACACTTACATACAGACACTTACATACAGACACTGAGACACTTACATACAGACACTTACATACAGGCACTTATATACAGACACTTACATACAGACACTTACAAACATACACTTACATACAGAAACTTACATACAGACACTTAGATACAGATACTTACATACAGACACTTACATACAGCCACTTACATACAGACGCTTACATACAGACACTTACATACAGACACTTACATACAGACACAAACAGACACTTACATACAGACACTTACATACAGACACTAAGACACTTACATACAGACACTTACACACAGACATTTACATACAGATACTTACATACAGACACTTACATACAGATACTTACATACAGACACTTACATACAGACACTTACATATAGACACTTGCATACAGACCCTTACATACAGACACTTAGACACTTACATACAGACAATTACATACAGACACTTACCTTGAGACATGTACATACAGACACTTACATACAGACACTTACATTGAGACACTTACATACAGACACATACAGACACTGAGACACTTACATAGAGACACTACTTACAGACACTTACATACAGAAGCTTACATACAGACACTTACATACAGACACTTATATACAGACACTTACATACAGACACTTACATACAGACACTTACATACAGACACTGAAACACTTACATAGACACATACAGAAACTTACATACACTTACATACAGACACTTACATACACTTACATACAGACACTGAGACACTTACATACAGACACTTATATACAGACACTTACATACAGACAGTTACATACAGACACTTACATACAGACACTTACATACAGACACTGAAACACTTACATAGACACTTACATACAGAAACTTACATACACTTACATACAGACACTGAGACACTTACATACAGACAGTTACATACAGACACTTACATACAGACACTTACATACAGACACTTACATACACTTACATACAGACACTGAGACACTTACATACAGACACTTACATACAGACACTTAAATACAGACACTGAGACACTTACATAGACACATACAGACGCTTACATACAGACACTTACATACAGACACTGAGACACTTACATACAGACACTTACATACAGACACTGTGACACTGACATACAGACACTTACATACAGACACTTACATTGAGACACTTACATACAGAAACTTACATAGAGACACTACTTACAGACACTTACATACAGAAGCTTACATACAGACACTTACATACAGACACTGAGACACTTACATACAGACACTTACATACAGACACTGAGACACTTACATACAGACACTTACATACAGGCACTTATATACAGACACTTACATACAGACACTTACAAACGGGCACTTACATACAGACACTTACATACAGACACTTACAAACATACACTTACATACAGAAACTTACATACAGACACTTACATACAGATACTTACATACAGACACTTACAGACACTTACATACAGCCACTTACATAAAGACACTTACATACAGACACTTACATACAGACACTTACATACACTTACATACAGACACTTACATACAGATACTGAGACACTTACATACAGACACTTACATACAGACACTTACATACAGACACTTACATACAGATACTTACATACAGACACTTACATACAGACACTTACATACAGACACTTACATATAGACACTTACATACAGACCCTTACATACAGACACTTAGACACTTACATACTGACACTTACATACAGACTCTTACATAGAGATAATTACATACAGACACTTAGACACGTACATACAGACACTTGCATACAGACTCTTACATAAAGACACTTACATACAGACAATTACATACAGACACTTACCTTGAGACACGTACATACAGACACTTACATACAGACACTTACATTGAGACACTTACATTGAGACACTTACATACAACAACAACAACAACCGCCATTCGCCACTAAGTGGCGGTGACGTCACCACGACGCTTGTGCCAGGCTATGTGCACCCTGAGGCCACGTGAAGTGTCGAACGCCCGCTGGCAGGAGGTCACGGGGCAGACCCAGGTGCCACGGGTCGACTGACTGAGATGACTGGCTGATGCACCACCTGTGCCCCCTACTGTGCCAACCTGCTGTGCTTTAGCCACCCGGCGCTCCGCTCGCTGTTGTGAGCGTCGCTCCTCCGCCCTCCGTTGTTGTTGGAGGGCGACTGCCTCCAACTGCCCAGTAGCATCCTTCACGAGCCTCCTCCACAGAGGCCGATCTTGACACCGCTGGTACCAGTCATCGGCAAGTCCACTCAGCTCCACGTCCTCCTGTACCACATCACTCCATCTCTTCTCTAGCCCGTGCCGCGCCCGCTTAGCCCCCTCAATCCGGCCAAACAAAAGCTGTTTCGGCATGCGGTGGCTGGGCATGCGGGCTACATGACCCAGCCATCGCAGCCTTGCCTGCCGGAGGAGCTCACCGATGGGACCCTGCCCAGATCTTTCAAGGATTTGTGAGCTCCTCACACAATCCAGTCTGGTTAAACCCAGGATGGATCGTAGGCAGGCCAGCCTAAATGACAGACACTTACATACAGACACTTACATACATTGAGACACTTACATACAGACACTTACATACAGACACTGAGACACTTACATAGAGACACTACTTACAGACACGTACATACAGAAGCTTACATACAGACACTTACATACAGACACTTATATACAGACACTTACATACAGACACTTACATACAGACACTTACATACAGACACTTACATACAGACACTGAAACACTTACATAGACACATACAGAAAGTTACATACACTTACATACAGACACTTACATACAGACACTTAATAACAGACACTGAGACACTGAGACACTTACATACAGACACTTAAATACAGACACTGAGACACTTACATAGACACATACAGACGCTTACATACAGACACTTACATACAGACACTGAGACACTTACATACAGACACTTACATACAGACACTGTGACACTGACATACAGACACTTACATACAGACACTTACATTGAGACACTTACATACAGAAACTTACATACAGACACTGAGACACTTACATAGAGACACTACTTACAGACACTTACATACAGAAGCTTACATACAGACACTTACATACAGACACTGAGACACTTACATACAGACACTTACATACAGACACTGAGACACTTACATACAGACACTTACATACAGGCACTTATATACAGACACTTACATACAGACACTTACAAACAGGCACTTACATACAGACACTTACATACAGACACTTACAACCATACACTTACATACAGAAACTTACATACAGACACTTACATACAGATACTTACATACAGACACTTACAGACACTTACATACAGCCACTTACATACAGACACTTACATACAGACACTTACATACAGACACAAACAGACACTTACATACAGACACTTACATACAGACACTAAGACACTTACATACAGACACTTACACACAGACATTTACATACAGATACTTACATACAGACACTTACATACAGACACTTATATACAGACACTTACATACAGACACTTACAGACACTTACATACAGCCACTTACATACAGACGCTTACATACAGACACTTACATACAGACACTTACATACAGACACAAACAGACACTTAGAATCAGAATCAGAAAGGGTTTTATTCGCCATGTAAGTTCACACCGACACGGAATTTACTTTGGCAGGATGGTGCATACATTCAACATATAGGAATCTAAAATCTTAAATAAGTTTTAAACAAGTCTTACTATAATAAGGGTTAAAAGTCTAACACTAAGGGGCTGAAGTATATAAAATTAAATAAATATCGAATATAAAATAGCTTTAAGATATAATTTAAAAATACAAATAGGGAAACATAGTTAATATCAGCAACGTGTCGTTATGTAGATCAAATGTTAAAAACAGTGTTAGCCCTTGGCCTTGTTTAACAGGCCAGCAGCAGATGGGAAGAAACTGTTTTTATGGCGTGAGGTTTTGGTCCTGATGGACCGAAGCCTTCTGCCGGAGGGGAGTAGCTGAAACAGAGAGTGTCCAGGGTGGGAGAAATCGGCCATAATCTTCCTCGCTCGCCTCATAGACCTTGTCGTGTGCAGGTCCTCGAGGGTCGGTAGATTGCAGGCAATTACCTTCTCAGCAGTGTGGATGATACGCTGCAGTCTGCTCTTGTCCTTGGCAGTGGCAGCAGCGTACCAGACGGTTATGGAGGAGGTGAGGATGGATTCAATGATCGCTGTATAGAATTGCACCATCATTGTCTTTGGCAGGTTGAATTTCTTCAGCTGCCGTAGAAAGTACATCCTCTGTTGAGCTTTCTTGGTGAGGGAGCTGATGTTCAATTCCCACTTGAGGTCCCGGGAGAGAATAGTGCCCAGGAAGCGGAAGGACTCTACAATTTTTACTGGGGAGTCTAACAGGGTGATGGGGGTGAGTGGTGCTGTATTCTTTCTGAAGTCCACAACCATCTCAACTGTCTTTAGAGCATTTAGCTCTAAGTTGTTCTGGCTACACCAGGTCACCAGATTGTCAGCTTCCCACCTATAGTCAGACTCATCCCCACCAGAGATCAGCCCAATGAGGGTGGTGTCATCCGCAAACTTCAATAGTTTGACGGACAGATGATTGGAGGTGCAGCTGTTGGTATACAGGGAGAAGAGCAGAGGGGAAAGGACGCAGCCCTGAGGAGTTCCGGTGCTGATGGACCTGGAGCCAGAGACTTGTGTTCCCAGCTTAACGCACTGCTTCCTGTCAGACAGGAAGTCTGTGATCCATTTACAGGTGGTGTATGGCACGTTCAGCTGGAAGAGCTTGTCCTGAAGCAGGGCAGGGATGATGGTGTTGAAGGCAAAGCTGAAGTCCACAAACAGGATCCTGGCGTAGGATGCTGGGGCGTCCAGATGCTGTAGGGTGAAGTGGAGGGCCATGTTAACTGCATCGTCCACAGACCTGTTGGCTCTGTAGGCAAACTGAAGGGGGTCCAGGAGAGGGTCTGTGATGGCTTTGAGGTGTGCCAGGACCAGGCGCTCAAAAGACTTCATTACCACAGATGTAAGGGCGACCGGTCTGTAATCATTTAGTCCTGTTGGCCTTAGCTTTTTGGGCACAGGGATGATGGTGGAGGACTTGAGACAGGCTGGTACATGGCATGTCTCCAGGGAGGTGTTAAAGATGTTGGTGAACACCGGAGACAGCTGGTCAGCGCAGTGCCTGAGGGTGGCTGGAGAGACAGAGTCCGGCCCGGCTGCTTTGCGTGGATTCTGCCTCTTGAAAAGTCTATTAACTTCTCCCTCCTGAAAGGAGATAGTCGTCTCTGTAGTATTGGTGGGGGATGGGGCCTCTTGGGTTGGAAGGGGTGGTTCAGGACAGTCCAATTGTCTTTCAAATCTACAGTAGAACTCGTTCAGGTCGTTGGCTAGGCGGGAGTCGTTAGTGGTGTGGGGGGCTCTGGGTTTGTAGTTGGTGATCTGCCTGAGCCCTCTCCAGACAGAAGCAGCGTCGTTTGTAGAGAACTGGTGTTTTAGTCTCTCTGAGTACAGTCGTTTAGCCTCTCTCACCGCTTTGCTAAACCTGTTCTTCGACTCCTTGAATCTGTCTCTATCTCCACTCCTAAACGCTTCCTCCTTCTCCAACCTCAACCTTCTGAGCTTTGCTGAGAACCAGGGCTTATTGTTGTTAAAGTTCACCCTGGTACGTGTTGGGATACAGCAGTCCTCACAGAAGCTGATGTAGGACGTCACAGCCTCTGTGAGTTCATCCAGACTATTGGTAGCAGTCGTGAACATATCCCAGTCAGTACAGTCTAAGCACGCCCGCAAATCTTCCACAGCCTCACTGGTCCACTGTTTAGATGTCCTCACAGCAGGTTTACAGAGTTTTAGTTTCTGCCTGTATGCAGGAATCAGGTGGACCATGGCATGGTCAGAGTGTCCTAGTGCTGCTCGGGGGACGGCGTGGTAGGCTCTACTGACTGTAGTGTAACAGTGATCCAGAGTGTTCCCTTCTCTGGTTGGGCATTTAATGAATTGTATGTATTTGGGGAGTTCGTGGCTGAGATTACCTTTGTTAAAGTCGCCAAGTACGATAACCAACGAATCTGGATTTGCTCGCTCCACACTCAGAATCTGATCGGCGAGCATGCGTTGGGCCTCTTTAACCTGAGGACAAGGCGGCAAATAAACTCCGACCAAAATGAGCGACGCGAACTCGCGAGGCGAGTAAAACGGTTTACAGGTTATAAAAATTGATTCAAGGAGTGGAGAACAATGTTGCAGAATCACTGTGACATCTACACACCAGCCACTGTTAATGTAAAAACAAATACCACCGCCTTTCGTCTTGCCGGAGAGTGCTATGTCACGATCCGATCTTACAAGATGGAATCCTGCTAGTTGTAGCGAAGTGTCCGGAATCAAATCACACAGCCATGTTTCCGTGAAGCACAATGCAGAAGCTGAAAGAAAGTCTTTGTTTTTTACCATCAGTAGCTGAAGTTCATCCATTTTGTTGTACATTGAACGTACGTTGGAGAGGAAAAAGCTCGGAAGCACTGTTCGGATCCCGCGTCTGCGTAGCCGTACTAGAGCCCCCGACCGTTTACCCCTTGGGCGGCGTTTCGTTGCTTGAGCAAAGCCTAGCGCGGCATTGACTAGAATGCCTACTAATTCTGCCGCTGGAAGCAGAAAAGTAGGAATTAAATCCACAGGAGTTGTTTCCCTGATATTTAAAAGTTCGTCTCTTGTTAGAGAACTCCGAAAATCTTGGCAAAACACTGAATTGACAGACAAAACAAGACAAAACAGGGCGCACCGACCGGCTGAGGCTACCATCATCAGCGCCATCTTCGCACCAGCACGGGTGTGCTGAACAGCAGGACTCTCTCACCAGCACTGGTGTGTTGAACAGTAGGCCCCTCTCACCAGCATGGGAGTGGTGAACAGCAGGCCCCTCTCACCAACACGGGTGTGATGAACAGTAGGCCTCTCTCACCAGCATGGAAGTGAACAGCAGGCCCCTCTCACCAACACGGGGGTGATGAACAGCACGCCCCTCACACCAGCACGGGTGTGATGAATAGTAGGCCTCTCTCACCAGCACGGGTGTGATGAACAGCAGGCCCCTCTCACCAGCACGGGTGTGTTGAACAGCAGGCCCCTCTCACCAGCACGGGTGTGTTGAACAGCAGGCCCCTCTCACGAGCACGGGTGTGTTGAACAGCAGGCCCCTCTCACCAGCACGGGTGTGCTGAACAGTAGGCCCCTCTCACCAGCACGGGTCTGTTGAACAGCAGGCCCCTCTCACCAGCACGGGTGTGCTGAACAGTAGACCCCTCAACACGGGTGTGCTGAACAGCAGGCCTCTCTCACCAACACGGGTGTGCTGAACAGTAGGCCCCTCAACAGCAGGCCCCTCTCACCAGCACGGGTGTGCTGAACAGCAGGCCCCTCAACACGGGTGTGCTGAACAGCAGGCCTCTCTCACCAGCACCGGTGTGCTGAACAGCAGGCCCCTCTCACCAACACGGATGTGATGAACAGCAGGCCCCTCTCACCAGCACGGGTGTGCTGAACAGCAGGCCCCTCAACACGTGTGAGCTGAACAGCAGGCCTCTCTCACCAGCACGGGTGTGCTGAACAGCAGGCCCCTCTCACCAGCACGGGTGTGCTGAAAAGCAGGCCCCTCTCACCAGCACGGGTGTGTTGAACAGCAGGCCTCTCTCACCAGCACGGGTGTGCTGAAAAGCAGGCCCCTCTCACCAGCACAGGTGTGTTGAACAGCAGGCCTCTCTCACCAGCAAGGGTGTGCTGAAAAGCAGGCCCCTCTCACCAGCACGGGTGTGTTGAACAGCAGGCCTCTCTCACCAGCAAGGGTGTGCTGAACAGCAGGCCCCTCAACACGGGTGTACTGAACAGCAGGCCTCTCTCACCAGCACGGGTGTGATGAACAGCAGGCCCCAAAACAGCAGGCCTCTCTCACCAGCACGGGTGTGATGAACAGCAGGCCTCTCTCACCAGCACGAGTGTGTTGAACAGCAAGCCCCTCTCAAGACAAAACAAGACAAAACTGGACAAAACAGGGCGCACCAACCGGCCGAGGCTGCCATCATCGGCGCCATCTTGCACATACATACAGACACTTACATACAGACACTAAGACACTTACATACAGACACTTACACACAGACATTTACATACAGATACTTACATACAGACACTTACATACAGACACTTACATACAGACACTTACATATAGACACTTACATACAGACCCTTACATACAGACACTTAGACACTTACATACTGACACTTACATACAGACTCTTACATAGAGACACTTACATACAGACACTTAGACACGTACATACAGACACTTGCATACAGACTCTTACATAAAGACACTTACATACAGACAATTACATACAGACACTTACCTTGAGACACGTACATACAGACACTTACATACAGACACTTACATTGAGACACTTACATACAGACACATACAGACACTGAGACACTTACATAGAGACACTACTTACAGACACTTACATACAGAAGCTTACATACAGACACTTACATACAGACACTTATATACAGACACTTACATACAGACACTTACATACAGACACTTACATACAGACACTTACATACAGACACTGAAACACTTACATAGACACATACAGAAACTTACATACACTTACATACAGACACTTAAATACAGACACTGAGACACTTACATAGACACATACAGACGCTTACATACAGACACTTACATACAGACACTGAGACACTTACATAGACACTTACATACAGAAACTTACATACACTTACATACAGACACTTACATACAGACACTTATATACAGACACTTACATACAGACACTTACATACAGACACTTACATACAGACACTTACATACAGACACTGAAACACTTACATAGACACTTACATACAGAAACTTACATACACTTACATACAGACACTGAGACACTTACATACAGACACTTACATACAGACACTTACATACACTTACATACAGACACTTACATACAGACACTTATATACAGACACTTACATTCAGACAGTTACATACAGACACTTACATACAGACACTGAGACACTTACATAGACACTTACATACAGAAACTTACATACACTTACATACAGACACTTACATACAGACACTTATATACAGACACTTACATTGAGACACTTACATACAGAAACTTACATAGACACTGAGACACTTACATAGAGAAACTACTTACAGACACTTACATACAGAAGCTTACATACAGACACTTACATACAGACACTGAGACACTTACATACAGACACTTATATACAGACACTTACATACAGACACTTACATACAGGCACTTATATACAGACACTTACATACAGACACTTACAAACAGGCACTTACATACAGACACTTACATACAGACACTTACATACATACACTTACATACAGAAACTTACATACAGACACTTAGATACAGATACTTACATACAGACACTTACAGACACTTACATACAGCCACTTACATACAGACGCTTACATACAGACACTTACATACAGACACTTACATACAGACACAAACAGACACTTACATACAGACACTTACATACAGACACTAAGACACTTACATACAGACACTTACACACAGACATTTACATACAGATACTTACATACAGACACTTACATACAGACACTTACATACAGACACTTACATACAGACACTTACATATAGACACTTACATACAGACCCTTACATACAGACACTTAGACACTTACATACTGACACTTACATACAGACTCTTACATAGAGACACTTACATACAGACACTTAGACACGTACATACAGACACTTGCATACAGACTCTTACATACTGACACTTACATACAGACAATTACATACAGACACTTACCTTGAGACACGTACATACAGACACTTACATACAGACACTTACATTGAGACACTTACATACAGACACATACAGACACTGAGACACTTACATAGAGACACTACTTACAGACACTTACATACAGAAGCTTACATACAGACACTTACATACAGACACTTATATACAGACACTTACATACAGACACTTACATACAGACACTTACATACAGACACTTACATACAGACACTGAAACACTTACATAGACACATACAGAAACTTACATACACTTACATACAGACACTTACATACAGACACTTACATACACTTACATACAGACACTGAGACACTTACATACAGACACTTACATACAGACACTTAAATACAGACACTGAGACACTTACATAGACACATACAGACGCTTACATACAGACACTTAAATACAGACACTGAGACACTTACATAGACACATACAGACGCTTACATACAGACACTTACATACAGACACTGAGACACATAGACACTTACATACAGACACTTATATACAGACACTTACATACAGACAGTTACATACAGACACTTACATACAGACACTTACATACAGACACTGAAACACTTACATAGACACTTACATACAGAAACTTACATACACTTACATACAGACACTGAGACACATACAGACACTTACATACAGACACTTACATACACTTACATACAGACACTTACATACAGACACTTATATACAGACACTTACATTCAGACAGTTACATACAGACACTTACATACAGACACTGAGACACTTACATAGACACTTACATACAGAAACTTACATGCACTTACATACAGACACTTACATACAGACACTTACATACAGACACTTATATACAGACACTTACATACAGACAGTTACATACAGACACTTACATACAGACACTTACATACAGACACTGAAACACTTACATAGACACTTACATACAGAAACTTACATACACTTACATACAGACACTGAGACACTTACATACAGACACTTACATACAGACACTGTGACACTGACATACAGACACTTACATACAGACACTTACATTGAGACACTTACATACAGAAACTTACATAGAGACACTACTTACAGACACTTACATACAGAAGCTTACATACAGACACTTACATACAGACACTGAGACACTTACATACAGACACTTACATACAGACACTGAGACACTTACATACAGACACTTACATACAGGCACTTATATACAGACACTTACATACAGACACTTACAAACATACACTTACATACAGAAACTTACATACAGACACTTAGATACAGATACTTACATACGGACACTTACATACAGCCACTTACATACAGACGCTTACATACAGACACTTACATACTGACACTTACATACAGACACAAACAGACACTTACATACAGACACTTACATACAGACACTAAGACACTTACATACAGACATTTACACACAGACATTTACATACAGATACTTACATACAGACACTTACATACAGACACTTACATACAGACACTTACATACAGACACTTACATATAGACACTTACATACAGACCCTTACATACAGACACTTAGACACTTACATACTGACACTTACATACAGACTCTTACATAGAGACACTTACATACAGACACTTAGACACGTACATACAGACACTTGCATACAGACTCTTACATAAAGACACTTACATACAGACAATTACATACAGACACTTAACTTGAGACACGTACATACAGACACTTACATACAGACACTTACATTGAGACACTTACATACAGGCACATACAGACACTGAGACACTTACATAGAGACACTACTTACAGACACTTACATACAGAAGCTTACATACAGACACTTACATACAGACACTTATATACAGACACTTACATACAGACACTTACATACAGACACTTACATACAGACACTGAAACACTTACATAGACACTTACATACAGAAACTTACATACACTTACATACAGACACTGAGACACTTACATACACTTACATACAGACACTGAGACACTTACATACAGACACTTATATACAGACACTTACATACAGACAGTTACATACAGACACTTACATACAGACACTTACATACAGACACTGAAACACTTACATAGACACTTACATACAGAAACTTACATACACTTACATACAGACACTGAGACACTTACATACAGACACTTACATACAGACACTTACATACACTTACATACAGACACTTACATACAGACACTTATATACAGACACTTACATACAGACACTTACATACAGACACTGAGACACTTATATAGACACATACAGAAACTTACATACAGAAACTTACATACACTTACATACAGACACTTACATACAGACACTTATATACAGACACTTACATACAGACAGTTACATACAGACACTTACATACAGACACTTACATACAGACACTGAAACACTTACATAGACACTTACATACAGAAACTTACATACACTTACATACAGACACTGAGACACTTACAAACAGGCACTTACATACAGACACTTACATACAGACACTTACATACAGACACTTACATACAGAAACTTACATACAGACACTTACATACAGATACTTACATACAGACACTTACAGACACTTACATACAGCCACTTACATACAGACACTTACATACAGACACTTACATACAGACACAAACAGACACTTACATACAGACACTTACATACAGACACTAAGACACTTACATACAGACACTTACGCACAGACATTTACATACAGATACTTACATACAGAAACTTACATACAGACACTGAGACACTTACATAGAGACACTACTTACAGACACTTACATACAGAAGCTTACATACAGACACTTACATACAGACACTGAGACACTTACATACAGACACTTACATACAGACACTGAGACACTTACATACAGACACTTACATACAGGCACTTATATACAGACACTTACATACAGACACTTACAAACAGGCACTTACATACAGACACTTACATACAGACACTTTCATACAGACACTTACATACCGAAACTTACATACAGACACTTACATACAGATACTTACATACAGACACTTACAGACACTTACATACAGCCACTTACATACAGACACTTACATACAGACACTTACATACAGACACAAACAGACACTTACATACAGACACTTACATACAGACACTAAGACACTTACATACAGACACTTACACACAGACATTTACATACAGATACTTACATACAGACACTTACATACAGACACTTACATACAGACACTTACATATAGACACTTACATACAGACCCTTACATACAGACACTTAGACACTTACATACTGACACTTACATACAGACTCTTACATAGAGACACTTACATACAGACACTTAGACACGTACATACAGACACTTGCATACAGACTCTTACATAAAGACACTTACATACAGACAATTACATACAGACACTTACCTTGAGACACGTACATACAGACACTTACATACAGACACTTACATTGAGACACTTACATACAGACACATACAGACACTGAGACACTTACATAGAGACACTACTTACAGACACTTACATACAGAAGCTTACATACAGACACTTACATACAGACACTTATATACAGACACTTACATACAGACACTTACATACAGACACTTACATACAGACACTTACATACAGACACTGAAACACTTACATAGACACATACAGAAACTTACATACACTTACATACAGACACTTACATACAGACACTTACATACATTACATACAGACACTGAGACACTTACATACAGACACTTACATACAGACACTTAAATACAGACACTGAGACACTTACATAGACACATACAGACGCTTACATACAGACACTTACATACAGACACTGAGACACATAGACACTTACATACAGACACTTATATACAGACACTTACATACAGACAGTTACATACAAACACTTACATACAGACACTTACATACAGACACTGAAACACTTACATAGACACTTACATACAGAAACTTACATACACTTACATACAGACACTGAGACACATACAGACACTTACATACAGACACTTACATACACTTACATACAGACACTTACATACAGACACTTATATACAGACACTTACATTCAGACAGTTACATACAGACACTTACATACAGACACTGAGACACTTACATAGACACTTACATACAGAAACTTACATGCACTTACATACAGACACTTACATACAGACACTTATATACAGACACTTATATACAGACACTTACATACAGACAGTTACATACAGACACTTACATACAGACACTTACATACAGACACTGAAACACTTACATAGACACTTACATACAGAAACTTACATACACTTACATACAGACACTGAGACACTTACATACAGACACTTACATACAGACACTTAAATACAGACACTGAGACACTTACATAGACACATACAGACGCTTACATACAGACACTTACATACAGACACTTACAAACATACACTTACATACAGAAACTTACATACAGACACTTAGATACAGATACTTACATACAGACACTTACATACAGCCACTTACATACAGACGCTTACATACAGACACTTACATACAGACACTTACATACAGACACAAACAGACACTTACATACAGACACTTACATACAGACACTAAGACACTTACATACAGACACTTACACACAGACATTTACATACAGATACTTACATACAGACACTTACATACAGACACTTACATACAGACACTTACATACAGACACTTACATATAGACACTTACATACAGACCCTTACATACAGACACTTAGACACTTACATACTGACACTTACATACAGACTCTTACATAGAGACACTTACATACAGACACTTAGACACGTACATACAGACACTTGCATACAGACTCTTACATAAAGACACTTACATACAGACAATTACATACAGACACTTACCTTGAGACACGTACATACAGACACTTACATACAGACACTTACATTGAGACACTTACATACAGACACATACAGACACTGAGACACTTACATAGAGACACTACTTACAGACACTTACATACAGAAGCTTACATACAGACACTTACATACAGACACTTATATACAGACACTTACATACAGACACTTACATACAGACACTTACATACAGACACTGAAACACTTACATAGACACATACAGAAACTTACATACACTTACATACAGACACTTACATACAGACACTTACATACACTTACATACAGACACTGAGACACTTACATACAGACACTTATATACAGACACTTACATACAGACAGTTACATACAGACACTTACATACAGACACTTACATACAGACACTGAAACACTTACATAGACACTTACATACAGAAACTTACATACACTTACATACAGACACTGAGACACTTACATACAGACACTTACATACACTTACATACAGATACTTACATACGGACACTTACATACAGCCACTTACATACAGACGCTTACATACAGACACTTACATACTGACACTTACATACAGACACAAACAGACACTTACATACAGACACTTACATACAGACACTAAGACACTTACATACAGACATTTACACACAGACATTTACATACAGATACTTACATACAGACACTTACATACAGACACTTACATACAGACACTTACATACAGACACTTACATATAGACACTTACATACAGACCCTTACATACAGACACTTAGACACTTACATACTGACACTTACATACAGACTCTTACATAGAGACACTTACATACAGACACTTAGACACGTACATACAGACACTTGCATACAGACTCTTACATAAAGACACTTACATACAGACAATTACATACAGACAATTACCTTGAGACACGTACATACAGACACTTACATACAGACACTTACATTGAGACACTTACATACAGACACATACAGACACTGAGACACTTACATAGAGACACTACTTACAGACACTTACATACAGAAGCTTACATACAGACACTTACATACAGACACTTATATACAGACACTTACATACAGACACTTACATACAGACACTTACATACAGACACTGAAACACTTACATAGACACTTACATACAGAAACTTACATACACTTACATACAGACACTGAGACACTTACATACACTTACATACAGACACTGAGACACTTACATACAGACACTTATATACAGACACTTACATACAGACAGTTACATACAGACACTTACATACAGACACTTACATACAGACACTGAAACACTTACATAGACACTTACATACAGAAACTTACATACACTTACATACAGACACTGAGACACTTACATACAGACACTTACATACAGACACTTACATACACTTACATACAGACACTTACATACAGACACTTATATACAGACACTTACATACAGACACTTACATACAGACACTGAGACACTTATATAGACACATACAGAAACTTACATACAGAAACTTACATACACTTACATACAGACACTTACATACAGACACTTATATACAGACACTTACATACAGACAGTTACATACAGACACTTACATACAGACACTTACATACAGACACTGAAACACTTACATAGACACTTACATACAGAAACTTACATACACTTACATACAGACACTGAGACACTTACAAACAGGCACTTACATACAGACACTTACATACAGACACTTACATACAGACACTTACATACAGAAACTTACATACAGACACTTACATACAGATACTTACATACAGACACTTACAGACACTTACATACAGCCACTTACATACAGACACTTACATACAGACACTTACATACAGACACAAACAGACACTTACATACAGACACTTACATACAGACACTAAGACACTTACATACAGACACTTACGCACAGACATTTACATACAGATACTTACATACAGAAACTTACATACAGACACTGAGACACTTACATAGAGACACTACTTACAGACACTTACATACAGAAGCTTACATACAGACACTTACATACAGACACTGAGACACTTACATACAGACACTTACATACAGACACTGAGACACTTACATACAGACACTTACATACAGGCACTTATATACAGACACTTACATACAGACACTTACAAACAGGCACTTACATACAGACACTTACATACAGACACTTTCATACAGACACTTACATACCGAAACTTACATACAGACACTTACATACAGATACTTACATACAGACACTTACAGACACTTACATACAGCCACTTACATACAGACACTTACATACAGACACTTACATACAGACACTTACATACAGACACAAACAGACACTTACATACAGACACTTACATACAGACACTAAGACACTTACATACAGACACTTACACACAGACATTTACATACAGATACTTACATACAGACACTTACATACAGACACTTACATACAGACACTTACATATAGACACTTACATACAGACCCTTACATACAGACACTTAGACACTTACATACTGACACTTACATACAGACTCTTACATAGAGACACTTACATACAGACACTTAGACACGTACATACAGACACTTGCATACAGACTCTTACATAAAGACACTTACATACAGACAATTACATACAGACACTTACCTTGAGACACGTACATACAGACACTTACATACAGACACTTACATTGAGACACTTACATACAGACACATACAGACACTGAGACACTTACATAGAGACACTACTTACAGACACTTACATACAGAAGCTTACATACAGACACTTACATACAGACACTTATATACAGACACTTACATACAGACACTTACATACAGACACTTACATACATACACTTACATACAGACACTGAGACACTTACATACAGACACTTACATACAGACACTTAAATACAGACACTGAGACACTTACATAGACACATACAGACGCTTACATACAGACACTTACATACAGACACTGAGACACATAGACACTTACATACAGACACTTATATACAGACACTTACATACAGACAGTTACATACAAACACTTACATACAGACACTTACATACAGACACTGAAACACTTACATAGACACTTACATACAGAAACCTACATACACTTACATACAGACACTGAGACACATACAGACACTTACATACAGACACTTACATACACTTACATACAGACACTTACATACAGACACTTATATACAGACACTTACATTCAGACAGTTACATACAGACACTTACATACAGACACTGAGACACTTACATAGACACTTACATACAGAAACTTACATGCACTTACATACAGACACTTACATACAGACACTTATATACAGACACTTATATACAGACACTTACATACAGACAGTTACATACAGACACTTACATACAGACACTTACATACAGACACTGAAACACTTACATAGACACTTACATACAGAAACTTACATACACTTACATACAGACACTGAGACACTTACATACAGACACTTACATACAGACACTTAAATACAGACACTGAGACACTTACATAGACACATACAGACGCTTACATACAGACACTTACATACAGACACTTACAAACATACACTTACATACAGAAACTTACATACAGACACTTAGATACAGATACTTACATACAGACACTTACATACAGCCACTTACATACAGACGCTTACATACAGACACTTACATACAGACACTTACATACAGACACAAACAGACACTTACATACAGATACTTACATACAGACACTAAGACACTTACATACAGACACTTACACACAGACATTTACATACAGATACTTACATACAGACACTTACATACAGACACTTACATACAGACACTTACATACAGACACTTACATATAGACACTTACATACAGACCCTTACATACAGACACTTAGACACTTACATACTGACACTTACATACAGACTCTTACATAGAGACACTTACATACAGACACTTAGACACGTACATACAGACACTTGCATACAGACTCTTACATAAAGACACTTACATACAGACAATTACATACAGACACTTACCTTGAGACACGTACATACAGACACTTACATACAGACACTTACATTGAGACACTTACATACAGACACATACAGACACTGAGACACTTACATAGAGACACTACTTACAGACACTTACATACAGAAGCTTACATACAGACACTTACATACAGACACTTATATACAGACACTTACATACAGACACTTACATACAGACACTTACATACAGACACTGAAACACTTACATAGACACATACAGAAACTTACATACACTTACATACAGACACTTACATACAGACACTTACATACACTTACATACAGACACTGAGACACTTACATACAGACACTTATATACAGACACTTACATACAGACAGTTACATACAGACACTTACATACAGACACTTACATACAGACACTGAAACACTTACATAGACACTTACATACAGAAACTTACATACACTTACATACAGACACTGAGACACTTACATACAGACACTTACATACACTTACATACAGACACTTACATACAGACACTTATATACAGACACTTACATACAGACACTTACATACAGACACTGAGACACTTACATAGACACTTACATACAGAAACTTACATAGAGACACTACTTACAGACACTTACATACAGAAGCTTACATACAGACACTTACATACAGACACTTATATACAGACACTTACATACAGACACTTACATACAGACACTTACATACAGACACTGAAACACTTACATAGACACATACAGAAACTTACATACACTTACATACAGACACTTACATACAGACACTTACATACACTTACATACAGACACTGAGACACTTACATACAGACACTTATATACAGACACTTACATACAGACAGTTACATACAGACACTTACATACAGACACTTACATACAGACACTGAAACACTTACATAGACACTTACATACAGAAACTTACATACACTTACATACAGACACTGAGACACTTACATACAGACACTTACATACACTTACATACAGACACTTACATACAGACACTTATATACAGACACTTACATACAGACACTTACATACAGACACTGAGACACTTACATAGACACTTACATACAGAAACTTACATACAGAAACTTACATACACTTACATACAGACACTTACATACAGACACTTATATACAGACACTTACATACAGACAGTTACATACAGACACTTACATACAGACACTTACATACAGACACTGAAACACTTACATAGACACATACAGAAACTTACATACACTTACATACAGACACTGAGACACTTACATACAGACACTTACATACAGACACTTACATACACTTACATACAGACACTTACATACAGACACTTATATACAGACACTTACATACAGACACTTACATACAGACACTGAGACACTTACATAGACACTTACATACAGAAACTTACATACAGAAACTTACATACACTTACATACAGACACTTACATACAGACACTTATATACAGACACTTACATACAGACAGTTACATACAGACACTTACATACATACACTTACATACAGACACTGAGACACTTACAAACAGGCACTTACATACAGACACTTACATACAGACACTTACATACAGACACTTACATACAGAAACTTACATACAGACACTTACATACAGATACTTACATACAGACACTTACAGACACTTACATACAGCCACTTACATACAGACACTTACATACAGACACTTACATACAGACACTTACATACAGACACAAACAGACACTTACATACAGACACTTACATACAGACACTAAGACACTTACATACAGACAGTTACATACAGACACTTACATACGTACACTTACATACAGACACTGAGACACTTACAAACAGGCACTTACATACAGACACTTACATACAGACACTTACATACAGACACTTACATACAGAAACTTACATACAGACACTTACATACAGATACTTACATACAGACACTTACAGACACTTACATACAGCCACTTACATACAGACACTTACATACAGACACTTACATACAGACACTTACATACAGACACAAACAGACACTTACATACAGACACTTACATACAGACACTAAGACACTTACATACAGACACTTACGCACAGACATTTACATACAGATACTTACATACAGAAACTTACATACAGACACTGAGACACTTACATAGAGACACTACTTACAGACACTTACATACAGAAGCTTACATACAGACACTTACATACAGACACTGAGACACTTACATACAGACACTTACATACAGACACTGAGACACTTACATACAGACACTTACATACAGGCACTTATATACAGACACTTACATACAGACACTTACAAACAGGCACTTACATACAGACACTTACATACAGACACTTACATACAGACACTTACATACCGAAACTTACATACAGACACTTACATACAGATTCTTACATACAGACACTTACAGACACTTACATACAGCCACTTACATACAGACACTTACATACAGACACTTACATACAGACACAAACAGACACTTACATACAGACACTTACATACAGACACTAAGACACTTACATACAGACACTTACACACAGACATTTACATACAGATACTTACATACAGACACTTACATACAGACACTTACATACAGACACTTACATATAGACACTTACATACAGACCCTTACATACAGACACTTAGACACTTACATACTGACACTTACATACAGACTCTTACATAGAGACACTTACATACAGACACTTAGACACGTACATACAGACACTTGCATACAGACTCTTACATAAAGACACTTACATACAGACAATTACATACAGACACTTACCTTGAGACACGTACATACAGACACTTACATACAGACACTTACATTGAGACACTTACATACAGACACATACAGACACTGAGACACTTACATAGAGACACTACTTACAGACACATACAGAAGCTTACATACAGACACTTACATACAGACACTTACATACAGACACTGAAACACTTACATAGACACATACAGAAACTTACATACACTTACATACAGACACTTACATACAGACACTTACATACACTTACATACAGACACTGAGACACTTACATACAGACACTTACATACAGACACTTAAATACAGACACTGAGACACTTACATAGACACATACAGACGCTTACATACAGACACTTACATACAGACACTGAGACACATAGACACTTACATACAGACACTTATATACAGACACTTACATACAGACACTTACATACAGACACTTACATACAGACACTGAAACACTTACATAGACACTTACATACAGACACTGAAACACTTACATAGACACTTACATACAGAAACTTACATACACTTACATACAGACACTGAGACACATACAGACACTTACATACAGACACTTACATACACTTACATACAGACACTTACATACAGACACTTATATACAGACACTTACATTCAGACAGTTACATACAGACACTTACATACAGACACTGAGACACTTACATAGACACTTACATACAGAAACTTACATGCACTTACATACAGACACTTACATACAGACACTTACATACAGACACTGAAACACTTACATAGACACTTACATACAGAAACTTACATACACTTACATACAGACACTGAGACACTTACATACAGACACTTACATACAGACACTTAAATACAGACACTGAGACACTTACATAGACACATACAGACGCTTACATACAGACACTTACATACAGACACTGAGACACTTACATACAGACACTTACATACAGACACTGTGACACTGACATACAGACACTTACATACAGACACTTACATTGAGACACTTACATACAGAAACTTACATAGAGACACTACTTACAGACACTTACATACAGGCACTTATATACAGACACTTACATACAGACACTTACAAACATACACTTACATACAGAAACTTACATACATACGCTTACATACAGACACTTACATACAGACACTTACATACAGACACTTACATACAGACACAAACAGACACTTACATACAGACACTTACATACAGACACTAAGACACTTACATACAGACACTTACACACAGACATTTACATACAGATACTTACATACAGACACTTACATACAGAAACTTACATACAGACACTTACATACAGACACTTACATATAGACACTTACATACAGACCCTTACATACAGACACTTAGACACTTACATACTGACACTTACATACAGACTCTTACATAGAGACACTTACATACAGACACTTAGACACGTACATACAGACACTTGCATACAGACTCTTACATGAAGACACTTACATACAGACAATTACATACAGACACTTACCTTGAGACACGTACATACAGACACTTACATACAGACACTTACATTGAGACACTTACATACAGACACATACAGACACTGAGACACTTACATAGAGACACTACTTACAGACACTTACATACAGAAGCTTACATACAGACACTTACATACAGACACTTATATACAGACACTTACATACAGACACTTACATACAGACACTTACATACAGACACTGAAACACTTACATAGACACATACAGAAACTTACATACACTTACATACAGACACTTACATACAGACACTTACATACACTTACATACAGACACTGAGACACTTACATACAGACACTTATATACAGACACTTACATACAGACAGTTACATACAGACACTTACATACAGACACTTACATACAGACACTGAAACACTTACATAGACACTTACATACAGAAACTTACATACACTTACATACAGACACTGAGACACTTACATACAGACACTTACATACAGACACTTACATACACTTACATACAGACACTTACATACAGACACTTATATACAGACACTTACATACAGACACTTACATACAGACACTGAGACACTTACATAGACACTTACATACAGAAACTTACATACAGAAACTTACATACACTTACATACAACAACCAACAACAACCGCCATTCGCCACTAAGTGGCGGTGACGTCACCACGACGCTTGTGCCAGGCTATGTGCACCCTGAGGCCACGTGAAGTGTCGAACGCCCGCTGGCAGGAGGTCACGGGGCAGACCCAGGTGCCACGGGTCGACTGACTGAGATGACTGGCTGATGCACCACCTGTGCCCCCTACTGTGCCAACCTGCTGTGCTTTAGCCACCCGGCGCTCCGCTCGCTGTTGTGAGCGTCGCTCCTCCGCCCTCCGTTGTTGTTGGAGGGCGACTGCCTCCAACTGCCCAGTAGCATCCTTCACGAGCCTCCTCCACAGAGGCCGATCTTGACACCGCTGGTACCAGTCATCGGCAAGTCCACTCAGCTCCACGTCCTCCTGTACCACATCACTCCATCTCTTCTCTAGCCCGTGCCGCGCCCGCTTAGCCCCCTCAATCCGGCCAAACAAAAGCTGTTTCGGCATGCGGTGGCTGGGCTTGCGGGCTACATGACCCAGCCATCGCAGCCTTGCCTGCCGGAGGAGCTCACCGATGGGACCCTGCCCAGATCTTTCAAGGATTTGTGAGCTCCTCACACAATCCAGTCTGGTTAAACCCAGGATGGATCGTAGGCAGGTCAGCCTAAATGTTTCTAACCGGCGAAGATGTTCCATTAGGGGGGTCCACGTTTCGCAAGCGTAGAGAAGGGAGGGAATGACCGTGGCCGAGAAGACCTGAAGCTTAGTGCGGAGCGACAGACCAGGTAGCTTCCACACAGCGTTACGCAACCCATGAAAAGATATTGCCGCTCGACTGATTCGGAGTGAGACCTCTGCTGTTAAACTGGAGCCAGTCATAAGCACACTGCCCAGGTATGGGAAACTCTCCACTCTCTCCACAACTGCCCCATCACCGATTGGGAGTTGTGGGGGTGGAGTGTCCGATGGTGCAAAATACCCAGGCAGGTGCTTAGTTTTGGTGGGGCTGATGGTAAGGCCCCACCTCTTAGTGGCACGCTCCAGTCTCAGCAGCAGCGTCTCCAACTCCTCCTCTGACTGAGCAGCTATTACCAAGTCATCAGCATACATAACGTGGTTGAGCAATAGGGAGCCATCCCTTGACCGCACCCGGGCATCGATTAGCCTCCCATTATATCTGTACCATATGGAGATTCCCCCGGTACAGCTATTGAAGGCTTCACGAACTACGTGGTCAAAATAGATGTTAAATAATGTGGGAGCCAGAGGACATCCCTGTCGCACCCCAAGGTGTACAGGGAATGGCTCTGACTCCCGGCCACGTAGTTTTACCCGGGCCCGCTCACCATCATGAAGGTCCTTAATGATCGTGAGCAGAGGGTCAGGTACTCCAAAAGCACGAAGAACGACCCAGAGCCCAGGCCTACTGATGGTATCATAGGCCTTGACCAGGTCAATAAAGCAGAGATGTAGGTCTTGTTGGAATTCCCTACACCTCTGCTGTAGCAGACGGACAGAAAATATGGCATCTGTGCAGGACCGCCCTTTCCTGAAACCGCATTGGGGCTCCGCAAGCCTCTCCTCAGCGTGCCTGGCAAGGCGATGCTGAATAATCCTTGCCAGGACCTTTCCCGGCACACTGAGGAGTGAGATGCCCCTGTAGTTGTTACAGTCTGTGCGGTCCCCCTTCTTAAAAAGGGGGACCACCAGGGCATCCTTCCAATCCTGCGGAACCCGTCCAGTGGTCCAGACTGTTGTTATGATGTCATATAGGGCAGTCTGTGCACAAACGCCACCCTCCCTCAGCATTTCGCTTGGGAGATCATCTCTGCCCGCTGCCTTTCCTGGTCTCAGACTCCGGATCGCCTTCAATACTTCCTCAGCAGATGGCACCTCAGCCAGCCACTCACAGGGGGTGACTTCATCCAATATTTGAGGCACCGCAGCCTCAGCAGGGTCATCCTCACTTTGTGCCACGATGTTTTCCTGGCTGTGGGATTTTCCCTCCCCCAGGACCTCACAGAAATGCTCAGCAAATCTGCGAACCTGTTCCTGGGGGTCGGAAATTGGATCACCGTTTTTTCCCCTAATGATGGTAATAGGTGTGGCGCTGCAGGTTACTTTTTTGATGGAGTTAAATAGCGATTTGTGATCACGGGCCACTGAGGCAGACTCCATCTCCTCAGCAACCCGCGACCACCACCCATCCTTGCAGCGCCTCACGGCTCTCCGAACCTCCGAGCGAAGGCTGCGGTAAGCCTCCTCATTCTCTGACGTGGGATTCTGTAGCCGATGACAGTGGGCCTGTCGCTTTTTCTCAACCATCCTGAACAACTCCTCTGTCATCCAGGGTGTCTGGGGAGGTCTGGACCGCGTACCCAAAGCAGCCATTGCAGCTGCATGAGTCACAGTCCTAAACCTCGCCCATTTACCCTCGACATCAGGAGGAGTCGGGGACGATGCCAATCCCAGCCGCAAGCGATGATGAAATTCTCGCTTGCAACTTTCATCAGATAACTGAGACCAGGCCACTTTAGGTTGGAATGGGGTCCTGGGTGTACACCCACCACCGGAGTGGAAGAATGGCAGGCGCATCTTACAGATGACTAGTCGATGGTCAGAGGGCAGATCAGCTCCACGGTAGGTCCTGGTGTCAAGGACATGGGCTCGCATTCGCTGGTCCGTCACTATGTAGTCCAGCAGATGTTCTTGCTTGGACCCGGCATGCATCCATGATGTTGTGTGGATGCGCCGATGCCGGAACAGCGTGTTGGTAATTACAAGCCCATGGGCTGCACAAAAATCTAGCAGCCTCCTACCGTTGTTATTGAGCTGATCTGGCCCATGCCCTCCAATCACTCCAGACCAGGTGCCAGTATCATGACCAACTCGGGCATTGAAGTCACCCAGCATGATGACTCTATCCCGAGGGGCCACTTTAGCCAGCACCTGTGACAGGAGGTCATAGAAGGCATCTGACTCATCGGCTTTGCCTGCATCCCTCCACGGATGTTCATCTTCGGTGGGGGCATAAGTAACCACGACCACCATTCCTCGCCTCCGGTTGATGGGAAGGCGAGCCCAAAGTAGCCTGGGGCTTACAGCTTCCCACACCTCACCGCCACGCTCCCACGCCCCCTTCATTCTTTTGTTCAAAAGAAGACCCACACCCTGTTGTTTGGCAGTCTGCTGCCCCGAGTAGAGGACTGTCCACCCCTCATGGTGGCAGGAGCCAGAGCCGGTCCACCGGACCTCCTGAATGCCGCATAGATCCAGGCGGTACCGGTCCAGCTCCCGACAGAGGAGTGGCAGCCTCTCCTCTGCAGTGAGCGTTCGAACATTCCATGTGGCCACCCGTAGTGGCTTTTCGTTGTTTCTGGAGTAGCCCCGAGGGTAGGTATTCAATCTCCTGGCTCCGCCAATTGGGGTTTGGCCAGGAGACGTCATAGACGCCTGGCCCCCCGGGGCCTCCGGCACAAGCTTAGTTGTTACATATTTCACTTTAATTCGTGGTTTTGTGGTAATTAATTGAAGGTGGAGGGGTTACCAGCCCCTCGCACCCGTCCAGAGCCCCCGTTTAGCCCCTGTGGTGGACACATATGCCATGAGGGGAGGAGCCAATCAAAATTGGAACTCCCCCCACAGCACTGTCCACGACAGAGTTGCCCGTCCGGCACCACGAGGAGGTAGGGGGTTGTTTTGCCGGACACACTTACATACAGACACTTACATACAGACACTTATATACAGACACTTACATACAGACAGTTACATACAGACACTTACATACAGACACTTACATACAGACACTGAAACACTTACATAGACACTTACATACAGAAACTTACATACACTTACATACAGACACTGAGACACTTACAAACAGGCACTTACATACAGACACTTACATACAGACACTTACATACAGACACTTACATACAGAAACTTACATACAGACACTTACATACAGATACTTACATACAGACACTTACAGACACTTACATACAGACACTTACATACAGACACTTACATACAGACACTTACATACAGACACTTACATACAGACACAAACAGACACTTACATACAGACACTTACATACAGACACTAAGACACTTACATACAGACACTTACACACAGACATTTACATACAGATACTTACATAAAGAAACTTACATACAGACACTGAGACACTTACATAGAGACACTACTTACAGACACTTACATACAGAAGCTTACATACAGACACTTACATACAGACACTGAGACACTTACATACAGACACTTACATACAGACACTGAGACACTTACATACAGAAACTTACATACAGACACTTACATACAGATACTTACATACAGACACTTACAGACACTTACATACAGCCACTTACATACAGACACATACAGACACAAACAGACACTTACATACAGACACTAAGACACTTACATACAGACACTTACACACAGACATTTACATACAGATACTTACATACAGACACTTACATACAGACACTTACATACAGACACTTACACACAGACATTTACATACAGATACTTACATACAGACACTTACATACAGACACTTATATACAGACACTTACATACAGACACTTACATACAGGCACTTATATACAGACACTTACATACAGACACTTACAAACAGGCACTTACATACAGACACTTACATACAACAACAACAACAACAACCGCCATTCGCCACTAAGTGGCGGTGACGTCACCACGACGCTTGTGCCAGGCTATGTGCACCCTGAGGCCACGTGAAGTGTCGAACGCCCGCTGGCAGGAGGTCACGGCGCAGACCCAGGTGCCACGGGTCGACTGACTGAGATGACTGGCTGATGCACCACCTGTGCCCCCTACTGTGCCAACCTGCTGTGCTTTAGCCACCCGGCGCTCCGCTCGCTGTTGTGAGCGTCGCTCCTCCGCCCTCCGTTGTTGTTGGAGGGCGACTGCCTCCAACTGCCCAGTAGCATCCTTCACGAGCCTCCTCCACAGAGGCCGATCTTGACACCGCTGGTACCAGTCATCGGCAAGTCCACTCAGCTCCACGTCCTCCTGTACCACATCACTCCATCTCTTCTCTAGCCCGTGCCGCGTCCGCTTAGCCCCCTCAATCCGGCCAAACAAAAGCTGTTTCGGCATGCGGTGGCTGGGCATGCGGGCTACATGACCCAGCCATCGCAGCCTTGCCTGCCGAAGGAGCTCACCGATGGGACCCTGCCCAGATCTTTCAAGGATTTGTGAGCTCCTCACACAATCCAGTCTGGTTAAACCCAGGATGGATCGTAGGCAGGCCAGCCTAAATGTTTCTAACCGGCGAAGATGTTCCATTAGGGGGGTCCACGTTTCGCAAGCGTAGAGAAGGGAGGGAATGACCGTGGCCGAGAAGACCTGAAGCTTAGTGCGTAGTGACAGACCAGGTAGCTTCCACACAGCGTTACGCAACCGATGAAAAGATATTGCCGCTCGACTGATTCGGAGTGAGACCTCTGCTGTTAAACTGGAGCCAGTCATAAGCACACTGCCCAGGTATGGGAAAACATACATACATACAGAAACTTACATACAGACACTTAGATACAGATACTTACATACAGACACTTACAGACACTTACATACAGCCACTTACATACAGACGCTTACATACAGACACTTACATACAGACACAAACAGACACTTACATACAGACACTTACATACAGACACTAAGACACTTACATACAGACACTTACACACAGACATTTACATACAGATACTTACATACAGACACTTACATACAGACACTTACATACAGACACTTACATATAGACACTTACATACACTTACATACAGACACTGAGACACTTACATACAGACACTTACATACAGACACTTAAATACAGACACTGAGACACTTACATAGACACATACAGACGCTTACATACAGACACTTACATACAGACACTGAGACACATAGACACTTACATACAGACACTTATATACAGACACTTACATACAGACAGTTACATACAGACACTTACATACAGACACTTAGATACAGATACTTACATACAGACACTTACAGACACTTACATACAGCCACTTACATACAGACGCTTACATACAGACACTTACATACAGACACTAAGACACTTACATACAGACACTAAGACACTTACATACAGACACTTACACACAGACATTTACATACAGATACTTACATACAGACACTTACATACAGACACTTACATACAGACACTTACATATAGACACTTACATACACTTACATACAGACACTGAGACACTTACATACAGACACTTACATACAGACACTTAAATACAGACACTGAGACACTTACATAGACACATACAGACGCTTACATACAGACACTTACATACAGACACTGAGACACATAGACACTTACATACAGACACTTATATACAGACACTTACATACAGACAGTTACATACAGACACTTACATACAGACACTTACATACAGACACTGAAACACTTACATAGACACTTACATACAGAAACTTACATACACTTACATACAGACACTGAGACACATACAGACACTTACATACAGACACTTACATACACTTACATACAGACACTTACATACAGACACATATATACAGACACTTACATTCAGACAGTTACATACAGACACTTACATACAGACACTGAGACACTTACATAGACACTTACATACAGAAACTTACATGCACTTACATACAGACACTTACATACAGACACTTATATACAGACACTTACATACAGACAGTTACATACAGACACTTACATACAGACACTTACATACAGACACTGAAACACTTACATAGACACTTACATACAGAAACTTACATACACTTACATACAGACACTGAGACACTTACATACAGACACTTACATACAGACACTTAAATACAGACACTGAGACACTTACATAGACACATACAGACGCTTACATACAGACACTTACATACAGACACTGAGACACTTACATACAGACACTTACATACAGACACTGTGACACTGACATACAGACACTTACATACAGAAACTTACATAGAGACACTACTTACAGACACTTACATACAGAAGCTTACATACAGACACTTACATACAGACACTGAGACACTTACATACAGACACTTACATACAGACACTGAGACACTTACATACAGACACTTACATACAGGCACTTATATACAGACACTTACATACAGACACTTACAAACATACACTTACATACAGAAACTTACATACAGACACTTAGATACAGATACTTACATACAGACACTTACATACAGCCACTTACATACAGACGCTTACATACAGACACTTACATACAGACACTTACATACAGACACAAACAGACACTTACATACAGACACTTACATACAGACACTAAGACACTTACATACAGACACTTACACACAGACATTTACATACAGATACTTACATACAGACACTTACATACAGACACTTACATACAGACACTTACATATAGACACTTACATACAGACCCTTACATACAGACACTTAGACACTTACATACTGACACTTACATACAGACTCTTACATAGAGACACTTACATACAGACACTTAGACACGTACATACAGACACTTGCATACAGACTCTTACATAAAGACACTTACATACAGACAATTACATACAGACACTTACCTTGAGACACGTACATACAGACACTTACATACAGACACTTACATACAGAAGCTTACATACAGACACTTACATACAGACACTTATATACAGACACTTACATACAGACACTTACATACAGGCACTTACATACAGACACTGAAACACTTACATAGACACATACATAAACTTACAGACACTTACATACAGACACTTAAATACAGACACTGAGACACTTACATAGACACATACAGACGCTTACATACAGACACTGAGACACATAGACACTTACATACAGAAACTTACATACACTTACATACAGACACTTACATACAGACACTTATATACAGACACTTACATACAGACAGTTACATACAGACACTTACATACAGACACTTACATACAGACACTGAAACACTTACATAGACACTTACATACAGAAACTTACATACACTTACATACAGACACTGAGACACTTACATACAGACACTTACATACAGACACTTACATACACTTACATACAGACACTTACATACAGACACTTATATACAGACACTTACATTCAGACAGTTACATACAGACACTTACATACAGACACTGAGACACTTACATAGACACTTACATACAGAAACTTACATACACTTACATACAGACACTTATATACAGACACTTACATACAGACAGTTACATACAGACACTTACATACAGACACTTACATACAGACACTGAAACACTTACATAGACACTTACATACAGAAACTTACATACACTTACATACAGACACTGAGACACTTACATACAGACACTTACATACAGACACTGAGACACTTACATAGACACATACAGACGCTTACATACAGACACTTACATACAGACACTGAGACACTTACATACAGACACATACAGACACTGTGACACTGACATACAGACACTTACATACAGACACTTACATTGAGACACTTACATACAGAAACTTACATAGAGACACTACTTACAGACACTTACATACAGAAGCTTACATACAGACACTTACATACAGACACTGAGACACTTACATACAGACACTTACATACAGGCACTTATATACAGACACTTACATACAGACACTTACAAACATACACTTACATACAGAAACTTACATACAGACACTTAGATACAGATACTTACATACAGACACTTACAGACACTTACATACAGCCACTTACATACAGACGCTTACATACAGACACAAACAGACACTTACATATAGACACTTACATACAGACACTAAGACACTTACATACAGACACTTACACACAGACATTTACATACAGATACTTACATACAGACACTTACATACAGACACTTACATACAGACACTTACATATAGACACTTACATACAGACCCTTACATACAGACACTTAGACACTTACATACTGACACTTACATACAGACTCTTACATAGAGACACTTACATACAGACACTTAGACACGTACATACAGACACTTGCATACAGACTCTTACATAAAGACACTTACATACAGACAATTACATACAGACACTTACCTTGAGACACGTACATACAGACACTTACATACAGACACTTACATTGAGACACTTACATACAGACACTTATATACAGACACTTACATACAGACACTTACATACAGACACTTACATACAGACACTGAAACACTTATATAGACACATACAGAAACTTACATACACTTACATACAGACACTTACATACAGACACTTACATACACTTACATACAGACACTGAGACACTTCCATACAGACACTTACATACAGACACTTAAATACAGACACTGAGACACTTACATAGACACATACAGACGTTTACATACAGACACTTACATACAGACACTGAGACACTTACATAGACACTTACATACAGAAACTTACATACACTTACATACAGACACTTACATACAGACACTGAGACACTTACATAGACACTTACATACAGAAACTTACATACACTTACATACAGACACTTACATACAGACACTTATATACAGACACTTACATACAGACAGTTACATACAGACACTTACATACAGACACTTACATACAGACACTGAAACACTTACATAGACACTTACATACAGAAACTTACATACACTTACATACAGACACTGAGACACTTACATACAGACACTTACATACAGACACTTACATACACTTACATACAGACACTTACATACAGACACTTATATACAGACACTTACATACAGACACTTACATACAGACACTGAGACACTTACATAGACACTTACATACAGAAACTTACATACAGAAACTTACATGCACTTACATACAGACACTTACATACAGACACTTATATACAGACACTTACATACAGACAGTTACATACAGACACTTACATACAGACACTGAAACACTTACATAGACACTTACATACAGAAACTTACATACACTTACATACAGACACTGAGACACTTACATACAGACACTTACATACAGACACTTACATACACTTACATACAAACACTGAGACACTTACATACAGACACTTACATACAGACACTTAAATACAGACACTGAGACACTTACATAGACACATACAGACGCTTACATACAGACACTTACATACAGACACTGAGACACTTACATACAGACACTTACATACAGACACTGTGACACTGACATACAGACACTTACATACAGACACTTACATTGAGACACTTACATACAGAAACTTACATAGAGACACTACTTACAGACACTTACATACAGAAGCTTACATACAGACACTTACATACAGACACTGAGACACTTACATACAGACACTTACATACAGACACTGAGACACTTACATACAGACACTTACATACAGGCACTTATATACAGACACTTACATACAGACACTTACAAACAGGCACTTACATACAGACACTTACATACAGACACTTACAAACATACACTTACATACAGAAACTTACATACAGACACTTACATACAGATACTTACATACAGACACTTACAGACACTTACATACAGCCACTTACATGAAGACACTTACATACAGACACTTACATACAGACCCTTACATACAGACACTTAGACACTTACATACTGACACTTACATACAGACTCTTACATAGAGATACTTACATACAGACACTTAGACACGTACATACAGACACTTGCATACAGACTCTTACATAAAGACACTTACATACAGACAATTACATACAGACACTTACCTTGAGACACGTACATACAGACACTTACATACAGACACTTACATTGAGACACTTACATACAGACACTTACATACAGACACTGAGACACTTACATAGAGACACTACTTACAGACACTTACATACAGAAGCTTACATACAGACACTTACATACAGACACTTATATACAGACACTTACATACAGACACTTACATACAGACACTTACATACAGACACTTACATACAGACACTGAAACACTTACATAGACACATACAGAAAGTTACATACACTTACATACAGACACTTACATACAGACACTTACATACACTTACATACAGACACTGAGACACTTACATACAGACACTTACATACAGACACTGAGACACTTACATACAGACACTTACATACAGGCACTTATATACAGACACTTACATACAGACACTTACAAACAGGCACTTACATACAGACACTTACATACAGACACTTACAAACATACACTTACATACAGAAACTTACATACAGACACTTACATACAGATACTTACATACAGACACTTACAGACACTTACATACAGCCACTTACATGAAGACACTTACATACAGACACTTACATACAGACCCTTACATACAGACACTTAGACACTTACATACTGACACTTACATACAGACTCTTACATAGAGATACTTACATACAGACACTTAGACACGTACATACAGACACTTGCATACAGACTCTTACATAAAGACACTTACATACAGACAATTACATACAGACACTTACCTTGAGACACGTACATACAGACACTTACATACAGACACTTACATTGAGACACTTACATACAGACACTTACATACAGACACTGAGACACTTACATAGAGACACTACTTACAGACACTTACATACAGAAGCTTACATACAGACACTTACATACAGACACTTATATACAGACACTTACATACAGACACTTACATACAGACACTTACATACAGACACTGAAACACTTACATAGACACATACAGAAACTTACATACACTTACATACAGACACTTACATACAGACACTTACATACACTTACATACAGACACTGAGACACTTACATACAGACACTTACATACAGACACTTAAATACAGACACTGAAACACTTACATAGACACATACAGACGCTTACATACAGACACTTACATACAGACACTGAGACACATAGACACTTACATACAGAAACTTACATACACTTACATACAGACACTTACATACAGACACTTATATACAGACACTTACATACAGACAGTTACATACCGACACTTACATACAGACACTTACATACAGACACTGAAACACTTACATAGACACTTACATACAGAAACTTACATACACTTACATACAGACACTGAGACACATACAGACACTTACATACAGACACTTACATACACTTACATACAGACACTTACATACAGACACTTATATACAGACACTTACATTCAGACAGTTACATACAGACACTTACATACAGACACTGAGACACTTACATAGACACTTACATACAGAAACTTACTTGCACTTACATACAGACACTTACATACAGACACTTATATACAGACACTTACATTGAGACACTTACATACAGACACTTACATACAGACACTGAGACACTTACATAGAGACACTACTTACAGACACTTACATACAGAAGCTTACATACAGACACTTACATACAGACACTTATATACAGACACTTACATACAGACACTTACATACAGACACTTACATACAGACACTTACATACAGACACTGAAACACTTACATAGACACATACAGAAAGTTACATACACTTACATACAGACACTTACATACAGACACTTACATACACTTACATACAGACACTGAGACACTTACATACAGACACTTACATACAGACACTGAGACACTTACATACAGACACTTACATACAGGCACTTATATACAGACACTTACATACAGACACTTACAAACAGGCACTTACATACAGACACTTACATACAGACACTTACAAACATACACTTACATACAGAAACTTACATACAGACACTTAGATACAGATACTTACATACAGACACTTACAGACACTTACATACAGCCACTTACATACAGACGCTTACATACAGACACTTACATACAGACACTTACATACAGACACAAACAGACACTTACATACAGACACTTACATACAGACACTAAGACACTTACATACAGACACTTACACACAGACATTTACATACAGATACTTACATACAGACACTTACATACAGACACTTACATACAGACACTTACATACAGACACTTACATATAGACACTTACATACAGACCCTTACATACAGACACTTAGACACTTACATACTGACACTTACATACAGACTCTTACATAGAGACACTTACATACAGACAGTTAGACACGTACATACAGACACTTGCATACATACTCTTACATAAAGACACTTACATACAGACAATTACATACAGACACTTACCTTGAGACACGTACATACAGACACTTACATACAGACACTTACATACAGACACATACAGACACTGAGACACTTACATAGAGACACTACTTACAGACACTTACATACAGAAGCTTACATACAGACACTTACATACAGACACTTATATACAGACACTTACATACAGACACTTACATACAGACACTTACATACACTACACTGAAACACTTACATAGACACATACAGAAACTTACATACACTTACATACAGACACTTACATACAGACACTTACATACACTTACATACAGACACTGAGACACTTACATACAGACACTTACATACAGACACTTAAATACAGACACTGAGACACTTACATAGACACATACAGACGCTTACATACAGACACTTACATACAGACACTGAGACACTTACATAGACACTTACATACAGAAACTTACATACACTTACATACAGACACTTACATACAGACACTTATATACAGACACTTACATACAGACAGTTACATACAGACACTTACATACAGACACTTACATACAGACACTGAAACACTTACATAGACACTTACATACAGAAACTTACATACACTTACATACAGACACTTACATACAGACACTGAAACACTTATATAGACACATACAGAAACTTACATACACTTACATACAGACACTTACATACAGACACTTACATACACTTACATACAGACACTGAGACACTTCCATACAGACACTTACATACAGACACTTAAATACAGACACTGAGACACTTACATAGACACATACAGACGTTTACATACAGACACTTACATACAGACACTGAGACACTTACATAGACACTTACATACAGAAACTTACATACACTTACATACAGACACTTACATACAGACACTGAGACACTTACATAGACACTTACATACAGAAACTTACATACACTTACATACAGACACTTACATACAGACACTTATATACAGACACTTACATACAGACAGTTACATACAGACACTTACATACAGACACTTACATACAGACACTGAAACACTTACATAGACACTTACATACAGAAACTTACATACACTTACATACAGACACTGAGACACTTACATACAGACACTTACATACAGACACTTACATACACTTACATACAGACACTTACATACAGACACTTATATACAGACACTTACATACAGACACTTACATACAGACACTGAGACACTTACATAGACACTTACATACAGAAACTTACATACAGAAACTTACATGCACTTACATACAGACACTTACATACAGACACTTATATACAGACACTTACATACAGACAGTTACATACAGACACTTACATACAGACACTGAAACACTTACATAGACACTTACATACAGAAACTTACATACACTTACATACAGACACTGAGACACTTACATACAGACACTTACATACAGACACTTACATACACTTACATACAAACACTGAGACACTTACATACAGACACTTACATACAGACACTTAAATACAGACACTGAGACACTTACATAGACACATACAGACGCTTACATACAGACACTTACATACAGACACTGAGACACTTACATACAGACACTTACATACAGACACTGTGACACTGACATACAGACACTTACATACAGACACTTACATTGAGACACTTACATACAGAAACTTACATAGAGACACTACTTACAGACACTTACATACAGAAGCTTACATACAGACACTTACATACAGACACTGAGACACTTACATACAGACACTTACATACAGACACTGAGACACTTACATACAGACACTTACAAACAGGCACTTACATACAGACACTTACATACAGACACTTACAAACATACACTTACATACAGAAACTTACATACAGACACTTACATACAGATACTTACATACAGACACTTACAGACACTTACATACAGCCACTTACATGAAGACACTTACATACAGACACTTACATACAGACCCTTACATACAGACACTTAGACACTTACATACTGACACTTACATACAGACTCTTACATAGAGATACTTACATACAGACACTTAGACACGTACATACAGACACTTGCATACAGACTCTTACATAAAGACACTTACATACAGACAATTACATACAGACACTTACCTTGAGACACGTACATACAGACACTTACATACAGACACTGAGACACTTACATAGAGACACTACTTACAGACACTTACATACAGAAGCTTACATACAGACACTTACATACAGACACTTATATACAGACACTTACATACAGACACTTACATACAGACACTTACATACAGACACTTACATACAGACACTGAAACACTTACATAGACACATACAGAAAGTTACATACACTTACATACAGACACTTACATACAGACACTTACATACACTTACATACAGACACTGAGACACTTACATACAGACACTTACATACAGACACTGAGACACTTACATACAGACACTTACATACAGACACTTACAAACATACACTTACATACAGAAACTTACATACAGACACTTAGATACAGATACTTACATACAGACACTTACAGACACTTACATACAGCCACTTACATACAGACGCTTACATACAGACACTTACATACAGACACTTACATACAGACACAAACAGACACTTACATACAGACACTTACATACAGACACTAAGACACTTACATACAGACACTTACACACAGACATTTACATACAGATACTTACATACAGACACTTACATACAGACACTTACATACAGACACTTACATACAGACACTTACATATAGACACTTACATACAGACCCTTACATACAGACACTTAGACACTTACATACTGACACTTACATACAGACTCTTACATAGAGACACTTACATACAGACAGTTAGACACGTACATACAGACACTTGCATACATACTCTTACATAAAGACACTTACATACAGACAATTACATACAGACACTTACCTTGAGACACGTACATACAGACACTTACATACAGACACTTACATACAGACACATACAGACACTGAGACACTTACATAGAGACACTACTTACAGACACTTACATACAGAAGCTTACATACAGACACTTACATACAGACACTTATATACAGACACTTACATACAGACACTTACATACAGACACTTACATACACTACACTGAAACACTTACATAGACACATACAGAAACTTACATACACTTACATACAGACACTTACATACAGACACTTACATACACTTACATACAGACACTGAGACACTTACATACAGACACTTACATACAGACACTTAAATACAGACACTGAGACACTTACATAGACACATACAGACGCTTACATACAGACACTTACATACAGACACTGAGACACTTACATAGACACTTACATACAGAAACTTACATACACTTACATACAGACACTTACATACAGACACTTATATACAGACACTTACATACAGACAGTTACATACAGACACTTACATACAGACACTTACATACAGACACTGAAACACTTACATAGACACTTACATACAGAAACTTACATACACTTACATACAGACACTTACATACAGACACTGAAACACTTATATAGACACATACAGAAACTTACATACACTTACATACAGACACTTACATACAGACACTTACATACACTTACATACAGACACTGAGACACTTCCATACAGACACTTACATACAGACACTTAAATACAGACACTGAGACACTTACATAGACACATACAGACGTTTACATACAGACACTTACATACAGACACTGAGACACTTACATAGACACTTACATACAGAAACTTACATACACTTACATACAGACACTTACATACAGACACTGAGACACTTACATAGACACTTACATACAGAAACTTACATACACTTACATACAGACACTTACATACAGACACTTATATACAGACACTTACATACAGACAGTTACATACAGACACTTACATACAGACACTTACATACAGACACTGAAACACTTACATAGACACTTACATACAGAAACTTACATACACTTACATACAGACACTGAGACACTTACATACAGACACTTACATACAGACACTTACATACACTTACATACAGACACTTACATACAGACACTTATATACAGACACTTACATACAGACACTTACATACAGACACTGAGACACTTACATAGACACTTACATACAGAAACTTACATACAGAAACTTACATGCACTTACATACAGACACTTACATACAGACACTTATATACAGACACTTACATACAGACAGTTACATACAGACACTTACATACAGACACTGAAACACTTACATAGACACTTACATACAGAAACTTACATACACTTACATACAGACACTGAGACACTTACATACAGACACTTACATACAGACACTTACATACACTTACATACAAACACTGAGACACTTACATACAGACACTTACATACAGACACTTAAATACAGACACTGAGACACTTACATAGACACATACAGACGCTTACATACAGACACTTACATACAGACACTGAGACACTTACATACAGACACTTACATACAGACACTGTGACACTGACATACAGACACTTACATACAGACACTTACATTGAGACACTTACATACAGAAACTTACATAGAGACACTACTTACAGACACTTACATACAGAAGCTTACATACAGACACTTACATACAGACACTGAGACACTTACATACAGACACTTACATACAGACACTGAGACACTTACATACAGACACTTACAAACAGGCACTTACATACAGACACTTACATACAGACACTTACAAACATACACTTACATACAGAAACTTACATACAGACACTTACATACAGATACTTACATACAGACACTTACAGACACTTACATACAGCCACTTACATGAAGACACTTACATACAGACACTTACATACAGACCCTTACATACAGACACTTAGACACTTACATACTGACACTTACATACAGACTCTTACATAGAGATACTTACATACAGACACTTAGACACGTACATACAGACACTTGCATACAGACTCTTACATAAAGACACTTACATACAGACAATTACATACAGACACTTACCTTGAGACACGTACATACAGACACTTACATACAGACACTGAGACACTTACATAGAGACACTACTTACAGACACTTACATACAGAAGCTTACATACAGACACTTACATACAGACACTTATATACAGACACTTACATACAGACACTTACATACAGACACTTACATACAGACACTTACATACAGACACTGAAACACTTACATAGACACATACAGAAAGTTACATACACTTACATACAGACACTTACATACAGACACTTACATACACTTACATACAGACACTGAGACACTTACATACAGACACTTACATACAGACACTGAGACACTTACATACAGACACTTACATACAGACACTTACAAACATACACTTACATACAGAAACTTACATACAGACACTTAGATACAGATACTTACATACAGACACTTACAGACACTTACATACAGCCACTTACATACAGACGCTTACATACAGACACTTACATACAGACACTTACATACAGACACAAACAGACACTTACATACAGACACTTACATACAGACACTAAGACACTTACATACAGACACTTACACACAGACATTTACATACAGATACTTACATACAGACACTTACATACAGACACTTACATACAGACACTTACATACAGACACTTACATATAGACACTTACATACAGACCCTTACATACAGACACTTAGACACTTACATACTGACACTTACATACAGACTCTTACATAGAGACACTTACATACAGACAGTTAGACACGTACATACAGACACTTGCATACATACTCTTACATAAAGACACTTACATACAGACAATTACATACAGACACTTACCTTGAGACACGTACATACAGACACTTACATACAGACACTTACATACAGACACATACAGACACTGAGACACTTACATAGAGACACTACTTACAGACACTTACATACAGAAGCTTACATACAGACACTTACATACAGACACTTATATACAGACACTTACATACAGACACTTACATACAGACACTTACATACACTACACTGAAACACTTACATAGACACATACAGAAACTTACATACACTTACATACAGACACTTACATACAGACACTTACATACACTTACATACAGACACTGAGACACTTACATACAGACACTTACATACAGACACTTAAATACAGACACTGAGACACTTACATAGACACATACAGACGCTTACATACAGACACTTACATACAGACACTGAGACACTTACATAGACACTTACATACAGAAACTTACATACACTTACATACAGACACTTACATACAGACACTTATATACAGACACTTACATACAGACAGTTACATACAGACACTTACATACAGACACTTACATACAGACACTGAAACACTTACATAGACACTTACATACAGAAACTTACATACACTTACATACAGACACTTACATACAGACACTGAAACACTTATATAGACACATACAGAAACTTACATACACTTACATACAGACACTTACATACAGACACTTACATACACTTACATACAGACACTGAGACACTTCCATACAGACACTTACATACAGACACTTAAATACAGACACTGAGACACTTACATAGACACATACAGACGTTTACATACAGACACTTACATACAGACACTGAGACACTTACATAGACACTTACATACAGAAACTTACATACACTTACATACAGACACTTACATACAGACACTGAGACACTTACATAGACACTTACATACAGAAACTTACATACACTTACATACAGACACTTACATACAGACACTTATATACAGACACTTACATACAGACAGTTACATACAGACACTTACATACAGACACTTACATACAGACACTGAAACACTTACATAGACACTTACATACAGAAACTTACATACACTTACATACAGACACTGAGACACTTACATACAGACACTTACATACAGACACTTACATACACTTACATACAGACACTTACATACGGACACTTATATACAGACACTTACATACAGACACTTACATACAGACACTGAGACACTTACATAGACACTTACATACAGAAACTTACATACAGAAACTTACATGCACTTACATACAGACACTTACATACAGACACTTATATACAGACACTTACATACAGACAGTTACATACAGACACTTACATACAGACACTGAAACACTTACATAGACACTTACATACAGAAACTTACATACACTTACATACAGACACTGAGACACTTACATACAGACACTTACATACAGACACTTACATACACTTACATACAAACACTGAGACACTTACATACAGACACTTACATACAGACACTTAAATACAGACACTGAGACACTTACATAGACACATACAGACGCTTACATACAGACACTTACATACAGACACTGAGACACTTACATACAGACACTTACATACAGACACTGTGACACTGACATACAGACACTTACATACAGACACTTACATTGAGACACTTACATACAGAAACTTACATAGAGACACTACTTACAGACACTTACATACAGAAGCTTACATACAGACACTTACATACAGACACTGAGACACTTACATACAGACACTTACATACAGACACTGAGACACTTACATACAGACACTTACATACAGGCACTTATATACAGACACTTACATACAGACACTTACAAACAGGCACTTACATACAGACACTTACATACAGACACTTACAAACATACACTTACATACAGAAACTTACATACAGACACTTACATACAGATACTTACATACAGACACTTACAGACACTTACATACAGCCACTTACATGAAGACACTTACATACAGACACTTACATACAGACCCTTACATACAGACACTTAGACACTTACATACTGACACTTACATACAGACTCTTACATAGAGATACTTACATACAGACACTTAGACACGTACATACAGACACTTGCATACAGACTCTTACATAAAGACACTTACATACAGACAATTACATACAGACACTTACCTTGAGACACGTACATACAGACACTTACATACAGACACTGAGACACTTACATAGAGACACTACTTACAGACACTTACATACAGAAGCTTACATACAGACACTTACATACAGACACTTATATACAGACACTTACATACAGACACTTACATACAGACACTTACATACAGACACTTACATACAGACACTGAAACACTTACATAGACACATACAGAAAGTTACATACACTTACATACAGACACTTACATACAGACACTTACATACACTTACATACAGACACTGAGACACTTACATACAGACACTTACATACAGACACTGAGACACTTACATACAGACACTTACATACAGGCACTTATATACAGACACTTACATACAGACACTTACAAACAGGCACTTACATACAGACACTTACATACAGACACTTACAAACATACACTTACATACAGAAACTTACATACAGACACTTACATACAGATACTTACATACAGACACTTACAGACACTTACATACAGCCACTTACATGAAGACACTTACATACAGACACTTACATACAGACCCTTACATACAGACACTTAGACACTTACATACTGACACTTACATACAGACTCTTACATAGAGATACTTACATACAGACACTTAGACACGTACATACAGACACTTGCATACAGACTCTTACATAAAGACACTTACATACAGACAATTACATACAGACACTTACCTTGAGACACGTACATACAGACACTTACATACAGACACTTACATTGAGACACTTACATACAGACACTTACATACAGACACTGAGACACTTACATAGAGACACTACTTACAGACACTTACATACAGAAGCTTACATACAGACACTTACATACAGACACTTATATACAGACACTTACATACAGACACTTACATACAGACACTTACATACAGACACTGAAACACTTACATAGACACATACAGAAACTTACATACACTTACATACAGACACTTACATACAGACACTTACATACACTTACATACAGACACTGAGACACTTACATACAGACACTTACATACAGACACTTAAATACAGACACTGAAACACTTACATAGACACATACAGACGCTTACATACAGACACTTACATACAGACACTGAGACACATAGACACTTACATACAGAAACTTACATACACTTACATACAGACACTTACATACAGACACTTATATACAGACACTTACATACAGACAGTTACATACCGACACTTACATACAGACACTTACATACAGACACTGAAACACTTACATAGACACTTACATACAGAAACTTACATACACTTACATACAGACACTGAGACACATACAGACACTTACATACAGACACTTACATACACTTACATACAGACACTTACATACAGACACTTATATACAGACACTTACATTCAGACAGTTACATACAGACACTTACATACAGACACTGAGACACTTACATAGACACTTACATACAGAAACTTACTTGCACTTACATACAGACACTTACATACAGACACTTATATACAGACACTTACATTGAGACACTTACATACAGACACTTACATACAGACACTGAGACACTTACATAGAGACACTACTTACAGACACTTACATACAGAAGCTTACATACAGACACTTACATACAGACACTTATATACAGACACTTACATACAGACACTTACATACAGACACTTACATACAGACACTTACATACAGACACTGAAACACTTACATAGACACATACAGAAAGTTACATACACTTACATACAGACACTTACATACAGACACTTACATACACTTACATACAGACACTGAGACACTTACATACAGACACTTACATACAGACACTGAGACACTTACATACAGACACTTACATACAGGCACTTATATACAGACACTTACATACAGACACTTACAAACAGGCACTTACATACAGACACTTACATACAGACACTTACAAACATACACTTACATACAGAAACTTACATACAGACACTTAGATACAGATACTTACATACAGACACTTACAGACACTTACATACAGCCACTTACATACAGACGCTTACATACAGACACTTACATACAGACACTTACATACAGACACAAACAGACACTTACATACAGACACTTACATACAGACACTAAGACACTTACATACAGACACTTACACACAGACATTTACATACAGATACTTACATACAGACACTTACATACAGACACTTACATACAGACACTTACATACAGACACTTACATATAGACACTTACATACAGACCCTTACATACAGACACTTAGACACTTACATACTGACACTTACATACAGACTCTTACATAGAGACACTTACATACAGACAGTTAGACACGTACATACAGACACTTGCATACATACTCTTACATAAAGACACTTACATACAGACAATTACATACAGACACTTACCTTGAGACACGTACATACAGACACTTACATACAGACACTTACATACAGACACATACAGACACTGAGACACTTACATAGAGACACTACTTACAGACACTTACATACAGAAGCTTACATACAGACACTTACATACAGACACTTATATACAGACACTTACATACAGACACTTACATACAGACACTTACATACACTACACTGAAACACTTACATAGACACATACAGAAACTTACATACACTTACATACAGACACTTACATACAGACACTTACATACACTTACATACAGACACTGAGACACTTACATACAGACACTTACATACAGACACTTAAATACAGACACTGAGACACTTACATAGACACATACAGACGCTTACATACAGACACTTACATACAGACACTGAGACACTTACATAGACACTTACATACAGAAACTTACATACACTTACATACAGACACTTACATACAGACACTTATATACAGACACTTACATACAGACAGTTACATACAGACACTTACATACAGACACTTACATACAGACACTGAAACACTTACATAGACACTTACATACAGAAACTTACATACACTTACATACAGACACTGAGACACTTACATACAGACACTTACATACAGACACTTACATACACTTACATACAGACACTTACATACAGACACTTATATACAGACACTTACATTCAGACAGTTACATACAGACACTTACATACAGACACTGAGACACTTACATAGACACTTACATACAGAAACTTACATACACTTACATACAGACACTTACATACAGACACTTATATACAGACACTTACATACAGACAGTTACATACAGACACTTACATACAGACACTTACATACAGACACTGAAACACTTACATAGACACTTACATACAGAAACTTACATACACTTACATACAGACACTGAGACACTTACATACAGACACTTACATACAGACACTTAAATACAGACACTGAGACACTTACATAGACACATACAGACGCTTACATACAGACACTTACATACAGACACTTAGACACTTACATACTGACACTTACATACAGACTCTTACATAGAGACACTTACATACAGACACTTAGACACGTACATACAGACACTTGCATACAGACTCTTACATAAAGACACTTACATACAGACAATTACATACAGACACTTACCTTGAGACACGTACATACAGACACTTACATACAGACACTTACATTGAGACACTTACATACAGACACATACAGACACTGAGACACTTACATAGAGACACTACTTACAGACACTTACATACAGAAGCTTACATACAGACACTTACATACAGACACTTATATACAGACACTTACATACAGACACTTACATACAGACACTTACATACAGACACTGAAACACTTACATAGACACATACAGAAACTTACATACACTTACATACAGACACTTACATACAGACACTTACATACACTTACATACTGACACTGAGACACTTACATACAGACACTTACATACAGACACTTAAATACAGACACTGAGACACTTACATAGACACATACAGACGCTTACATACAGACACTTACATACAGACACTGAGACACTTACATACAGACACTTACATACAGACACTGTGACACTGACATACAGACACTTACATACAGACACTTACATTGAGACACTTACATACAGAAACTTACATAGAGACACTACTTACAGACACTTACATACAGAAGCTTACATACAGACACTTACATACAGACACTGAGACACTTACATACAGACACTTACATACAGACACTGAGACACTTACATACAGACACTTACATACAGGCACTTATATACAGACACTTACATACAGACACTTACAAACATACACTTACATACAGAAACTTACATACAGACACTTAGATACAGATACTTACATACAGACACTTACATACAGCCACTTACATACAGACGCTTACATACAGACACTTACATACAGACACTTACATACAGACACTTACATACAGACACAATCAGACACTTACATACAGACACTTACATACAGACACTAAGACACTTACATACAGACACTTACACACAGACATTTACATACAGATACTTAAATACAGACACTTACATACAGACACTTACATACAGACACTTACATACAGACACTTACATATAGACACTTACATACAGACCCTTACATACAGACACTTAGACACTTACATACTGACACTTACATACAGACTCTTACATAGAGACACTTACATACAGACACTTAGACACGTACATACAGACACTTGCATACAGACTCTTACATAAAGACACTTACATACAGACAATTACATACAGACACTTACCTTGAGACACGTACATACAGACACTTACATACAGAAGCTTACATACAGACACTTACATACAGACACTTATATACAGACACTTACATACAGACACTTACATACAGACACTTACATACAGACACTGAAACACTTACATAGACACATACAGAAACTTACATACACTTACATACAGACACTTACATACAGACACTTACATACACTTACATACAGACACTGAGACACTTACATACAGACACTTACATACAGACACTTAAATACAGACACTGAGACACTTACATAGACACATACAGACGCTTACATACAGACACTTACATACAGACACTGAGACACTTACATAGACACTTACATACAGAAACTTACATACACTTACATACAGACACTTACATACAGACACTTACATACAGACACTGAAACACTTACATAGACACTTACATACAGAAACTTACATACACTTACATACAGACACTGAGACACTTACATACAGACACTTACATACAGACACTTACATACACTTACATACAGACACTTACATACAGACACTTATATACAGACACTTACATACAGACACTTACATACAGACACTGAGACACTTACATAGACACTTACATACAGAAACTTACATACAGAAACTTACATACACTTACATACAGACACTTACATACAGACACTTATATACAGACACTTACATACAGACAGTTACATACAGACACTTACATACAGACACTTACATACAGACACTGAAACACTTACATAGACACTTACATACAGAAACTTACATACACTTACATACAGACACTGAGACACTTACAAACAGGCACTTACATACAGACACTTACATACAGACACTTACATACAGACACTTACATACAGAAACTTACATACAGACACTTACATACAGATACTTACATACAGACACTTACAGACACTTACATACAGCCACTTACATACAGACACTTACATACAGACACTTACATACAGACACTTACATACAGACACAAACAGACACTTACATACAGACACTTACATACAGACACTAAGACACTTACATACAGACACTTACACACAGACATTTACATACAGATACTTACATACAGAAACTTACATACAGACACTGAGACACTTACATAGAGACACTACTTACAGACACTTACATACAGAAGCTTACATACAGACACTTACATACAGACACTGAGACACTTACATACAGACACTTACATACAGACACTGAGACACTTACATACAGACACTTACATACAGGCACTTATATACAGACACTTACATACAGACACTTACAAACAGGCACTTACATACAGACACTTACATACAGACACTTACATACAGACACTTACATACAGAAACTTACATACAGACACTTACATACAGATACTTACATACAGACACTTACAGACACTTACATACAGCCACTTACATACAGACACTTACATACAGACACAAACAGACACTTACATACAGACACTTACATACAGACACTAAGACACTTACATACAGACACTTACACACAGACATTTACATACAGATACTTACATACAGACACTTACATACAGACACTTATATACAGACACTTACATACAGACACTTACATACAGGCACTTATATACAGACACTTACATACAGACACTTACAAACAGGCACTTACATACAGACACTTACATACAGACACTTACAAACATACACTTACATACAGAAACTTACATACAGACACTTAGATACAGATACTTACATACAGACACTTACAGACACTTACATACAGCCACTTACATACAGACGCTTACATACATACACTTACATACAGACACTTACATACAGACACAAACAGACACTTACATACAGACACTTACATACAGACACTAAGACACTTACATACAGACACTTACACACAGACATTTACATACAGATACTTACATACAGACACTTACATACAGATACTTACATACAGACACTTACATACAGACACTTACATATAGACACTTACATACAGACCCTTACATACAGACACTTAGACACTTACATACTGACACTTACATACAGACTCTTACATAGAGACACTTACATACAGACACTTAGACACGTACATACAGACACTTGCATACAGACTCTTACATAAAGACACTTACATACAGACAATTACATACAGACACTTACCTTGAGACACGTACATACAGACACTTACATACAGACACTTACATACAGACACATACAGACACTGAGACACTTATATAGAGACACTACTTACAGACACTTACATACAGAAGCTTACATACAGACACTTATATACAGACACTTACATACAGACACTTACATACAGACACTTACATACAGACACTTACATACAGACACTGAAACACTTACATAGACACATACAGAAACTTACATACACTTACATACAGACACTTACATACAGACACTTACATACACTTACATACAGACACTGAGACACTTACATACAGACACTTACATACAGACACTTAAATACAGACACTGAGACACTTACATAGACACATACAGACGCTTACATACAGACACTTACATACAGACACTGAGACACTTACATAGACACTTACATACAGAAACTTACATACACTTACATACAGACACTTACATACAGACACTTATATACAGACACTTACATACAGACAGTTACATACAGACACTTACATACAGACACTTACATACAGACACTGAAACACTTACATAGACACTTACATACAGAAACTTACATACACTTACATACAGACACTGAGACACTTACATACAGACACTTACATACAGACACTTACATACACTTACATACAGACACTTATATACAGACACTTACATTCAGACAGTTACATACAGACACATACAGACACTGAGACACTTACATAGACACTTACATACAGAAACTTACACTTACATACAGACACTTACATACAGACACTTATATACAGACACTTACATACAGACAGTTACATACAGACACTTACATACAGACACTTACATACAGACACTGAAACACTTACATAGACACTTACATACAGAAACTTACATACACTTACATACAGACACTGAGACACTTACATACAGACACTTACATACAGACACTTAAATACAGACACTGAGACACTTACATAGACACATACAGACGCTTACATACAGACACTTACATACAGACACTGAGACACTTACATACAGACACTTACATATAGACACTTACATACAGACCCTTACATACAGACACTTAGACACTTACATACTGACACTTACATACAGACTCTTACATAGAGACACTTACATACAGACACTTAGACACGTACATACAGACACTTGCATACAGTATCTTACATAAAGACACTTACATACAGACAATTACATACAGACACTTACCTTGAGACACGTACATACAGACACTTACATACAGACACTTACATTGAGACACTTACATACAGACACATACAGACACTGAGACACTTACATAGAGACACTACTTACAGACACTTACATACAGAAGCTTACATACAGACACTTACATACAGACACTTATATACAGACACTTACATACAGACACTTACATACAGACACTTACATACAGACACTGAAACACTTACATAGACACATACAGAAACTTACATACACTTACATACAGACACTTACATACAGACACTTACATACACTTACATACAGACACTGAGACACTTACATACAGACACTTACATACAGACACTTAAATACAGACACTGAGACACTTACATAGACACATACAGACGCTTACATACAGACACTTACATACAGACACTGAGACACATAGACACTTACATACAGAAACTTACATACACTTACATACAGACACTTACATACAGACACTTATATACAGACACTTACATACAGACAGTTACATACAGACACTTACATACAGACACTTACATACAGACACTGAAACACTTACATAGACACTTACATACAGAAACTTACATACACTTACATACAGACACTGAGACACTTACATACAGACACTTACATACAGACACTTACATACACTTACATACAGACACTTACATACAGACACTTATATACAGACACTTACATTCAGACAGTTACATACAGACACTTACATACAGACACTGAGACACATAGACACTTACATACAGAAACTTACATACACTTACATACAGACACTTACATACAGACACTTATATACAGACACTTACATACAGACAGTTACATACAGACAGTTACATACAGACACTTACATACAGACACTTACATACAGACACTGAAACACTTACATAGACACTTACATACAGAAACTTACATACACTTACATACCGACACTGAGACACTTACATACAGACACTTACATACAGACACTTAAATACAGACACTGAGACACTTACATAGACACATGCAGACGCTTACATACAGACACTTACATACAGACACTGAGACACTTACATACAGACACTTACATATAGACACTTACATACAGACCCTTACATACAGACACTTAGACACTTACATACTGACACTTACATACAGACTCTTACATAAAGACACTTACATACAGACAATTACATACAGACACTTACCTTGAGACACGTACATACAGACACTTACATACAGACACTTACATTGAGACACTTACATACAGACACATACAGACACTGAGACACTTACATAGAGACACTACTTACAGACACTTACATACAGAAGCTTACATACAGACACTTACATACAGACACTCATATACAGACACTTACATACAGACACTTACATACAGACACTGAAACACTTACATAGACACATACAGAAACTTACATACACTTACATACAGACACTTACATACAGACACTTACATACACTTACATACAGACACTGAGACACTTACATACAGACACTTACATACAGACACTTAAATACAGACACTGAGACACTTACATAGACACATACAGACGCTTACATACAGACACTTACATACAGACACTGAGACACATAGACACTTACATACAGAAACTTACATACACTTACATACAGACACTTACATACAGACACTTATATACAGACACTTACATACAGACAGTTACATACAGACACTTACATACAGACACTTACATACAGACACTGAAACACTTACATAGACACTTACATTCAGAAACTTACATACACTTACATACAGACACTGAGACACTTACATACAGACACTTACATACAGACACTTACATACACTTACATACAGACACTTACATACAGACACTTATATACAGACACTTACATTCAGACAGTTACATACAGACAGTTACATACAGACACTTACATACAGACACTGAGACACTTACATAGACACTTACATACAGAAACTTACATACACTTACATACAGACACTTACATACAGACACTTATATACAGACACTTACATACAGACAGTTACATACAGACACTTACATACAGACACTTACATACAGACACTGAAACACTTACATAGACACTTACATACAGAAACTTACATACACTTACATACAGACACTGAGATACTTACATACAGACACTTACATACAGACACTTAAATACAGACACTGAGACACTTACATACACATACAGACGCTTACATACAGACACTTACATAAGACACTGAGACACTTACATACAGACACTTACATACAGACACTGTGACACTGACATACAGACACTTACATACAGACACTTACATTGAGACACTTACATACAGAAACTTACATAGAGACACTACTTACAGACACTTACATACAGAAGCTTACATACAGACACTTACATACAGACACTGAGACACTTACATACAGACACTTACATACAGACACTGAGACACTTACATACAGACACTTACAGACACTTACATACAGACACTTACATACAGACACTTACAAACATACACTTACATACAGAAACTTACATACAGACACAAACAGACACTTACATACAGACACTTACATACAGACACTAAGACACTTACATACAGACACTTACACACAGACATTTACATACAGATACTTACATACAGACACTTACATACAGACACTTACATACAGACACTTACATACAGACACTTACATATAGACACTTACATACAGACCCTTACATACAGACACTTAGACACTTACATACTGACACTTACATACAGACTCTTACATAGAGACACTTACATACAGACACTTAGAAACGTACATACAGACACTTGCATACAGACTCTTACATAAAGACACTTACATACAGACAATTACATACAGACACTTACCTTGAGACACGTACATACAGACACTTACATACAGACACTTACATTGAGACACTTACATACAGACACATACAGACACTGAGACACTTACATAGAGACACTACTTACAGACACTTACATACAGAAGCTTACATACAGACACTTACATACAGACACTTATATACAGACACTTACATACAGACACTTACATACAGACACTTACATACAGACACTTACATACAGACACTGAAACACTTACATAGACACATACAGAAACTTACATACACTTACATACAGACGTTTACATACAGACACTTACATACACTTACATACAGACACTGAGACACTTACATACAGACACTTACATACAGACACTTAAATACAGACACTGAGACACTTACATAGACACATACAGACGCTTACATACAGACACTTACATACAGACACTGAGACACTTACATAGACACTTACATACAGAAACTTACATACACTTACATACAGACACTTACATACAGACACTTATATACAGACACTTACATACAGACACTGAAACACTTACATAGACACTTACATACAGAAACTTACATACACTTACATACAGACACTGAGACACTTACATACAGACACTTACATACACTTACATACAGACACTTACATACAGACACTTATATACAGACACTTACATACAGACACTTACATACAGACACTGAGACACTTACATAGACACTTACATACAGAAACTTGCATACAGAAACTTACATACACTTACATACAGACACTTACATACAGACACTTACATACAGACAGTTACATACAGACACTTACATACAGACACTTACATACAGACACTGAAACACTTACATAGACACTTACATACAGAAACTTACATACACTTACATACAGACACTGAGACACTTACATACAGACACTTACATACAGACACTTACATACACTTACATACAGACACTGAGACACTTACATACAGACACTTACATACAGACACTTAAATACAGACACTGAGACACTTACATAGACACATACAGACGCTTACATACAGACACTTACATACAGACACTGAGACACTTACATACAGACACTTACATACAGACACTGTGACACTGACATACAGACACTTACATACAGACACTTACATTGAGACACTTACATACAGCAACTTACATAGAGACACTACTTACAGACACTTACATACAGAAGCTTACATACAGACACTTACATACAGACACTGAGACACTTACATACAGACACTTACATACAGACACTGAGACACTTACATACAGACACTTACATACAGGCACTTATATACAGACACTTACATACAGACACTTACAAACAGGCACTTACATACAGACACTTACATACAGACACTTACAAACATACACTTACATACAGAAACTTACATACAGACACTTACATACAGATACTTACATACAGACACTTACAGACACTTACATACAGCCACTTACATGAAGACACTTACATACAGACACTTACATACAGACCCTTACATACAGACACTTAGACACTTACATACTGACACTTACATACAGACTCTTACATAGAGATACTTACATACAGACACTTAGACACGTACATACAGACACTTGCATACAGACTCTTACATAAAGACACTTACATACAGACAATTACATACAGACACTTACCTTGAGACACGTACATACAGACACTTACATACAGACACTTACATACAGACACTTACATACAGACACTTACATACAGACACTGAGACACTTACATAGAGACACTACTTACAGACACTTACATACAGAAGCTTACATACAGACACTTACATACAGACACTTATATACAGACACTTACATACAGACACTTACATACAGACACTTACATACAGACACTTACATACAGACACTGAAACACTTACATAGACACATACAGAAAGTTACATACACTTACATACAGACACTTACATACAGACACTTACATACACTTACATACAGACACTGAGACACTTACATACAGACACTTACATACAGACACTGAGACACTTACATACAGACACTTACATACAGGCACTTATATACAGACACTTACATACAGACACTTACAAACAGGCACTTACATACAGACACTTACATACAGACACTTACAAACATACACTTACATACAGAAACTTACATACAGACACTTACATACAGATACTTACATACAGACACTTACAGACACTTACATACAGCCACTTACATGAAGACACTTACATACAGACACTTACATACAGACCCTTACATACAGACACTTAGACACTTACATACTGACACTTACATACAGACTCTTACATAGAGATACTTACATACAGACACTTAGACACGTACATACAGACACTTGCATACAGACTCTTACATAAAGACACTTACATACAGACAATTACATACAGACACTTACCTTGAGACACGTACATACACACACTTACATACAGACACTTACATTGAGACACTTACATACAGACACTTACATACAGACACTTACATACAGACACAAACAGACACTTACATACAGACACTTACATACAGACACTAAGACACTTACATACAGACACTTACACACAGACATTTACATACAGATACTTACATACAGACACTTACATACAGACACTTACATACAGACACTTACATACAGACACTTACATATAGACACTTACATACAGACCCTTACATACAGACACTTAGACACTTACATACTGACACTTACATACAGACTCTTACATAGAGACACTTACATACAGACACTTAGACACGTACATACAGACACTTGCATACAGACTCTTACATAAAGACACTTACATACAGACAATTACATACAGACACTTACCTTGAGACACGTACATACAGACACTTACATACAGACACTTACATTGAGACACTTACATACAGACACATACAGACACTGAGACACTTACATAGAGACACTACTTACAGACACTTACATACAGAAGCTTACATACAGACACTTACATACAGACACTTATATACAGACACTTACATACAGACACTTACATACAGACACTTACATACAGACACTGAAACACTTACATAGACACATACAGAAACTTACATACACTTACATACAGACACTTACATACAGACACTTACATACACTTACATACAGACACTGAGACACTTACATACAGACACTTACATACAGACACTTAAATACAGACACTGAGACACTTACATAGACACATACAGACGCTTACATACAGACACTTACATACAGACACTGAGACACTTACATAGACACTTACATACAGAAACTTACATACACTTACATACAGACACTTACATACAGACACTTACATACAGACACTGAAACACTTACATACAGAAACTTACATACACTTACATACAGACACTGAGACACTTACATACAGACACTTACATACAGACACTTACATACACTTACATACAGACACTTACATACAGACACTTATATACAGACACTTACATACAGACACTTACATACAGACACTGAGACACTTACATAGACACTTACATACAGAAACTTACATACAGAAACTTACATACACTTACATACAGACACTTACATACAGACACTTATATACAGACACTTACATACAGACAGTTACATACAGACACTTACATACAGACACTTACATACAGACACTGAAACACTTACATAGACACTTACATACAGAAACTTACATACACTTACATACAGACACTGAGACACTTACAAACAGGCACTTACATACAGACACTTACATACAGACACTTACAGACACTTACATACAGCCACTTACATACAGACACAAACAGACACTTACATACAGACACTTACATACAGACACTAAGACACTTACATACAGACACTTACACACAGACATTTACATACAGATACTTACATACAGAAACTTACATACAGACACTGAGACACTTACATAGAGACACTACTTACAGACACTTACATACAGAAGCTTACATACAGACACTTACATACAGACACTGAGACACTTACATACGGACACTTACATACAGACACTGAGACACTTACATACAGACACTTACATACAGGCACTTATATACAGACACTTACATACAGACACTTACATACAGACACTTACAAACAGGCACTTACATACAGACACTTACATACAGACACTTACATACAGACACTTACATACAGAAACTTACATACAGACACTTACATACAGATACTTACATACAGACACTTACAGACACTTACATACAGCCACTTACATACAGACACTTACATACAGACACAAACAGACACTTACATACAGACACTTACATACAGACACTAAGACACTTACATACAGACACTTACACACAGACATTTACATACAGATACTTACATACAGACACTTACATACGGACACTTATATACAGACACTTACATACAGACACTTACATACAGGCACTTATATACAGACACTTACATACAGACACTTACAAACAGGCACTTACATACAGACACTTACATACAGACACTTACAAACATACACTTACATACAGAAACTTACATACAGACACTTAGATACAGATACTTACATACAGACACTTACAGACACTTACATACAGCCACTTACATACAGACGCTTACATACAGACACTTACATACAGACACTTACATACAGACACAAACAGACACTTACATACAGACACTTACATACAGACACTAAGACACTTACATACAGACACTTACACACAGACATTTACATACAGACACTTACATACAGACACTTACATACAGACACTTACATACAGACACTTACATATAGACACTTACATACAGACCCTTACATACAGACACTTAGACACTTACATACTGACACTTACATACAGACTCTTACATAGAGACACTTACATACAGACACTTAGACACGTACATAGAGACACTTGCATACAGACTCTTACATAAAGACACTTACATACAGACAATTACATACAGACACTTACCTTGAGACACGTACATACAGACACTTACATACAGACACTTACATACAGACACATACAGACACTGAGACACTTACATAGAGACACTACTTACAGACACTTACATACAGAAGCTTACATACAGACACTTACATACAGACACTTATATACAGACACTTACATACAGACACTTACATACAGACACTTACATACAGACACTGAAACACTTACATAGACACATACAGAAACTTACATACACTTACATACAGACACTTACATACAGACACTTACATACACTTACATGCAGACACTGAGACACTTACATACAGACACTTACATACAGACACTTAAATACAGACACTGAGACACTTACATAGACACATACAGACGCTTACATACAGACACTTACATACAGACACTGAGACACTTACATAGACACTTACATACAGAAACTTACATACACTTACATACAGACACTTACATACAGACACTTATATACAGACAGTTACATACAGACACTTACATACAGACACTTACATACAGACACTGAAACACTTACATAGACACTTACATACAGAAACTTACATACAGAAACTTACATACACTTACATACAGACACTGAGACACTTACATACAGACACTTACATACAGACACTTACATACACTTACATACAGACACTTACATACAGACACTTATATACAGACACTTACATTCAGACAGTTACATACAGACACTTACATACAGACACTGAGACACTTACATAGACACTTTCATACAGAAACTTACATACACTTACATACAGACACTTACATACAGACACTTATATACAGACAGTTACATACAGACACTTACATACAGACACTTACATACAGACAGTTACATACAGACACTTACATACAGACACTTACATACAGACACTGAAACACTTACATAGACACTTACATACAGAAACTTACATACACTTACATACAGACACTGAGACACTTACATACAGACACTTACATACAGACACTTAAATACAGACACTGAGACACTTACATAGACACATACAGACGCTTACATACAGACACTTACATACAGACACTGAGACACTTACATACAGACACTTACATATAGACACTTACATACAGACCCTTACATACAGACACTTAGACACTTACATACTGACACTTACATACAGACTCTTACATAGAGACACTTACATACAGACACTTAGACACGTACATACAGACACTTGCATACAGACTCTTACATAAAGACACTTACATACAGACAATTACATACAGACACTTACCTTGAGACACGTACATACAGACACTTACATACAGACACTTACATTGAGACACTTACATACAGACACATACAGACACTGAGACACTTACATAGAGACACTACTTACAGACACTTACATACAGAAGCTTACATACAGACACTTACATACAGACACTTATATACAGACACTTACATACAGACACTTACATACAGACACTTACATACAGACACTGAAACACTTACATAGACACATACAGAAACTTACATGCACTTACATACAGACACTTACATACAGACACTTACATACACTTACATACAGACACTGAGACACTTACATACAGACACTTACATACAGACACTTAAATACAGACACTGAGACACTTACATAGACACATACAGACGCTTACATACAGACACTTACATACAGACACTGAGACACATAGACACTTACATACAGAAACTTACATACACTTACATACAGACACTTACATACAGACACTTATATACAGACACTTACATACAGACAGTTACATACAGACACTTACATACAGACACTTACATACAGACACTGAAACACTTACATAGACACTTACATACAGAAACTTACATACACTTACATACAGACACTGAGACACTTACATACAGACACTTACATACAGACACTTACATACACTTACATACAGACACTTACATACAGACACTTATATACAGACACTTACATTCAGACAGTTACATACAGACACTTACATACAGACACTGAGACACTTACATAGACACTTACATACAGAAACTTACATACACTTACATACAGACACTTACATACAGACACTTATATACAGACACTTACATACAGACAGTTACATACAGACACTTACATACAGACACTTACATACAGACACTGAAACACTTACATAGACACTTACATACAGAAACTTACATACACTTACATACCGACACTGAGACACTTACATACAGACACTTACATACAGACACTTAAATACAGACACTGAGACACTTACATAGACACATGCAGACGCTTACATACAGACACTTACATACAGACACTGAGACACTTACATACAGACACTTACATATAGACACTTACATACAGACCCTTACATACAGACACTTAGACACTTACATACTGACACTTACATACAGACTCTTACATAGAGACACTTACATACAGACACTTAGACACGTACATACAGACACTTGCATACAGACTCTTACATAAAGACACTTACATACAGACAATTACATACAGACACTTACCTTGAGACACGTACATACAGACACTTACATACAGACACTTACATTGAGACACTTACATACAGACACATACAGACACTGAGACACTTACATAGAGACACTACTTACAGACACTTACATACAGAAGCTTACATACAGACACTTACATACAGACACTCATATACAGACACTTACATACAGACACTTACATACAGACACTGAAACACTTACATAGACACATACAGAAACTTACATACACTTACATACAGACACTTACATACAGACACTTACATACACTTACATACAGACACTGAGACACTTACATACAGACACTTACATACAGACACTTAAATACAGACACTGAGACACTTACATAGACACATACAGACGCTTACATACAGACACTTACATACAGACACTGAGACACATAGACACTTACATACAGAAACTTACATACACTTACATACAGACACTTACATACAGACACTTATATACAGACACTTACATACAGACAGTTACATACAGACACTTACATACAGACACTTACATACAGACACTGAAACACTTACATAGACACTTACATTCAGAAACTTACATACACTTACATACAGACACTGAGACACTTACATACAGACACTTACATACAGACACTTACATACACTTACATACAGACACTTACATACAGACACTTATATACAGACACTTACATTCAGACAGTTACATACAGACACTTACATACAGACACTGAGACACTTACATAGACACTTACATACAGAAACTTACATACACTTACATACAGACACTTACATACAGACACTTATATACAGACACTTACATACAGACAGTTACATACAGACACTTACATACAGACACTTACATACAGACACTGAAACACTTACATAGACACTTACATACAGAAACTTACATACACTTACATACAGACACTGAGACACTTACATACAGACACTTACATACAGACACTTAAATACAGACACTGAGACACTTACATAGACACATACAGACGCTTACATACAGACACTTACATACAGACACTGAGACACTTACATACAGACACTTACATACAGACACTGTGACACTGACATACAGACACTTACATACAGACACTTACATTGAGACACTTACATACAGAAACTTACATAGAGACACTACTTACAGACACTTACATACAGAAGCTTACATACAGACACTTACATACAGACACTGAGACACTTACATACAGACACTTACATACAGACACTGAGACACTTACATACAGACACTTACAGACACTTACATACAGACATTTATATACAGACGCTTACAAACATACACTAAACATACAGAAACTTACATACAGACACAAACAGACACTTACATACAGACACTTACATACAGACACTAAGACACTTACATACAGACACTTACACACAGACATTTACATACAGATACTTACATACAGACACTTACATACAGACACTTACATACAGACACTTACATACAGACACTTACATATAGACACTTACATACAGACCCTTACATACAGACACTTAGACACTTACATACTGACACTTACATACAGACTCTTACATAGAGACACTTACATACAGACACTTAGACACGTACATACAGACACTTGCAGACAGACTCTTACATAAAGACACTTACATACAGACAATTACATACAGACACTTACCTTGAGACACGTACATACAGACACTTACATACAGACACTTACATTGAGACACTTACATACAGACACATACAGACACTGAGACACTTACATAGAGACACTACTTACAGACACTTACATACAGAAGCTTACATACAGACACTTACATACAGACACTTATATACAGACACTTACATACAGACACTTACATACAGACACTTACATACAGACACTTACATACAGACACTGAAACACTTACATAGACACATACAGAAACTTACATACACTTACATACAGACGTTTACATACAGACACTTACATACACTTACATACAGACACTGAGACACTTACATACAGACACTTACATACAGACACTTAAATACAGACACTGAGACACTTACATAGACACATACAGACGCTTACATACAGACACTTACATACAGACACTGAGACACTTACATAGACACTTACATACAGAAACTTACATACACTTACATACAGACACTTACATACAGACACTTATATACAGACACTTACATACAGACACTGAAACACTTACATAGACACTTACATACAGAAACTTACATACACTTACATACAGACACTGAGACACTTACATACAGACACTTACATACAGACACTTACATACACTTACATACAGACACTTACATACAGACACTTATATACAGACACTTACATACAGACACTTACATACAGACACTGAGACACTTAAATAGACACTTACATACAGAAACTTACATACAGAAACTTACATACACTTACATACAGACACTTACATACAGACACTTACATACAGACAGTTACATACAGACACTTACATACAGACACTTACATACAGACACTGAAACACTTACATAGACACTTACATACAGAAACTTACATACACTTACATACAGACACTGAGACACTTACATACAGACACTTACATACAGACACTTACATACACTTACATACAGACACTGAGACACTTACATACAGACACTTACATACAGACACTTAAATACAGACACTGAGACACTTACATAGACACATACAGACGCTTACATACAGACACTTACATACAGACACTGAGACACTTACATACAGACACTTACATACAGACACTGTGACACTGACATACAGACACTTACATACAGACACTTACATTGAGACACTTACATACAGAAACTTACATAGAGACACTACTTACAGACACTTACATACAGAAGCTTACATACAGACACTTACATACAGACACTGAGACACTTACATACAGACACTTACATACAGACACTGAGACACTTACATACAGACACTTACATACAGGCACTTATATACAGACACTTACATACAGACACTTACAAACAGGCACTTACATACAGACACTTACATACAGACACTTACAAACATACACTTACATACAGAAACTTACATACAGACACTTACATACAGATACTTACATACAGACACTTACAGACACTTACATACAGCCACTTACATGAAGACACTTACATACAGACACTTACATACAGACCCTTACATACAGACACTTAGACACTTACATACTGACACTTACATACAGACTCTTACATAGAGATACTTACATACAGACACTTAGACACGTACATACAGACACTTGCATACAGACTCTTACATAAAGACACTTACATACAGACAATTACATACAGACACTTACCTTGAGACACGTACATACAGACACTTACATACAGACACTTACATACAGACACTTACATACAGACACTTACATACAGACACTGAGACACTTACATAGAGACACTACTTACAGACACTTACATACAGAAGCTTACATACAGACACTTACATACAGACACTTATATACAGACACTTACATACAGACACTTACATACAGACACTTACATACAGACACTGAAACACTTACATAGACACATACAGAAAGTTACATACACTTACATACAGACACTTACATACAGACACTTACATACACTTACATACAGACACTGAGACACTTACATACAGACACTTACATACAGACACTGAGACACTTACATACAGACACTTACATACAGGCACTTATATACAGACACTTACATACAGACACTTACAAACAGGCACTTACATACAGACACTTACATACAGACACTTACAAACATACACTTACATACAGAAACTTACATACAGACACTTACATACAGATACTTACATACAGACACTTACAGACACTTACATACAGCCACTTACATGAAGACACTTACATACAGACACTTACATACAGACCCTTACATACAGACACTTAGACACTTACATACTGACACTTACATACAGACTCTTACATAGAGATACTTACATACAGACACTTAGACACGTACATACAGACACTTGCATACAGACTCTTACATAAAGACACTTACATACAGACAATTACATACAGACACTTTCCTTGAGACACGTACATACAGACACTTACATACAGACACTTACATTGAGACACTTACATACAGACACTTACATACAGACACTGAGACACTTACATAGAGACACTACTTACAGACACTTACATACAGAAGCTTACATACAGACACTTACATACAGACACTTATATATAGACACTTACATACAGACACTTACATACAGACTCTTACATAGAGATACTTACATACAGACACTTAGACACGTACATACAGACACTTGCATACAGACTCTTACATAAAGACACTTACATACAGACAATTACATACAGACACTTTCCTTGAGACACGTACATACAGACACTTACATACAGACACTTACATTGAGACACTTACATACAGACACTTACATACAGACACTGAGACACTTACATAGAGACACTACTTACAGACACTTACATACAGAAGCTTACATACAGACACTTACATACAGACACTTATATATAGACACTTACATACAGACACTTACATACAGACACTTACATACAGACACTGAAACACTTACATAGACACATACAGAAAGTTACATACACTTACATACAGACACTTACATACAGACACTTACATACACTTACATACAGACACTGAGACACTTACATACAGACACTTACATACAGACACTGAGACACTTACATACAGACACTTACATACAGGCACTTATATACAGACACTTACATACAGACACTTACAAACAGGCACTTACATACAGACACTTACATACAGACACTTACAAACATACACTTACATACAGAAACTTACATACAGACACTTACATACAGATACTTACATACAGACACTTACAGACACTTACATACAGCCACTTACATGAAGACACTTACATACAGACACTTACATACAGACCCTTACATACAGACACTTAGACACTTACATACTGACACTTACATACAGACTCTTACATAGAGATACTTACATACAGACACTTAGACACGTACATACAGACACTTGCATACAGACTCTTACATAAAGACACTTACATACAGACAATTACATACAGACACTTACCTTGAGACACGTACATACAGACACTTACATACAGACACTTACATTGAGACACTTACATACAGACACTTACATACAGACACTGAGACACTTACATAGAGACACTACTTACAGACACTTACATACAGAAGCTTACATACAGACACTTATATACAGACACTTACATACAGACACTTACATACAGACACTTACATACAGACACTTACATACAGACACTGAAACACTTACATAGACACATACAGAAAGTTACATACACTTACATACAGACACTTACATACAGACACTTACATACACTTACATACAGACACTGAGACACTTACATACAGACACTTACATACAGACACTTAAATACAGACACTGAGACACTTACATAGACACATACAGACGCTTACATACAGACACTTACATACAGACACTGAGACACTTACATACAGACACTTACATACAGACACTGTGACACTGACATACAGACACTTACATACAGACACTTACATTGAGACACTTACATACAGAAACTTACATACAGACACTGAGACACTTACATAGAGACACTACTTACAGACACTTACATACAGAAGCTTACATACAGACACTTACATACAGACACTGAGACACTTACATACAGACACTTACATACAGACACTTACATACAGACACTTACATACAGACACTTACAACCATACACTTACATACAGAAACTTACATACAGACACTTACATACAGATACTTACATACAGACACTTACAGACACTTACATACAGCCACTTACATACAGACACTTACATACAGACACTTACATACAGACACTTACATACAGACACAAACAGACACTTACATACAGACACTTACATACAGACACTAAGACACTTACATACAGACACTTACACACAGACATTTACATACAGATACTTACATACAGACACTTACATACAGACACTTACATACAGACACTGTGACACTGACATACAGACACTTACATACAGACACTTACATTGAGACACTTACATACAGAAACTTACATAGAGACACTACTTACAGACACTTACATACAAAAGCTTACATACAGACACTTACATACAGACACTGAGACACTTACATACAGACACTTACATACAGACACTGAGACACTTACATACAGACACTTACATACAGGCACTTATATACAGACACTTACATACAGACACTTACAAACAGGCACTTACATACAGACACTTACATACAGACACTTACAAACATACACTTACATACAGAAACTTACATACAGATACATACAGACACTTACAGACACTTACATACAGACACTTACATACAGACACTTACATACAGACACTTACATACAGACCCTTACATACAGACACTTAGACACCTACATACTGACACTTACATACAGACTCTTACATAGAGATACTTACATACAGACACTTAGACACGTACATACAGACACTTGCATACAGACTATTACAAAAAGACACTTACATACAGACAATTACATACAGACACTTACCTTGAGACACGTACATACAGACACTTACATACAGACACTTACATTGAGACACTTACATACAGACACTTACATACAGACACTTACATACAGACACTGAAACACTTACATAGACACATACAGAAAGTTACATACACTTACATACAGACACATACAGACACTTACATACACTTACATACAGACACTGAGACACTTACATACAAACACTTACATACAGACACTGAGACACTTACATACAGACACTTACATACAGGCACTTATATACAGACACTTACATACAGACACTTACAAACATACACTTACATACAGACACTTACATACAGATACTTACATACAGACACTTACAGACAATTACATACAGCCACTTACATGAAGACACTTACATACAGACACTTACATACAGACCCTTACATACAGACACTTAGACACTTACATACTGACACTTACATACAGACTCTTACATAGAGATACTTACATACAGACACTTAGACACGTACATACAGACACTTGCATACAGACTCTTACATAAAGACACTTACATACAGACAATTACATACAGACACTTACCTTGAGACACGTACATACAGACACTTACATACAGACACTTACATTGAGACACTTACATACAGACACTTACATACAGACACTGAGACACTTACATAGAGACACTACTTACAGACACTTACATACATAAGCTTACATACAGACACTTACATACAGACACTTATATACAGACTCTTACATACAGACACTTACATACAGACACTTACATACAGACACTTACATACAGACACTGAAACACTTACATAGACACATACAGAAAGTTACATACACTTACATACAGACACTTACATACAGACACTTACATACACTTACATACAGACACTGAGACACTTACATACAGACACTTACATACAGACACTTAAATACAGACACTGAGACACTTACATAGACACATACAGACGCTTACATACAGACACTTACATACAGACACTGAGACACTTACATACAGACACTTACATACAGACACTGTGACACTGACATACAGACACTTACATACAGACACTTACATTGAGACACTTACATACAGAAACTTACATACAGACACTGAGACACTTACATAGAGACACTACTTACAGACACTTACATACAGAAGCTTACATACAGACACTTACATACAGACACTGAGACACTTACAGACACTTACATACAGACACTGAGACACTTACATACAGGCACTTACATACAGACACTTACAACCATACACTTACATACAGAAACTTACATACAGACACTTACATACAGATACTTACATACAGACACTTACAGACACTTACATACAGCCACTTACATACAGACACTTACATACAGACACTTACATACAGACACAAACAGACACTTACATACAGACACTTACATACAGACACTAAGACACTTACATACAGACACTTACACACAGACATTTACATACAGATACTTACATACAGACACTTACATACAGACACTTACATACAGACACTGTGACACTGACATACAGACACTTACATACAGACACTTACATTGAGACACTTACATACAGAAACTTACATAGAGACACTACTTACAGACACTTACATACAGAAGCTTACATACAGACACTTACATACAGACACTGAGACACTTACATACAGACACTTACATACAGACACTGAGACACTTACATACAGACACTTACATACAGGCACTTATATACAGACACTTACATACAGACACTTACAAACATACACTTACATACAGAAACTTACATACAGACACTTAGATACAGATACTTACATACAGACACTGAGACACTTACATACAGACACTTACATACAGACACTTAAATACAGACACTGAGACACTTACATAGACACATACAGACGCTTACATACAGACACTTACATACAGACACTGAGACACTTACATACAGACACTTACATACAGACACTGTGACACTGACATACAGACACTTACATACAGACACTTACATTGAGACACTTACATACAGAAACTTACATACAGACACTGAGACACTTACATAGAGACACTACTTACAGACACTTACATACAGAAGCTTACATACAGACACTTACATACAGACACTGAGACACTTACATACAGACACTTACATACAGACACTGAGACACTTACATACAGACACTTACATACAGGCACTTATATACAGACACTTACATACAGACACTTACAAACAGGCACTTACATACAGACACTTACATACAGACACTTACATACAGACCCTTACATACAGACACTTAGACACCTACATACTGACACTTACATACAGACTCTTACATAGAGATACTTACATACAGACACTTAGACACGTACATACAGACACTTGCATACAGACTATTACATAAAGACACTTACATACAGACAATTACATACAGACACTTACCTTGAGACACGTACATACAGACACTTACATACAGACACTTACATTGAGACACTTACATACAGACACTTACATACAGACACTTACATACAGACACTGAAACACTTACATAGACACATACAGAAAGTTACATACACTTACATACAGACACATACAGACACTTACATACACTTACATACAGACACTGAGACACTTACATACAAACACTTACATACAGACACTGAGACACTTACATACAGACACTTACATACAGGCACTTATATACAGACACTTACATACAGACACTTACAAACATACACTTACATACAGACACTTACATACAGATACTTACATACAGACACTTACAGACAATTACATACAGCCACTTACATGAAGACACTTACATACAGACACTTACATACAGACCCTTACATACAGACACTTAGACACTTACATACTGACACTTACATACAGACTCTTACATAGAGATACTTACATACAGACACTTAGACACGTACATACAGACACTTGCATACAGACTCTTACATAAAGACACTTACATACAGACAATTACATACAGACACTTACCTTGAGACACGTACATACAGACACTTACATACAGACACTAAGACACTTACATACAGACACTTACACACAGACATTTACATACAGATACTTACATACAGACACTTACATACAGACACTTACATACAGACACTGTGACACTGACATACAGACACTTACATACAGACACTTACATTGAGACACTTACATACAGAAACTTACATAGAGACACTACTTACAGACACTTACATACAGAAGCTTACATACAGACACTTACATACAGACACTGAGACACTTACATACAGACACTTACATACAGACACTGAGACACTTACATACAGACACTTACATACAGGCACTTATATACAGACACTTACATACAGACACTTACAAACATACACTTACATACAGAAACTTACATACAGACACTTAGATACAGATACTTACATACAGACACTGAGACACTTACATACAGACACTTACATACAGACACTTAAATACAGACACTGAGACACTTACATAGACACATACAGACGCTTACATACAGACACTTACATACAGACACTGAGACACTTACATACAGACACTTACATACAGACACTGTGACACTGACATACAGACACTTACATACAGACACTTACATTGAGACACTTACATACAGAAACTTACATACAGACACTGAGACACTTACATAGAGACACTACTTACAGACACTTACATACAGAAGCTTACATACAGACACTTACATACAGACACTGAGACACTTACATACAGACACTTACATACAGACACTGAGACACTTACATACAGACACTTACATACAGGCACTTATATACAGACACTTACATACAGACACTTACAAACAGGCACTTACATACAGACACTTACATACAGACACTTACATACAGACCCTTACATACAGACACTTAGACACCTACATACTGACACTTACATACAGACTCTTACATAGAGATACTTACATACAGACACTTAGACACGTACATACAGACACTTGCATACAGACTATTACATAAAGACACTTACATACAGACAATTACATACAGACACTTACCTTGAGACACGTACATACAGACACTTACATACAGACACTTACATTGAGACACTTACATACAGACACTTACATACAGACACTTACATACAGACACTGAAACACTTACATAGACACATACAGAAAGTTACATACACTTACATACAGACACATACAGACACTTACATACACTTACATACAGACACTGAGACACTTACATACAAACACTTACATACAGACACTGAGACACTTACATACAGACACTTACATACAGGCACTTATATACAGACACTTACATACAGACACTTACAAACATACACTTACATACAGACACTTACATACAGATACTTACATACAGACACTTACAGACAATTACATACAGCCACTTACATGAAGACACTTACATACAGACACTTACATACAGACCCTTACATACAGACACTTAGACACTTACATACTGACACTTACATACAGACTCTTACATAGAGATACTTACATACAGACACTTAGACACGTACATACAGACACTTGCATACAGACTCTTACATAAAGACACTTACATACAGACAATTACATACAGACACTTACCTTGAGACACGTACATACAGACACTTACATACAGACACTTACATTGAGACACTTACATACAGACACTTACATACAGACACTGAGACACTTACATAGAGACACTACTTACAGACACTTACATACATAAGCTTACATACAGACACTTACATACAGACACTTATATACAGACTCTTACATACAGACACTTACATACAGACACTTACATACAGACACTTACATACAGACACTGAAACACTTACATAGACACATACAGAAAGTTACATACACTTACATACAGACACTTACATACAGACACTTACATACACTTACATACAGACACTGAGACACTTACATACAGACACTTACATACAGACACTTAAATACAGACACTGAGACACTTACATAGACACATACAGACGCTTACATACAGACACTTACATACAGACACTGAGACACTTACATACAGACACTTACATACAGACACTGTGACACTGACATACAGACACTTACATACAGACACTTACATTGAGACACTTACATACAGAAACTTACATACAGACACTGAGACACTTACATAGAGACACTACTTACAGACACTTACATACAGAAGCTTACATACAGACACTTACATACAGACACTGAGACACTTACATACAGACACTTACATACAGACACTGAGACACTTACATACAGACACCTACATACAGGCACTTATATACAGACACTTACATACAGACACTTACAAACAGGCACTTACATACAGACACTTACATACAGACACTTACATACAGAAACTTACATACAGACACTTACATACAGATACTTACATACAGACACTTACAGACACTTACATACAGCCACTTACATACAGACACTTACATACAGACACTTACATACAGACACAAACAGACACTTACATACAGACACTTACATACAGACACTAAGACACTTACATACAGACACTTACACACAGACATTTACATACAGATACTTACATACAGACACTTACATACAGACCCTTACATACAGACACTTAGACACTTCCATACTGACACTTACATACAGACTCTTACATAGAGATACTTACATACAGACACTTAGACACGTACATACAGACACTTGCATACAGACTCTTACATAAAGACACTTACATACAGACAATTACATACAGACACTTACCTTGAGACACGTACATACAGACACTTACATACAGACACTTACATTGAGACACTTACATACACACACTTACATACAGACACTGAGACACTTACATAGAGACACTACTTACAGACACTTACATACAGAAGCTTACATACAGACACTTACATACAGACACTTATATACAGACACTTACATACAGACACTTACATACAGACACTTACATACAGACACTTACATACAGACACTGAAACACTTACATAGACACATACAGAAAGTTACATACACTTACATACAGACACTTACATACAGACACTTACATACACTTACATACAGACACTGAGACACTTACATACAGACACTTACATACAGACACTGAGACACTTACATACAGACACTTACATACAGGCACTTATATACAGACACTTACATACAGACACTTACAAACAGGCACTTACATACAGACACTTACATACAGACACTTACAAACATACACTTACATACAGAAACTTACATACAGACACTTACATACAGATACTTACATACAGACACTTACAGACACTTACATACAGCCACTTACATGAAGACACTTACATACAGACACTTATATACAGACTCTTACATACAGACACTTACATACAGACACTTACATACAGACACTTACATACAGACACTGAAACACTTACATAGACACATACAGAAAGTTACATACACTTACATACAGACACTTACATACAGACACTTACATACACTTACATACAGACACTGAGACACTTACATACAGACACTTACATACAGACACTTAAATACAGACACTGAGACACTTACATAGACACATACAGACGCTTACATACAGACACTTACATACAGACACTGAGACACTTACATACAGACACTTACATACAGACACTGTGACACTGACATACAGACACTTACATACAGACACTTACATTGAGACACTTACATACAGAAACTTACATACAGACACTGAGACACTTACATAGAGACACTACTTACAGACACTTACATACAGAAGCTTACATACAGACACTTACATACAGACACTGAGACACTTACAGACACTTACATACAGACACTGAGACACTTACATACAGGCACTTACATACAGACACTTACAACCATACACTTACATACAGAAACTTACATACAGACACTTACATACAGATACTTACATACAGACACTTACAGACACTTACATACAGCCACTTACATACAGACACTTACATACAGACACTTACATACAGACACAAACAGACACTTACATACAGACACTTACATACAGACACTAAGACACTTACATACAGACACTTACACACAGACATTTACATACAGATACTTACATACAGACACTTACATACAGACACTTACATACAGACACTGTGACACTGACATACAGACACTTACATACAGACACTTACATTGAGACACTTACATACAGAAACTTACATAGAGACACTACTTACAGACACTTACATACAGAAGCTTACATACAGACACTTACATACAGACACTGAGACACTTACATACAGACACTTACATACAGACACTGAGACACTTACATACAGACACTTACATACAGGCACTTATATACAGACACTTACATACAGACACTTACAAACATACACTTACATACAGAAACTTACATACAGACACTTAGATACAGATACTTACATACAGACACTGAGACACTTACATACAGACACTTACATACAGACACTTAAATACAGACACTGAGACACTTACATAGACACATACAGACGCTTACATACAGACACTTACATACAGACACTGAGACACTTACATACAGACACTTACATACAGACACTGTGACACTGACATACAGACACTTACATACAGACACTTACATTGAGACACTTACATACAGAAACTTACATACAGACACTGAGACACTTACATAGAGACACTACTTACAGACACTTACATACAGAAGCTTACATACAGACACTTACATACAGACACTGAGACACTTACATACAGACACTTACATACAGACACTGAGACACTTACATACAGACACTTACATACAGGCACTTATATACAGACACTTACATACAGACACTTACAAACAGGCACTTACATACAGACACTTACATACAGACACTTACATACAGAAACTTACATACAGACACTTACAGACACTTACATACAGCCACTTACATACAGACACTTACATACAGACACTTACATACAGACACAAACAGACACTTACATACAGACACTTACATACAGACACTAAGACACTTACATACAGACACTTACACACAGACATTTACATACAGATACTTACATACAGACACTTACATACAGACCCTTACATACAGACACTTAGACACTTCCATACTGACACTTACATACAGACTCTTACATAGAGATACTTACATACAGACACTTAGACACGTACATACAGACACTTGCATACAGACTCTTACATAAAGACACTTACATACAGACAATTACATACAGACACTTACCTTGAGACACGTACATACAGACACTTACATACAGACACTTACATTGAGACACTTACATACACACACTTACATACAGACACTGAGACACTTACATAGAGACACTACTTACAGACACTTACATACAGAAGCTTACATACAGACACTTACATACAGACACTTATATACAGACACTTACATACAGACACTTACATACAGACACTTACATACAGACACTTACATACAGACACTGAAACACTTACATAGACACATACAGAAAGTTACATACACTTACATACAGACACTTACATACAGACACTTACATACACTTACATACAGACACTGAGACACTTACATACAGACACTTACATACAGACACTGAGACACTTACATACAGACACTTACATACAGGCACTTATATACAGACACTTACATACAGACACTTACAAACAGGCACTTACATACAGACACTTACATACAGACACTTACAAACATACACTTACATACAGAAACTTACATACAGACACTTACATACAGATACTTACATACAGACACTTACAGACACTTACATACAGCCACTTACATGAAGACACTTACATACAGACACTTACATACAGACCCTTACATACAGACACTTAGACACTTACATACTGACACTTACATACAGACTCTTACATAGAGATACTTACATACAGACACTTAGACACGTACATACAGACACTTGCATACAGACTCTTACATAAAGACACTTACATACAGACAATTACATACAGACACTTACCTTGAGACACGTACATACAGACACTTACATACAGACACTTACATTGAGACACTTACATACAGACACTTACATACAGACACTGAGACACTTACATAGAGACACTACTTACAGACACTTACATACAGAAGCTTACATACAGACACTTACATACAGACACTTATATACAGACACTTACATACAGACACATACAGACACTTACATACAGACACTTACATACAGACACTGAAACACTTACATAGACACATACAGAAAGTTACATACACTTACATACAGACACTTACATACAGACACTTACATACACTTACATACAGACACTGAGACACTTAAATACAGACACTTACATACAGACACTTAAATACAGACACTGAGACACTTACATAGACACATACAGACGCTTACATACAGACACTTACATACAGACACTGAGACACTTACATACAGACACTTACATACAGACACTGTGACACTGACATACAGACACTTACATACAGACACTTACATTGAGACACTTACATACAGAAACTTACATACAGACACTGAGACACTTACATAGAGACACTACTTACAGACACTTACATACAGAAGCTTACATACAGACACTTACATACAGACACTGAGACACTTACATACAGACACTTACATACAGACACTTACATACAGACACTTACATACAGACACTTACAACCATACACTTACATACAGAAACTTACATACAGACACTTACATACAGATACTTACATACAGACACTTACAGACACTTACATACAGCCACTTACATACAGACACTTACATACAGACACTTACATACAGACACTTACATACAGACACAAACAGACACTTACATACAGACACTTACATACAGACACTAAGACACTTACATACAGACACTTACACACAGACATTTACATACAGAAACTTACATAGAGACACTACTTACAGACACTTACATACAGAAGCTTACATACAGACACTTACATACAGACACTTACATACAGACACTGTGACACTGACATACAGACACTTACATACAGACACTTACATTGAGACACTTACATACAGAAACTTACATAGAGACACTACTTACAGACACTTACATACAGAAGCTTACATACAGACACTTACATACAGACACTGAGACACTTACATACAGACACTTACATACAGACACTGAGACACTTACATACAGACACTTACATACAGGCACTTATATACAGACACTTACATACAGACACTTACAAACAGGCACTTACATACAGACACTTACATACAGACACTTACAAACATACACTTACATACAGAAACTTACATACAGATACTTACATACAGACACTTACAGACACTTACATACAGCCACTTACATGAAGACACTTACATACAGACACTTACATACAGACCCTTACATACAGACACTTAGACACTTACATACTGACACTTACATACAGACTCTTACATAGAGATACTTACATACAGACACTTAGACACGTACATACAGACACTTGCATACAGACTCTTACATAAAGACACTTACATACAGACAATTACATACAGACACTTACCTTGAGACACGTACATACAGACACTTACATTGAGACACTTACATACAGACACTTACATACAGACACTGAGACACTTACATAGAGACACTACTTACAGACACTTACATACAGAAGCTTACATACAGACACTTACATAGACACTTATATACAGACACTTACATACAGACACTTACATACAGACACTTACATACAGACACTTACATACAGACACTGAAACACTTACATAGACACATACAGAAAGTTACATACACTTACATACAGACACATACAGACACTTACATACACTTACATACAGACACTGAGACACTTACATACAGACACTTACATACAGACACTGAGACACTTACATACAGACACTTACATACAGGCACTTATATACAGACACTTACATACAGACACTTACAAACAGGCACTTACATACAGACACTTACATACAGACACTTACAAACATACACTTACATACAGACACTTACATACAGATACTTACATACAGACACTTACAGACACTTACATACAGCCACTTACATGAAGACACTTACATACAGACACTTACATACAGACCCTTACATACAGACACTTAGACACTTACATACTGACACTTACATACAGACTCTTACATAGAGATACTTACATACAGACACTTAGACACGTACATACAGACACTTGCATACAGACTCTTACATAAAGACACTTACATACAGACAATTACATACAGACACTTACCTTGAGACACGTACATACAGACACTTACATACAGACACTTACATTGAGACACTTACATACAGACACTTACATACAGACACTGAGACACTTACATAGAGACACTACTTACAGACACTTACATACAGAAGCTTACATACAGACACTTATATACAGACACTTACATACAGACACTTACATACAGACACTTACATACAGACACTTACATACAGACACTGAAACACTTACATAGACACATACAGAAAGTTACATACACTTACATACAGACACTTACATACAGACACTTACATACACTTACATACAGACACTGAGACACTTACATACAGACACTTACATACAGACACTTAAATACAGACACTGAGACACTTACATAGACACATACAGACGCTTACATACAGACACTTACATACAGACACTGAGACACTTACATACAGACACTTACATACAGACACTGTGACACTGACATACAGACACTTACATACAGACACTTACATTGAGACACTTACATACAGAAACTTACATACAGACACTGAGACACTTACATAGAGACACTACTTACAGACACTTACATACAGAAGCTTACATACAGACACTTACATACAGACACTGAGACACTTACATACAGACACTTACATACAGACACTTACATACAGACACTTACATACAGACACTTACAACCATACACTTACATACAGAAACTTACATACAGACACTTACATACAGATACTTACATACAGACACTTACAGACACTTACATACAGCCACTTACATACAGACACTTACATACAGACACTTACATACAGACACTTACATACAGACACAAACAGACACTTACATACAGACACTTACATACAGACACTAAGACACTTACATACAGACACTTACACACAGACATTTACATACAGATACTTACATACAGACACTTACATACAGACACTTACATACAGACACTGTGACACTGACATACAGACACTTACATACAGACACTTACATTGAGACACTTACATACAGAAACTTACATAGAGACACTACTTACAGACACTTACATACAGAAGCTTACATACAGACACTTACATACAGACACTGAGACACTTACATACAGACACTTACATACAGACACTGAGACACTTACATACAGACACTTACATACAGGCACTTATATACAGACACTTACATACAGACACTTACAAACAGGCACTTACATACAGACACTTACATACAGACACTTACAAACATACACTTACATACAGAAACTTACATACAGATACATACAGACACTTACAGACACTTACATACAGACACTTACATACAGACACTTACATACAGACACTTACATACAGACCCTTACATACAGACACTTAGACACCTACATACTGACACTTACATACAGACTCTTACATAGAGATACTTACATACAGACACTTAGACACGTACATACAGACACTTGCATACAGACTATTACATAAAGACACTTACATACAGACAATTACATACAGACACTTACCTTGAGACACGTACATACAGACACTTACATACAGACACTTACATTGAGACACTTACATACAGACACTTACATACAGACACTTACATACAGACACTGAAACACTTACATAGACACATACAGAAAGTTACATACACTTACATACAGACACATACAGACACTTACATACACTTACATACAGACACTGAGACACTTACATACAGACACTTACATACAGACACTGAGACACTTACATACAGACACTTACATACAGGCACTTATATACAGACACTTACATACAGACACTTACAAACATACACTTACATACAGACACTTACATACAGATACTTACATACAGACACTTACAGACAATTACATACAGCCACTTACATGAAGACACTTACATACAGACACTTACATACAGACCCTTACATACAGACACTTAGACACTTACATACTGACACTTACATACAGACTCTTACATAGAGATACTTACATACAGACACTTAGACACGTACATACAGACACTTGCATACAGACTCTTACATAAAGACACTTACATACAGACAATTACATACAGACACTTACCTTGAGACACGTACATACAGACACTTACATACAGACACTTACATTGAGACACTTACATACAGACACTTACATACAGACACTGAGACACTTACATAGATACACTACTTACAGACACTTACATACATAAGCTTACATACAGACACTTACATACAGACACTTATATACAGACTCTTACATACAGACACTTACATACAGACACTTACATACAGACACTTACATACAGACACTGAAACACTTACATAGACACATACAGAAAGTTACATACACTTACATACAGACACTTACATACAGACACTTACATACACTTACATACAGACACTGAGACACTTACATACAGACACTTACATACAGACACTTAAATACAGACACTGAGACACTTACATAGACACATACAGACGCTTACATACAGACACTTACATACAGACACTGAGACACTTACATACAGACACTTACATACAGACACTGTGACACTGACATACAGACACTTACATACAGACACTTACATTGAGACACTTACATACAGAAACTTACATACAGACACTGAGACACTTACATAGAGACACTACTTACAGACACTTACATACAGAAGCTTACATACAGACACTTACATACAGACACTGAGACACTTACAGACACTTACATACAGACACTGAGACACTTACAAACAGACACTTACATACAGGCACTTATATACAGACACTTACATACAGACACTTACAAACAGGCACTTACATACAGACACTTACATACAGACACTTACAACCATACACTTACATACAGAAACTTACATACAGACACTTACATACAGATACTTACATACAGACACTTACAGACACTTACATACAGCCACTTACATACAGACACTTACATACAGACACTTACATACAGACACTTACATACAGACACTTACATACAGACACTGTGACACTGACATACAGACACTTACATACAGACACTTACATTGAGACACTTACATACAGAAACTTACATAGAGACACTACTTACAGACACTTACATACAGAAGCTTACATACAGACACTTACATACAGACACTGAGACACTTACATACAGACACTTACATACAGACACTGAGACACTTACATACAGACACTTACATACAGGCACTTATATACAGACACTTACATACAGACACTTACAAACATACACTTACATACAGAAACTTACATACAGACACTTAGATACAGATACTTACATACAGACACTGAGACACTTACATACAGACACTTACATACAGACACTTAAATATAGACACTGAGACACTTACATAGACACATACAGACGCTTACATACAGACACTTACATACAGACACTGAGACACTTACATACAGACACTTACATACAGACACTGTGACACTGACATACAGACACTTACATACAGACACTTACATTGAGACACTTACATACAGAAACTTACATACAGACACTGAGACACTTACATAGAGACACTACTTACAGACACTTACATACAGAAGCTTACATACAGACACTTACATACAGACACTGAGACACTTACATACAGACACTTACATACAGACACTGAGACACTTACATACAGACACTTACATACAGGCACTTATATACAGACACTTACATACAGACACTTACAAACAGGCACTTACATACAGACACTTACATACAGACACTTACATACAGAAACTTACATACAGACACTTACATACAGATACTTACATACAGACACTTACAGACACTTACATACAGCCACTTACATACAGACACTTACATACAGACACTTACATACAGACACAAACAGACACTTACATACAGACACTTACATACAGACACTAAGACACTTACATACAGACACTTACACACAGACATTTACATACAGATACTTACATACAGACACTTACATACAGACCCTTACATACAGACACTTAGACACTTCCATACTGACACTTACATACAGACTCTTACATAGAGATACTTACATACAGACACTTAGACACGTACATACAGACACTTGCATACAGACTCTTACATAAAGACACTTACATACAGACAATTACATACAGACACTTACCTTGAGACACGTACATACAGACACTTACATACAGACACTTACATTGAGACACTTACATACACACACTTACATACAGACACTGAGACACTTACATAGAGACACTACTTACAGACACTTACATACAGAAGCTTACATACAGACACTTACATACAGACACTTATATACAGACACTTACATACAGACACTTACATACAGACACTTACATACAGACACTTACATACAGACACTGAAACACTTACATAGACACATACAGAAAGTTACATACACTTACATACAGACACTTACATACAGACACTTACATACACTTACATACAGACACTGAGACACTTACATACAGACACTTACATACAGACACTGAGACACTTACATACAGACACTTACAAACAGGCACTTACATACAGACACTTACATACAGATACTTACATACAGACACTTACAGACACTTACATACAGCCACTTACATGAAGACACTTACATACAGACACTTACATACAGACCCTTACATACAGACACTTAGACACTTACATACTGACACTTACATACAGACTCTTACATAGAGATACTTACATACAGACACTTAGACACGTACATACAGACACTTGCATACAGACTCTTACATAAAGACACTTACATACAGACAATTACATACAGACACTTACCTTGAGACACGTACATACAGACACTTACATACAGACACTTACATTGAGACACTTACATACAGACACTTACATACAGACACTGAGACACTTACATAGAGACACTACTTACAGACACTTACATACAGAAGCTTACATACAGACACTTACATACAGACACTTATATACAGACACTTACATACAGACACATACAGACACTTACATACAGACACTTACATACAGACACTGAAACACTTACATAGACACATACAGAAAGTTACATACACTTACATACAGACACTTACATACAGACACTTACATACACTTACATACAGACACTGAGACACTTACATACAGACACTTACATACAGACACTTAAATACAGACACTGAGACACTTACATAGACACATACAGACGCTTACATACAGACACTTACATACAGACACTGAGACACTTACATACAGACACTTACATACAGACACTGTGACACTGACATACAGACACTTACATACAGACACTTACATTGAGACACTTACATACAGAAACTTACATACAGACACTGAGACACTTACATAGAGACACTACTTACAGACACTTACATACAGAAGCTTACATACAGACACTTACATACAGACACTGAGACACTTACATACAGACACTTACATACAGACACTTACATACAGACACTTACATACAGACACTTACAACCATACACTTACATACAGAAACTTACATACAGACACTTACATACAGATACTTACATACAGACACTTACAGACACTTACATACAGCCACTTACATACAGACACTTACATACAGACACTTACATACAGACACTTACATACAGACACAAACAGACACTTACATACAGACACTTACATACAGACACTAAGACACTTACATACAGACACTTACACACAGACATTTACATACAGAAACTTACATAGAGACACTACTTACAGACACTTACATACAGAAGCTTACATACAGACACTTACATACAGACACTTACATACAGACACTGTGACACTGACATACAGACACTTACATACAGACACTTACATTGAGACACTTACATACAGAAACTTACATAGAGACACTACTTACAGACACTTACATACAGAAGCTTACATACAGACACTTACATACAGACACTGAGACACTTACATACAGACACTTACATACAGACACTGAGACACTTACATACAGACACTTACATACAGGCACTTATATACAGACACTTACATACAGACACTTACAAACAGGCACTTACATACAGACACTTACATACAGACACTTACAAACATACACTTACATACAGAAACTTACATACAGATACTTACATACAGACACTTACAGACACTTACATACAGCCACTTACATGAAGACACTTACATACAGACACTTACATACAGACCCTTACATACAGACACTTAGACACTTACATACTGACACTTACATACAGACTCTTACATAGAGATACTTACATACAGACACTTAGACACGTACATACAGACACTTGCATACAGACTCTTACATAAAGACACTTACATACAGACAATTACATACAGACACTTACCTTGAGACACGTACATACAGACACTTACATTGAGACACTTACATACAGACACTTACATACAGACACTGAGACACTTACATAGAGACACTACTTACAGACACTTACATACAGAAGCTTACATACAGACACTTACATAGACACTTATATACAGACACTTACATACAGACACTTACATACAGACACTTACATACAGACACTTACATACAGACACTGAAACACTTACATAGACACATACAGAAAGTTACATACACTTACATACAGACACATACAGACACTTACATACACTTACATACAGACACTGAGACACTTACATACAGACACTTACATACAGACACTGAGACACTTACATACAGACACTTACATACAGGCACTTATATACAGACACTTACATACAGACACTTACAAACAGGCACTTACATACAGACACTTACATACAGACACTTACAAACATACACTTACATACAGACACTTACATACAGATACTTACATACAGACACTTACAGACACTTACATACAGCCACTTACATGAAGACACTTACATACAGACACTTACATACAGACCCTTACATACAGACACTTAGACACTTACATACTGACACTTACATACAGACTCTTACATAGAGATACTTACATACAGACACTTAGACACGTACATACAGACACTTGCATACAGACTCTTACATAAAGACACTTACATACAGACAATTACATACAGACACTTACCTTGAGACACTTACATACAGACACTTACATTGAGACACTTACATACAGACACTTACATACAGACACTGAGACACTTACATAGAGACACTACTTACAGACACTTACATACAGAAGCTTACATACAGACACTTACATACAGACACTTATATACAGACACTTACATACAGACACTTACATACAGACACTTACATACAGACACTTACATACAGACACTGAAACACTTACATAGACACATACAGAAAGTTACATACACTTACATACAGACACTTACATACAGACACTTACATACACTTACATACAGACACTGAGACACTTACATACAGACACTTACATACAGACACTTAAATACAGACACTGAGACACTTACATAGACACATACAGACGCTTACATACAGACACTTACATACAGACACTGAGAAACTTACATACAGACACTTACATACAGACACTGTGACACAGTGACATACAGACACTTACATACAGACACTTACATTGAGACACTTACATACAGAAACTTACATACAGACACTGAGACACTTACATAGAGACACTACTTACAGACACTTACATACAGAAGCTTACATACAGACACTTACATACAGACACTGAGACACTTACATACAGACACTTACATACAGACACTGAGACACTTACATACAGACACTTACATACAGGCACTTATATACAGACACTTACATACAGACACTTACAAACAGGCACTTACATACAGACACTTACATACAGACACTTACAACCATACACTTACATACAGAAACTTACATACAGACACTTACATACAGATACTTACATACAGACACTTACAGACACTTACATACAGCCACTTACATACAGACACTTACATACAGACACTTACATACAGACACTTACATACAGACACAAACAGACACTTACATACAGACACTTACATACAGACACTAAGACACTTACATACAGACACTTACACACAGACATTTACATACAGATACTTACATACAGACACTTACATACAGACACTTACATACAGACACTGTGACACTGACATACAGACACTTACATACAGACACTTACATTGAGACACTTACATACAGAAACTTACATAGAGACACTACTTACAGACACTTACATACAGAAGCTTACATACAGACACTTACATACAGACACTGAGACACTTACATACAGACACTTACATACAGACACTGAGACACTTACATACAGACACTTACATACAGGCACTTATATACAGACACTTACATACAGACACTTACAAACAGGCACTTACATACAGACACTTACATACAGACACTTACAAACATACACTTACATACAGAAACTTACATACAGATACATACAGACACTTACAGACACTTACATACAGACACTTACATACAGACACTTACATACAGACACTTACATACAGACCCTTACATACAGACACTTAGACACCTACATACTGACACTTACATACAGACTCTTACATAGAGATACTTACATACAGACACTTAGACACGTACATACAGACACTTGCATACAGACTATTACATAAAGACACTTACATACAGACAATTACATACAGACACTTACCTTGAGACACGTACATACAGACACTTACATACAGACACTTACATTGAGACACTTACATACAGACACTTACATACAGACACTTACATACAGACACTGAAACACTTACATAGACACATACAGAAAGTTACATACACTTACATACAGACACATACAGACACTTACATACACTTACATACAGACACTGAGACACTTACATACAGACACTTACATACAGACACTGAGACACTTACATACAGACACTTACATACAGGCACTTATATACAGACACTTACATACAGACACTTACAAACATACACTTACATACAGACACTTACATACAGATACTTACATACAGACACTTACAGACAATTACATACAGCCACTTACATGAAGACACTTACATACAGACACTTACATACAGACCCTTACATACAGACACTTAGACACTTACATACTGACACTTACATACAGACTCTTACATAGAGATACTTACATACAGACACTTAGACACGTACATACAGACACTTGCATACAGACTCTTACATAAAGACACTTACATACAGACAATTACATACAGACACTTACCTTGAGACACGTACATACAGACACTTACATACAGACACTTACATTGAGACACTTACATACAGACACTTACATACAGACACTGAGACACTTACATAGAGACACTACTTACAGACACTTACATACATAAGCTTACATACAGACACTTACATACAGACACTTATATACAGACTCTTACATACAGACACTTACATACAGACACTTACATACAGACACTTACATACAGACACTGAAACACTTACATAGACACATACAGAAAGTTACATACACTTACATACAGACACTTACATACAGACACTTACATACACTTACATACAGACACTGAGACACTTACATACAGACACTTACATACAGACACTTACATTGAGACACTTACATACAGACACTTACATACAGACACTGAGACACTTACATAGAGACACTACTTACAGACACTTACATACATAAGCTTACATACAGACACTTACATACAGACACTTATATACAGACTCTTACATACAGACACTTACATACAGACACTTACATACAGACACTTACATACAGACACTTATATACAGACTCTTACATACAGACACTTACATACAGACACTTACATACAGACACTTACATACAGACACTGAAACACTTACATAGACACATACAGAAAGTTACATACACTTACATACAGACACTTACATACAGACACTTACATACACTTACATACAGACACTGAGACACTTACATACAGACACTTACATACAGACACTTACATTGAGACACTTACATACAGACACTTACATACAGACACTGAGACACTTACATAGAGACACTACTTACAGACACTTACATACATAAGCTTACATACAGACACTTACATACAGACACTTATATACAGACTCTTACATACAGACACTTACATACAGACACTTACATACAGACACTTACATACAGACACTGTGACACTGACATACAGACACTTACATACAGACACTTACATTGAGACACTTACATACAGAAACTTACATAGAGACACTACTTACAGACACTTACATACAGAAGCTTACATACAGACACTTACATACAGACACTGAGACACTTACATACAGACACTTACATACAGACACTGAGACACTTACATACAGACACTTACATACAGGCACTTATATACAGACACTTACATACAGACACTTACAAACAGGCACTTACATACAGACACTTACATACAGACACTTACAAACATACACTTACATACAGAAACTTACATACAGATACATACAGACACTTACAGACACTTACATACAGACACTTACATACAGACACTTACATACAGACACTTACATACAGACCCTTACATACAGACACTTAGACACCTACATACTGACACTTACATACAGACTCTTACATAGAGATACTTACATACAGACACTTAGACACGTACATACAGACACTTGCATACAGACTATTACATAAAGACACTTACATACAGACAATTACATACAGACACTTACCTTGAGACACGTACATACAGACACTTACATACAGACACTTACATTGAGACACTTACATACAGACACTTACATACAGACACTTACATACAGACACTGAAACACTTACATAGACACATACAGAAAGTTACATACACTTACATACAGACACATACAGACACTTACATACACTTACATACAGACACTGAGACACTTACATACAGACACTTACATACAGACACTGAGACACTTACATACAGACAATTACATACAGGCACTTATATACAGACACTTACATACAGACACTTACAAACATACACTTACATACAGACACTTACATACAGATACTTACATACAGACACTTACAGACAATTACATACAGCCACTTACATGAAGACACTTACATACAGACACTTACATACAGACCCTTACATACAGACACTTAGACACTTACATACTGACACTTACATACAGACTCTTACATAGAGATACTTACATACAGACACTTAGACACGTACATACAGACACTTGCATACAGACTCTTACATAAAGACACTTACATACAGACAATTACATACAGACACTTACCTTGAGACACGTACATACAGACACTTACATACAGACACTTACATTGAGACACTTACATACAGACACTTACATACAGACACTGAGACACTTACATAGAGACACTACTTACAGACACTTACATACATAAGCTTACATACAGACACTTACATACAGACACTTATATACAGACTCTTACATACAGACACTTACATACAGACACTTACATACAGACACTTACATACAGACACTGAAACACTTACATAGACACATACAGAAAGTTACATACACTTACATACAGACACTTACATACAGACACTTACATACACTTACATACAGACACTGAGACACTTACATACAGACACTTACATACAGACACTTAAATACAGACACTGAGACACTTACATAGACACATACAGACGCTTACATACAGACACTTACATACAGACACTGAGACACTTACATACAGACACTTACATACAGACACTGTGACACTGACATACAGACACTTACATACAGACACTTACATTGAGACACTTACATACAGAAACTTACATACAGACACTGAGACACTTACATAGAGACACTACTTACAGACACTTACATACAGAAGCTTACATACAGACACTTACATACAGACACTGAGACACTTACAGACACTTACATACAGACACTGAGACACTTACAAACAGACACTTACATACAGGCACTTATATACAGACACTTACATACAGACACTTACAAACAGGCACTTACATACAGACACTTACATACAGACACTTACAACCATACACTTACATACAGAAACTTACATACAGACACTTACATACAGATACTTACATACAGACACTTACAGACACTTACATACAGCCACTTACATACAGACACTTACATACAGACACTTACATACAGACACAAACAGACACTTACATACAGACACTTACATACAGACACTAAGACACTTACATACAGACACTTACACACAGACATTTACATACAGATACTTACATACAGACACTTACATACAGACACTTACATACAGACACTGTGACACTGACATACAGACACTTACATACAGACACTTACATTGAGACACTTACATACAGAAACTTACATAGAGACACTACTTACAGACACTTACATACAGAAGCTTACATACAGACACTTACATACAGACACTGAGACACTTACATACAGACACTTACATACAGACACTGAGACACTTACATACAGACACTTACATACAGGCACTTATATACAGACACTTACATACAGACACTTACAAACATACACTTACATACAGAAACTTACATACAGACACTTAGATACAGATACTTACATACAGACACTGAGACACTTACATACAGACACTTACATACAGACACTTAAATATAGACACTGAGACACTTACATAGACACATACAGACGCTTACATACAGACACTTACATACAGACACTGAGACACTTACATACAGACACTTACATACAGACACTGTGACACTGACATACAGACACTTACATACAGACACTTACATTGAGACACTTACATACAGAAACTTACATACAGACACTGAGACACTTACATAGAGACACTACTTACAGACACTTACATACAGACACTTACATACAGACACTGTGACACTGACATACAGACACTTACATACAGACACTTACATTGAGACACTTACATACAGAAACTTACATACAGACACTGAGACACTTACATAGAGACACTACTTACAGACACTTACATACAGAAGCTTACATAAGACACTTACATACAGACACTGAGACACTTACATACAGACACTTACATACAGACACTGAGACACTTACATACAGACACTTACATACAGGCACTTATATACAGACACTTACATACAGACACTTACAAACAGGCACTTACATACAGACACTTACATACAGACACTTACATACAGAAACTTACATACAGACACTTACATACAGATACTTACATACAGACACTTACAGACACTTACATACAGCCACTTACATACAGACACTTACATACAGACACTTACATACAGACACAAACAGACACTTACATACAGACACTTACATACAGACACTAAGACACTTACATACAGACACTTACACACAGACATTTACATACAGATACTTACATACAGACACTTACATACAGACCCTTACATACAGACACTTAGACACTTCCATACTGACACTTACATACAGACTCTTACATAGAGATACTTACATACAGACACTTAGACACGTACATACAGACACTTGCATACAGACTCTTACATAAAGACACTTACATACAGACAATTACATACAGACACTTACCTTGAGACACGTACATACAGACACTTACATACAGACACTTACATTGAGACACTTACATACACACACTTACATACAGACACTGAGACACTTACATAGAGACACTACTTACAGACACTTACATACAGAAGCTTACATACAGACACTTACATACAGACACTTATATACAGACACTTACATACAGACACTTACATACAGACACTTACATACAGACACTTACATACAGACACTGAAACACTTACATAGACACATACAGAAAGTTACATACACTTACATACAGACACTTACATACAGACACTTACATACACTTACATACAGACACTGAGACACTTACATACAGACACTTACATACAGACACTGAGACACTTACATACAGACACTTACAAACAGGCACTTACATACAGACACTTACATACAGATACTTACATACAGACACTTACAGACACTTACATACAGCCACTTACATGAAGACACTTACATACAGACACTTACATACAGACCCTTACATACAGACACTTAGACACTTACATACTGACACTTACATACAGACTCTTACATAGAGATACTTACATACAGACACTTAGACACGTACATACAGACACTTGCATACAGACTCTTACATAAAGACACTTACATACAGACAATTACATACAGACACTTACCTTGAGACACGTACATACAGACACTTACATACAGACACTTACATTGAGACACTTACATACAGACACTTACATACAGACACTGAGACACTTACATAGAGACACTACTTACAGACACTTACATACAGAAGCTTACATACAGACACTTACATACAGACACTTATATACAGACACTTACATACAGACACATACAGACACTTACATACAGACACTTACATACAGACACTGAAACACTTACATAGACACATACAGAAAGTTACATACACTTACATACAGACACTTACATACAGACACTTACATACACTTACATACAGACACTGAGACACTTACATACAGACACTTACATACAGACACTTAAATACAGACACTGAGACACTTACATAGACACATACAGACGCTTACATACAGACACTTACATACAGACACTGAGACACTTACATACAGACACTTACATACAGACACTGTGACACTGACATACAGACACTTACATACAGACACTTACATTGAGACACTTACATACAGAAACTTACATACAGACACTGAGACACTTACATAGAGACACTACTTACAGACACTTACATACAGAAGCTTACATACAGACACTTACATACAGACACTGAGACACTTACATACAGACACTTACATACAGACACTTACATACAGACACTTACATACAGACACTTACAACCATACACTTACATACAGAAACTTACATACAGACACTTACATACAGATACTTACATACAGACACTTACAGACACTTACATACAGCCACTTACATACAGACACTTACATACAGACACTTACATACAGACACTTACATACAGACACAAACAGACACTTACATACAGACACTTACATACAGACACTAAGACACTTACATACAGACACTTACACACAGACATTTACATACAGAAACTTACATAGAGACACTACTTACAGACACTTACATACAGAAGCTTACATACAGACACTTACATACAGACACTTACATACAGACACTGTGACACTGACATACAGACACTTACATACAGACACTTACATTGAGACACTTACATACAGAAACTTACATAGAGACACTACTTACAGACACTTACATACAGAAGCTTACATACAGACACTTACATACAGACACTGAGACACTTACATACAGAAACTTACATACAGATACTTACATACAGACACTTACAGACACTTACATACAGCCACTTACATGAAGACACTTACATACAGACACTTACATACAGACCCTTACATACAGACACTTAGACACTTACATACTGACACTTACATACAGACTCTTACATAGAGATACTTACATACAGACACTTAGACACGTACATACAGACACTTGCATACAGACTCTTACATAAAGACACTTACATACAGACAATTACATACAGACACTTACCTTGAGACACGTACATACAGACACTTACATTGAGACACTTACATACAGACACTTACATACAGACACTGAGACACTTACATAGAGACACTACTTACAGACACTTACATACAGAAGCTTACATACAGACACTTACATAGACACTTATATACAGACACTTACATACAGACACTTACATACAGACACTTACATACAGACACTTACATACAGACACTGAAACACTTACATAGACACATACAGAAAGTTACATACACTTACATACAGACACATACAGACACTTACATACACTTACATACAGACACTGAGACACTTACATACAGACACTTACATACAGACACTGAGACACTTACATACAGACACTTACATACAGGCACTTATATACAGACACTTACATACAGACACTTACAAACAGGCACTTACATACAGACACTTACATACAGACACTTACAAACATACACTTACATACAGACACTTACATACAGATACTTACATACAGACACTTACAGACACTTACATACAGCCACTTACATGAAGACACTTACATACAGACACTTACATACAGACCCTTACATACAGACACTTAGACACTTACATACTGACACTTACATACAGACTCTTACATAGAGATACTTACATACAGACACTTAGACACGTACATACAGACACTTGCATACAGACTCTTACATAAAGACACTTACATACAGACAATTACATACAGACACTTACCTTGAGACACGTACATACAGACACTTACATACAGACACTTACATTGAGACACTTACATACAGACACTTACATACAGACACTGAGACACTTACATAGAGACACTACTTACAGACACTTACATACAGAAGCTTACATACAGACACTTACATACAGACACTTATATACAGACACTTACATACAGACACTTACATACAGACACTTACATACAGACACTTACATACAGACACTGAAACACTTACATAGACACATACAGAAAGTTACATACACTTACATACAGACACTTACATACAGACACTTACATACACTTACATACAGACACTGAGACACTTACATACAGACACTTACATACAGACACTTAAATACAGACACTGAGACACTTACATAGACACATACAGACGCTTACATACAGACACTTACATACAGACACTGAGAAACTTACATACAGACACTTACATACAGACACTGTGACACAGTGACATACAGACACTTACATACAGACACTTACATTGAGACACTTACATACAGAAACTTACATACAGACACTGAGACACTTACATAGAGACACTACTTACAGACACTTACATACAGAAGCTTACATACAGACACTTACATACAGACACTGAGACACTTACATACAGACACTTACATACAGAGACTGAGACACTTACATACAGACACTTACATACAGGCACTTATATACAGACACTTACATACAGACACTTACAAACAGGCACTTACATACAGACACTTACATACAGACACTTACAACCATACACTTACATACAGAAACTTACATACAGACACTTACATACAGATACTTACATACAGACACTTACAGACACTTACATACAGCCACTTACATACAGACACTTACATACAGACACTTACATACAGACACTTACATACAGACACAAACAGACACTTACATACAGACACTTACATACAGACACTAAGACACTTACATACAGACACTTACACACAGACATTTACATACAGATACTTACATACAGACACTTACATACAGACACTTACATACAGACACTGTGACACTGACATACAGACACTTACATACAGACACTTACATTGAGACACTTACATACAGAAACTTACATAGAGACACTACTTACAGACACTTACATACAGAAGCTTACATACAGACACTTACATACAGACACTGAGACACTTACATACAGACACTTACATACAGACACTGAGACACTTACATACAGACACTTACATACAGGCACTTATATACAGACACTTACATACAGACACTTACAAACATACACTTACATACAGAAACTTACATACAGACACTTAGATACAGATACTTACATACAGACACTGAGACACTTACATACAGACACTTACATACAGACACTTAAATACAGACACTGAGACACTTACATAGACACATACAGACGCTTACATACAGACACTTACATACAGACACTGAGACACTTACATACAGACACTTACATACAGACACTGTGACACTGACATACAGACACTTACATACAGACACTTACATTGAGACACTTACATACAGAAACGTACATACAGACACTGAGACACTTACATAGAGACACTACTTACAGACACTTACATACAGAAGCTTACATACAGACACTTACATACAGACACTGAGACACTTACATACAAACACTTACATACAGACACTGAGACACTTACATACAGACACTTACATACAGGCACTTATATACAGACACTTACATACAGACACTTACAAACAGACACTTACATACAGACACTTACATACAGACACTGAGACACTTACATAGACACTTACATACAGACGCTTACATCCACTTACATACAGACACTGAGACACTTACATACAGACACTTACATACAGACACTTACATACAGACACTGAGACACTTACATAGACACATACAGACGCTTACATACAGACACTTACATACAGACACTGAGACACTTACATACAGACACTTACAAACAGACCAATACATACAGACACTGACATACAGACACTTACAGACACTTACATACAGAAACAAACATACAGACACTTACATACAGACACTTACATACAGACTCTTACACAAAGACACTTACATACAGACACTTAGCCACTTACATACAGACACTTACATACAGACTCTTACATAAAGACACTTACATACAGACAATTACATACAAACATTTACATACAGACACTAAGACACTTACATACAGACACTTACATACAGACACTGAGTCACTTACATAGACACTTACATACAGACGCTTACATACACTTACATACAGACACTGAGACACTTACATACATATACTTACATACAGACACTTACATACAGACACTTACATACAGACATTGAGACACTTATATACAGACACTTCCATACAGACACTGAGACACTTACATACAGACACTTACATACAGACACTTACATACAGACACTTACATACAGACATTGAGACACTTACATACAGACACTTACATACAGACACTGAGACACTTACATACAGTCGCTTACATAAAGACACTGAGACACTTACATAGACACTTACATACAGATGCTTACATACAGACACTTACATACAGACACTGAGACACTTACATACAGACACTTACATACAGACACATACAGACGCTGAGACACTTACATACAGACACTTACATACAGACACTTACATACTGACACTTACATACAGACACTTACATACACTCTTGCATAAAGACACTTACATACATATACTTACATACAGACACTTACATACAGACACTTACATACAGACACTGAGACACTTACATACAGACACTTCCATACAGACACTGAGACACTTACATACAGACACTTACATACAGACACTTACATACAGACACTTACATACAGACATTGAGACACTTACATACAGACACTTACATACAGACACTGAGACACTTACATACAGTCGCTTACATAAAGACACTGAGACACTTACATAGACACTTACATACAGATGCTTACATACAGACACTTACATACAGACACTGAGACACTTACATACAGACACTTACATACAGACACATACAGACGTTGAGACACTTACATACAGACACTTACATACAGACACTTACATACAGACACGAAGACACTTACATACAGACACTTACATACTGACACTTACATACAGACACTTACATACAGACACTTACAAACAGACACTTACATACAGAAACTTACACACAGACACTTACATACAGATACTTACATACAGACACTTACAGACACTTAAATACAGCCACCTACATACAGAGACTTACATACAGACACTTACATACAGACACTTACATACAGACACATACAGACACTTAGATACAGACACTTACATACAGACACTGAGACACTTACATACAGACACTTACATACAGACACTTACATACAGAAACTTACATACAGACACTGAGATACTTACATACAGACACTTACATACGGACACTTAACATACAGACACTTACATACAGACACTTACATACAGACACTTACATACAGACACTGAGACACTTACATACAGACACTTACATACAGACACTTACTTAGACATTTACTTAGAGACACTGAGACACTTAAATACAAACACTTACATACAGACACTTACATACAGACACTTACATACAGACACTGAGACACTTACATACATACACTTACATAAAGACACTGAGACACTTACCTAGACACTTACATACAGATGCTTACATACAGACACTTACATACAGACACTGAGACACTTACATACAGACACTTACATACAGACACGAAGACACTTACATACAGACACTTACATACTGACACTTACATACAGACACTTACATACAGACACTTACAAACAGACACTTACATACAGAAACTTACACACAGACACTTACATACAGATACTTACATACAGACACTTACAGACACTTAAATACAGCCACCTACATACAGCGACTTACATACAGACACTTACATACAGACACTTACATACAGACACATACAGACACTTAGATACAGACACTTACATACAGACACTGAGACACTTACATACAGACACTTACATACAGACACTTACATACAGACACTGAGATATTTACATACAGACACTTACATACAAACACTTAATGTACAGACACTTACATACAGACACTTATATACAGACACTTACATAGAAACACTTACATACAGACACTTACTTAGACACTTACTTAGACACTTACTTACAGACACTGAGACACTTAAATACAAACACTTACATACAGACACTTACATACAGACACTTACAAACACACACTGACATACAGACACTTACATACAAACATTTACATACAGATACTGAGACACTTACATACAGACACTTACATAGAGACACTTACATACAAACACTGACATACAGACACTTACATACAGACACTTACATACAGACACTGAGACACTTACATACAGACACTTACATACAGAAACTTACATACAGACACTGAGATACTTACATACAGACACTTACATACAGACACTTAACATACAGACACTTACATACAGACACTTACATACAGACACTTACATACAACAACAACAACAACCGCCATTCACCACTAAGTGGCGGTGACGTCACCACGACGCTTGTGCCAGGCTATGTGCACCCTGAGGCCACGTGAAGTGTCGAACGCCCGCTGGCAGGAGGTCACGGGGCAGACCCAGGTGCCACGGGTCGACTAACTGAGATGACTGGCTGATGCACCACCTGTGCCCCCTACTGTGCCAACCTGCTGTGCTTTAGCCACCCGGCGCTCCGCTCGCTGTTGTGAGCGTCGCTCCTCCGCCCTCCGTTGTTGTTGGAGGGCGACTGCCTCCAACTGCCCAGTAGCATCCTTCACGAGCCTCCTCCACAGAGGCCGATCTTGACACCGCTGGTACCAGTCATCGGCAAGTCCACTCAGCTCCACGTCCTCCTGTACCACATCACTCCATCTCTTCTCTAGCCCGTGCCGCGCCCGCTTAGCCCCCTCAATCCGGCCAAACAAAAGCTGTTTCGGCATGCGGTGGCTGGGCATGCGGGCTACATGACCCAGCCATCGCAGCCTTGCCTGCCGGAGGAGCTCACCGATGGGACCCTGCCCAGATCTTTCAAGGATTTGTGAGCTCCTCACACAATCCAGTCTGGTTAAACCCAGGATGGATCGTAGGCAGGCCAGCCTAAATGTTTCTAACCGGCGAAGATGTTCCATTAGGGGGGTCCACTTACATACAGACACTTACATACAGACACTGAGATATTCACATACAGACACTTACATACAAACACTTAACGTACAGACACTTACATACAGACCCTTATATACAGACACTTACATAGAAACACTTACATACAGACACTTACTTAGACACTTACTTACAGACACTGAGACTCTTAAATACAAACACTTACATACTGACACTTACATACAGACACTTACATACAGACACTTACAAACAGACACTTAAATACAGCCACCTACATACAGAGACTTACATACAGACACTTACATACAGACACTTACATACAGACACTTACATACAGACACATACAGACACTTAGATACAGACACTTACATACAGACACTGAGACACTTAAATACAAACACTTACATACATACACTTTCATACAGAAACTTACAAACACACACTGACATACAGACACTGAGACTTACATACAGACACTTACATACAGACACTTACATACAGACACTTACATAAAGACATTTACATACAGATACTGAGACACTTACATACAGACACTTACATACAGACACTTACATACACACACTTACATACAAACACCTACATACAGGCACTTACATACAGACACTTACATAGACACTTACATACAGACACTTACATACTGACAAAAACAGACACTGAGACACTTACATACAGACACTTACATACAAACACGTACATACAGACACTTACATACAGACACTTACATAGAGACACTTACATACAGACCCTTACATACAGACACTTAGACACTTACATACAGACACTTACATACAGACTCTTACATAAAGACACTTACATACAGACACTTAGACACTTACATACAGACACTTACATACAGACTCTTACATAAAGACACTTACATACAGACAATTACATACAGACACTTACATACAGACACTTACAAACAGACACTTACATACAGAAACTTACACACAGACACTTACATACAGATACTTACATACAGACACTTACAGACACTTAAATACAGCCACCTACATACAGAGACTTACATACAGACACTTACATACAGCCACTTACATACAGACACATACAGACACTTAGATACAGACACTTACATACAGACACTGAGACACTTACATACCGACACTTACATACAGACACTTACATACAGACACTGAGATATTAACATACAGACACTTACATACAAACACTTAACGTACAGACACTTACATACAGACCCTTATATACAGACACTTACATAGAAACACTTACATACAGACACTTACTTAGACACTTACTTACAGACACTGAGACTCTTAAATACAAACACTTACATACAGACACTTACATACAGACACTTACAAACACACATTGACATACAGACACTGAGACTTACATACAGACACTTACATACAGACACTTACATACAGACACTTACATAAAGACATTTACATACAGATACTGAGACACTTACATACAGACACTTACATACAGACACTTACATACACACACTTACATACAAACACTTACATACAGGCACTTACATACAGACACTTACATAGACACTTACATACAGACACCTACATACTGACACAAACAGACACTGAGACACTTACATACAGACACTTACATAGAGACACTTACATACAGACCCTTACATACAGACACTTAGACACTTACATACAGACACTTACATACAGACTCTTACATAAAGACACTTACATACAGACACTTACATACAAACACTTACATACAGACACTAAGACACTTACATACAGACACTTACATACAGACACTTACATACAGACACTGAGTCACTTACATAGACACTTACATACAGACGCTTACATACACTTACATACAGACACTGAGACACTTACATACATATACTTACATACAGACACTTACATACAGACACTTACATACAGACACTTACATACAGACAATTACATACAGACACTTACATACAGACACTAAGACACTTACATACAGACACTTACATACAGACACTTGCATACAGACACTGAGACACTTACATAGACACTTACATACAGACGCTTACATACACTTACATACAGACACTGAGACACTTACATACATATACTTACATACAGACACTTACATACAGACACTTACATACAGACACTGAGACACTTACATACAGACACTTCCATACAGACACTGAGACACTTACATACAGACACTTACATACAGACACTTACATACAGACACTGAGACACTTACATAGACACTTACATACAGACGCTTACATACACTTGCATACAGACACTGAGACACTTACATACATATACTTACATACAGACACTTACATACAGACACTTACATACAGACACTGAGACACTTACATACAGACACTTACATACAGACACTGAGACACTTACATACAGACACTGAGACACTTACATACAGACACTTACATAAAGACACTGAGACACTTACATAGACACTTACATACAGATGCTTACATACAGACACGTTCATACAGACACTGAGACACTTACATACAGACACTTACATACAGACACATACAGACGCTGAGACACTTACATACAGACACTTACATACAGACACTTACATACAGACACGAAGACACTTACATACAGACACTTACATACTGACACTTACATTCAGACACTTACATACAGACACTTACAAACAGACACTTACATACAGAAACTTACACACAGACACTTACATACAGATACTTACATACAGACACTTACAGACACTTAAATACAGCCACCTACATACAGAGACTTACATACAGACACTTACATACAGACACTTACATACAGACACATACAGACACTTAGATACAGACACTTACATACAGACACTGAGACACTTACATACCGACACTTACATACGGACACTTACATACAGACACTGAGATATTAACATACAGACACTTACATACAAACACTTAACGTACAGACACTTACATACAGACACTTATATACAGACACTTACATAGAAACACTTACATACAGACACTTACTTAGACACTTACTTACAGACACTGAGACTCTTAAATACAAACACTTACATACAGACACTTACATACAGACACTTACAAACACACACTGACATACAGACACTGAGACTTACATACAGACACTTACATACAGACACTTACATACAGACACTTACATAAAGACATTTACATACAGATACTGAGACACTTACATACAAAACAAAGATCAAAGATCCCCCATATAGCCTTAACAGACTGTAGGGGCAAGTGCTGTTAGCGAGCACCTATGAAGGCCGGAACGGTACACGAGGGGGTGGGTGGCCAGCACCACGCCCGACCGCCTTTGTCTCCCTAGTGGCAATGTTTACACACCGCGCCAGGTACTCATTTGAGGCTGAGTCGACCTAGGGGAGGCCCGGGACCGGTTCAGATAATCGTCACTGGTGTTGGCCGTGAGCGGGAATCGAACCCGGGTCGCCAGGTTCATAGCGCAGCGCGCTAACCGCTACACTATCGCTCCCCACATACAGACACTTACATACAGACACTTACATACACACACTTACATACAAACACTTACATACAGGCACTTACATACAGACACTTACATAGACACTTACATACAGACACTTACATACTGACACAAACAGACACTGAGACACTTACATACAGACACTTACATAGAGACACTTACATACAGACCCTTACATACAGACACTTAGACACTTACATACAGACACTTACATACAGACTCTTACATAAAGACACTTACATACAGACACTTACATACAAACACTTACATACAGACACTAAGACACTTACATACAGACACTTACATACAGACACTTACATACAGACACTGAGTCACTTACATAGACACTTACATACAGACGCTTACATACACTTACATACAGACACTGAGACACTTACATACATATACTTACATACAGACACTTACATACAGACACTTACATACAGACACTGAGACACTTACATACAGACACTTCCATACAGACACTGAGACACTTACATACAGACACTTACATACAGACACTTACATACAGACACTTACATACAGACACTGAGACACTTACATACAGACACTTACATACAGACACTGAGACACTTACATACAGACGCTTACATAAAGACACTGAGACACTTACATAGACACTTACATACAGACGCTTACATACAGACACTTACATACAGACACTGAGACACTTACATACAGACACTTACATACAGACACATACAGACGCTGAGACACTTACATACAGACACTTACATACAGACACTGAGACACTTACATACAGACACTTACATAAAGACACGAAGACACTTACATACAGACACTTACATACTGACACATACAGACACTTACATACAGACACTTACAAACAGACACTTACATACAGAAACTTACACACAGACACTTACATACAGATACTTACATACAGACACTTACAGACACTTAAATACAGCTACCTACATACAGAGACTTACATACAGACACTTACATACAGACACATACAGACACTTACATACAACAACAACAACCGCCATTCGCCACTAAGTGGCGGTGACGTCACCACGACGCTTGTGCCAGGCTATGTGCACCCTGAGGCCACGTGAAGTGTCGAACGCCCGCTGGCAGGAGGTCACGGGGCAGACCCAGGTGCCACGGGTCGACTGACTGAGATGACTGGCTGATGCACCACCTGTGCCCCCTACTGTGCCAACCTGCTGTGCTTTAGCCACCCGGCGCTCCGCTCGCTGTTGTGAGCGTCGCTCCTCCGCCCTCCGTTGTTGTTGGAGGGCGACTGCCTCCAACTGCCCAGTAGCATCCTTCACGAGCCTCCTCCACAGAGGCCGATCTTGACACCGCTGGTACCAGTCATCGGCAAGTCCACTCAGCTCCACGTCCTCCTGTACCACATCACTCCATCTCTTCTCTAGCCCGTGCCGCGCCCGCTTAGCCCCCTCAATCCGGCCAAACAAAAGCTGTTTCGGCATGCGGTGGCTGGGCATGCGGGCTACATGACCCAGCCATCGCAGCCTTGCCTGCCGGAGGAGCTCACCGATGGGACCCTGCCCAGATCTTTCAAGGATTTGTGAGCTCCTCACACAATCCAGTCTGGTTAAACCCAGGATGGATCGTAGGCAGGTCAGCCTAAATGTTTCTAACCGGCGAAGATGTTCCATTAGGGGGGTCCACGTTTCGCAAGCGTAGAGAAGGGAGGGAATGACCGTGGCCGAGAAGACCTGAAGCTTAGTGCGGAGCGACAGACCAGGTAGCTTCCACACAGCGTTACGCAACCGATGAAAAGATATTGCCGCTCGACTGATTCGGAGTGAGACCTCTGCTGTTAAACTGGAGCCAGTCATAAGCACACTGCCCAGGTATGGGAAACTCTCCACTCTCTCCACAACTGCCCCATCACCGATTGGGAGTTGTGGGGGTGGAGTGTCCGATGGTACAAAATACCCAGGCAGGTGCTTAGTTTTGGTGGGGCTGATGGTAAGGCCCCACCTCTTAGTGGCACGCTCCAGTCTCAGCAGCAGCGTCTCCAACTCCTCCTCTGACTGAGCAGCTATTACCAAGTCATCAGCATACATAACGTGGTTGAGCAATAGGGAGCCATCCCTTGACCGCACCCGGGCATCGATTAGCCTCCCATTATATCTGTACCATATGGAGATTCCCCCGGTACAGCTATTGAAGGCTTCACGAACTACGTGGTCAAAATAGATGTTAAATAATGTGGGAGCCAGAGGACATCCCTGTCGCACCCCAAGGTGTACAGGGAATGGCTCTGACTCCCGGCCACGTAGTTTTACCCGGGCCCGCTCACCATCATGAAGGTCCTTAATGATCGTGAGCAGAGGGTCAGGTACTCCAAAAGCACGAAGAACGACCCAGAGCCCAGGCCTACTGATGGTATCATAGGCCTTGACCAGGTCAATAAAGCAGAGATGTAGGTCTTGTTGGAATTCCCTACACCTCTGCTGTAGCAGACGGACAGAAAATATGGCATCTGTGCAGGACCGCCCTTTCCTGAAACCGCATTGGGGCTCCGCAAGCCTCTCCTCAGCGTGCCTGGCAAGGCGATGCTGAATAATCCTTGCCAGGACCTTTCCCGGCACACTGAGGAGTGAGATGCCCCTGTAGTTGTTACAGTCTGTGCGGTCCCCCTTCTTAAAAAGGGGGACCACCAGGGCATCCTTCCAATCCTGCGGAACCCGTCCAGTGGTCCAGACTGTTGTTATGATGTCATATAGGGCAGTCTGTGCACAAACGCCACCTTCCCTCAGCATTTCGCTTGGGAGATCATCTCTGCCCGCTGCCTTTCCTGGTCTCAGACTCCGGATCGCCTTCAATACTTCCTCAGCAGATGGCACCTCAGCCAGCCACTCACAGGGGGTGACTTCATCCAATATTTGAGGCACCGCAGCCTCAGCAGGGTCATCCTCACTTTGTGCCACGATGTTTTCCTGGCTGTGGGATTTTCCCTCCCCCAGGACCTCACAGAAATGCTCAGCAAATCTGCGAACCTGTTCCTGGGGGTCGGAAATTGGATCACCGTTTTTTCCCCTAATGATGGTAATAGGTGTGGCGCTGCAGGTTACTTTTTTGATGGAGTTAAATAGCGATTTGTGATCACGGGCCACTGAGGCAGACTCCATCTCCTCAGCAACCCGCGACCACCACCCATCCTTGCAGCGCCTCACGGCTCTCCGAACCTCCGAGCGAAGGCTGCGGTAAGCCTCCTCATTCTCTGACGTGGGATTCTGTAGCCGATGACAGTGGGCCTGTCGCTTTTTCTCAACCATCCTGAACAACTCCTCTGTCATCCAGGGTGTCTGGGGAGGTCTGGACCGCGTACCCAAAGCAGCCATTGCAGCTGCATGAGTCACAGTCCTAAACCTCGCCCATTTACCCTCGACATCAGGAGGAGTCGGGGACGATGCCAATCCCAGCCGCAAGCGATGATGAAATTCTCGCTTGCAACTTTCATCAGATAACTGAGACCAGGCCACTTTAGGTTGGAATGGGGTCCTGGGTGTACACCCACCACCGGAGTAGAAGAATGGCAGGCGCATCTTACAGATGACTAGTCGATGGTCAGAGGGCAGATCAGCTCCACGGTAGGTCCTGGTGTCAAGGACATGGGCTCGCATTCGCTGGTCCGTCACTATGTAGTCCAGCAGATGTTCTTGCTTGGACCCGGCATGCATCCATGATGTTGTGTGGATGCGCCGATGCCGGAACAGCGTGTTGGTAATTACAAGCCCATGGGCTGCACAAAAATCTAGCAGCCTCCTACCGTTGTTATTGAGCTGATCTGGCCCATGCCCTCCAATCACTCCAGACCAGGTGCCAGTATCATGACCAACTCGGGCATTGAAGTCACCCAGCATGATGACTCTATCCCGAGGGGCCACTTTAGCCAGCACCTGTGACAGGAGGTCATAGAAGGCATCTGACTCATCGGCTTTGCCTGCATCCCTCCACGGATGTTCATCTTCGGTGGGGGCATAAGTAACCACGACCACCATTCCTCGCCTCCGGTTGATGGGAAGGCGAGCCCAAAGTAGCCTGGGGCTTACAGCTTCCCACACCTCACCGCCACGCTCCCACGCCCCCTTCATTCTTTTGTTCAAAAGAAGACCCACACCCTGTTGTTTGGCAGTCTGCTGCCCCGAGTAGAGGACTGTCCACCCCTCATGGTGGCAGGAGCCAGAGCCGGTCCACCGGACCTCCTGAATGCCGCATAGATCCAGGCGGTACCGGTCCAGCTCCCGACAGAGGAGTGGCAGCCTCTCCTCTGCAGTGAGCGTTCGAACATTCCACGTGGCCACCCGTAGTGGCTTTTCGTTGTTTCTGGAGTAGCCCCGAGGGTAGGTATTCAATCTCCTGGCTCCGCCAATTGGGGTTTGGCCAGGAGACGTCATAGACGCCTGGCCCCCCGGGGCCTCCGGCACAAGCTTAGTTGTTACATATTTCACTTTAATTCGTGGTTTTGTGGTAATTAATTGAAGGTGGAGGGGTTACCAGCCCCTCGCACCCGTCCAGAGCCCCCGTTTAGCCCCTGTGGTGGACACATATGCCATGAGGGGAGGAGCCAATCAAAATTGGAACTCCCCCCACAGCACTGTCCACGACAGAGTTGCCCGTCCGGCACCGCGAGGAGGTAGGGGGTTGTTTTGCCGGACACTTACATACAGACACTTACATACAGACACTTACATACACTTACATACAGACACTGAGACACTTACATACAGACACTTACATACAGACACTGAGACACTTACATACAGACACTTACATACAGGCACTTATATACAGACACTTACATACAGACACTTACAAACAGGCACTTACATACAGACACTTACATACAGCCACTTACATGAAGACACTTACATACTGACACTTACATACAGACTCTTACATAGAGATACTTACATACAGACACTTAGACACGTACATACAGACACTTGCATACAGACTCTTACATAAAGACACTTACATACAGACAATTACATACAGACACTTACCTTGAGACACGTACATACAGACACTTACATACAGACACTTACATTGAGACACTTACATACAGACACTTACATACAGACACTGAGACACTTACATAGAGACACTACTTACAGACACTTACATACAGAAGCTTACATACAGACACTTACATACAGACACTTATATACAGACACTTACATACAGACACTTACATACAGACACTTACATACAGACACTTACATACAGACACTGAAACACTTACATAGACACATACAGAAAGTTACATACACTTACATACAGACACTTACATACAGACACTTACATACACTTACATACAGACACTGAGACACTTACATACAGACACTTACATACAGACACTTAAATACAGACACTGAGACACTTACATAGACACATACAGACGCTTACATACAGACACTTACATACAGACACTGAGACACTTACATACAGACACTTACATACAGACACTGTGACACTGACATACAGACACTTACATACAGACACTTACATTGAGACACTTACATACAGAAACTTACATACAGACACTGAGACACTTACATAGAGACACTACTTACAGACACTTACATACAGAAGCTTACATACAGACACTTACATACAGACACTGAGACACTTACATACAGACACTTACATACAGACATTGAGACACTTACATACAGACACTTACATACAGGCACTTATATACAGACACTTACATACAGACACTTACAAACAGGCACTTACATACAGACACTTACATACAGACACTTACAACCATACACTTACATACAGAAACTTACATACAGACACTTACATACAGATACTTACATACAGACACTTACAGACACTTCCATACAGCCACTTACATACAGACACTTACATACAGACACTTACATACAGACACTTACATACAGACACAAACAGACACTTACATACAGACACTTACATACAGACACTAAGACACTTACATACAGACACTTACACACAGACATTTACATACAGATACTTACATACAGGCACTTACATACAGACACTTACATACAGACACTAACATACAGACACTTACATATAGACACTTACATACAGACCCTTACATACAGACACTTAGACACTTACATACAGACACTTACATACAGACTCTTACATAGAGATACTTACATACAGACACTTAGACACGTACATACAGACACTTACATACAGACACTTACATTGAGACACTTACATACAGACACTTACATACAGACACTGAGACACTTACATAGAGACACTACTTACATACACTTACATACAGAAGCTTACATACAGACACTTACATACAGACACTGAGACACTTACATACAGACACTTACATACAGACACTGAGACACTTACATACAGACACTTACATACAGGCACTTATATACAGACACTTACATACAGACACTTACATACAGACACTGACATACAGACACTTACATACAGACACTTACATACAGACACTTACAAACACACACTGACATACAGACACTGAGACTTACATACAGACACTTACATACAGACACTTACATACAGACACTTACATACAGATACTGAGACACTTACATACAGACACTTACATACAGACACTTACATACAGACACTTACATACAGACACTTACATACAGGCACTTACATACAGACACTTACATAGACACTTACATACAGACACTTACATACTGACACTTACAAACAGACACTGAGACACTTACATACAGACACTTACATACAAACACTTACATACAGACACTTACATACAGACACTTACATACAGACCCTTACATACAGACACTTAGACAATTACATACAGACACTTACATACAGACTCTTACATAAAGACACTTACATACAGACACTTAGACACTTACATACAGACACTTACATACACTCTTGCATAAAGACACTTACATACAGACAATTACATACAGACACTTACATTAAGACACTGAGACACTTACATAGACACTTACATACAGACACTTACATACAGACACTGAGACACTTACATAGACACTTACATACAGATGCTTACATACACTTACATACAGACACTGAGACACTTACATACAGACACTTACATACAGACACTTACATACAGATACTGAGACACTTACATAGACACATACAGACGCTTACATACAGACACTTACATACAGACACTGAGACACTTACATACAGACACTTACATACAGACCATTACATACAGACACTGACATACAGACACTTACAGACACTTACATACAGAAACAAACATACAGACACTTACATACAGACACTTACATAAAGACACTTACATAGACACTGAGACACTTACATACAGACACTTACATACAGACACTTACAGACACTTACATACAGACACTTACATACAGACACTGACATACAGACACTTACAGACACTTACATACAGACACTTATATACAGACAGACACTTACATACAGACACTTACATACTGACACTTACAAACAGACACTGAGACACTTACATACACACACTTACATACAGACACTTACATACAGACACTTACATACAGACACTTACATACAGACACTTACATACAGACACTTACATACAGGCACTTACATACAGACACTTACATACAGACACTTACATACAGACACATACTGACACTTACAAACAGACACTGAGACACTTACATACAGACACTTACATACAAACACTTACATACAGACACTTACATACAGACACTTACATACAGACCCTTACATACAGACACTTAGACAATTACATACAGACACTTACATACAGACTCTTACATAAAGACACTTACATACAGACACTTAGACACTTACATACAGACACTTACATACACTCTTGCATAAAGACACTTACATACAGACAATTACATACAGACACTTACATTAAGACACTGAGACACTTACATAGACACTTACATACAGACACTTACATACAGACACTGAGACACTTACATAGACACTTACATACAGATGCTTACATACACTTACATACAGACACTGAGACACTTACATACAGACACTTACATACAGACACTGAGACACTTACATATACACATACAGATGCTTACATACAGACACTTACATACAGACACTGAGACACTTACATACAGACACTTACATACAGACCATTACATACAGACACTGACATACGGACACTTACAGACACTTACATACAGAAACAAACATACAGACACTTACATACAGACACTTACATAAAGACACTTACATAGACACTGAGACACTTACATACAGACACTTACATACAGACACTTACAGACACTTACATACAGACACTGACATACAAACACTTACAGACACTTACATACAGACACTTACATACAGACAGACACTTACATACAGACACTTACATACTGACACTTACAAACAGACACTGAGACACTTACATACACACACTTACATACAGACACTTACATACAGACAGACACTTACATACAGACACTTACGCACAGACACTTACGTACATACACTTGCGTACAGACACTTATGTACAGACACTTACATAATGACACTAACATACAGACACTTACGTACAGACACTTACGTACAGACACGTACAGACACTTACGTACAGACACTTACATAAACTTACATACAGACACACAGACACTTACCAACAGACACTTACATACAGACACTTACATACAGACACTTACATACAGACACTTACATACAGACACTTACATACAGACACTTACATACAGACAAGTATACACTTACTTACAGACACTTACATACAAACACTTACATACAGACACACAGCTACTTACATACAGACACTTACATACAGACACTTTCATACAGACACTTACATACAGACACTTACATACATAAACTTACATACAGACACCTACATACAGACACTTACAGACACTTACATACAGACACTTACATACAGACACTTACATACAGACACTTACATACATACACTTACATACAGACACACAAACACTTACATACAGACACTTAGACACTTACATACAGACACATACAGACAATTACATACAGACACTTACATACAGACACTTACATACAGACACCTACATACAGACACTGCGACACTTACATACAGACACTGCGACACTTACATACAGACACTTACATATAGACACTTACATACAGACACTGAGACACTTACATACAGACATTTACATACAGACACTTACATACAGACACTTACATACTGACACAAACAGACACTGAGACACTTACATACAGACACTTGCATACAGACACTTACATACAGATACTGAGACACTTACATACAGACACTTACATACAGACACTTACATACAGACACTTACATACAAACACTTACATACAGACACTTACATACAGACACTTACATACAGGCACTTACATACAGACACTTACATAGACACTTACATACAGACACTTACATACTGACACTTACAAACAGACACTGAGACACTTACATACAGACACTTACATACAAACACTTACATACAGACACTTACATACAGACAGACACTTACATACAGACACTTACATACATACACTTACATACAGACACTTACATACAGATACTGAGACACTTACATACAGACACTTACATACAGACACATACAGACACTTACATACAGACACTTACATACAGACACTTACATACAGACACTTACATAGACACTTACATACAGACACTTACATACTGACACTTACAAACAGACACTGAGACACTTACATACAGACACTTACATACAAACACTTACATACAGACACTTACATACAGACACTTACATACAGACCCTTACATACAGACACTTAGACAATTACATACAGACACTTACATACAGACTTTTACATAAAGACACTTACATACAGACACTTAGCCACTTACATACAGACACTTACATACTGACACTTACAAACAGACACTGAGACACTTACATACAGACACTTACATACAAACACTTACATACAGACACTTACATACAGACAATTACATACAGACACTTACATACAGACACTGAGACACTTACATACAGACACTTACATACAGACACTTACATACAGACACTGAGACACTTACATAGACGCTTACATACAGACGCTTACATCCACTTACATACAGACACTGAGACACTTACATACAGACACTTACATACAGACACTTACATACAGACACTGAGACACTTACATAGACACATACAGACGCTTACATACAGACACTTACATACAGACACTGAGACACTTACATACAGACACTTACAAACAGACCAATACATACAGACACTGACATACAGACACTTACAGACACTTACATACAGAAACAAACATACAGACACTTACATACAGACACTTACATAAAGACACTTACATAGACACTGAGACACTTACATACAGGCACTTACATACAGACACTTACAGACACTTACATACAGACACTTACATACAGACACTCACATACAGACACTTACACACACGTACGTACAGACACTTACATACAGACAGACACTTACATACAGACACTTACATACTGACACTTACAAACAGACACTGAGACACTTACATACACATATACATACAGACACTTACATACAGACAGACACTTACATACAGACACTTACGTACAGACACTTACGTACAGACACGTACAGACACTTACGTACAGACACGTACAGACACTTACGTACAGACACTCACATACAGCCACTCATGTACACACACTTACATTCACACATTTACATACAGATACTTACATACAGACACTTACATACACACACTTACATACACACACTTACATACAGACACTTACAGACAGACACTTATATACAGACACTTACATACAGACTTTTACATACAGACACTTACATACGGACACTTACATACAGACACTTACATACAGACACTTACGTACAGACACTAACATACACTTACATACAGACACACAGACACTTACATACAGACACTTACATACAGACACTTACATACAGACACTTACATACAGACAAGTAGACACTTACTTACAGACACTTACATACAAACACTTACATACAGACACACAGCCACTTACATACAGACACTTACATACATACACTTTCATACAGACACTTACATACAGAAACTTACATACATAAACTTACATACAGACACACAGACACTTACATACAGACATTTACAGACACTTACATACAGACACTTACATACAGACACTTACATACAGACACTTACATACAGACACTTACATACAGACAAGTAGACACTTACTTACAGCCACTTACATACAAACACTTACATACAGACGCACAGCCACTTACATACAGACACTTACATACAGACACTTTCATACAGACACTTACATACAGACACTTACATACATACACTTACATACAGACACACAGACACTTGCATACAGACACTTACAGACACTTACATACAGACACTTACATACAGACACTTTCATACAGACACTTACATACAGACACTTACATACATACACTTACATACAGACACACAGACACTTGCATACAGACACTTACAGACACTTACATACAGACACTTACATACAGACACTTACATACATACACTTACATACAGACACTTACATACAGATACTGAGACACTTACATACAGACACTTACATACAGACACTTACATACAGACACTTACATACAGACACTTACATACAGACACTTACATACAGACACTTACATAGACACTTACATACAGACACTTACATACTGACACTTACAAACAGACACTGAGACACTTACATACAGACACTTACATACAGACTCTTACATAAAGACACTTACATACAGACACTTAGACACTTACATACAGACACTTACATACACTCTTGCATAAAGACACTTACATACAGACAATTACATACAGACACTTACATTAAGACACTGAGACACTTACATAGACACTTACATACAGACACTTACATACAGACACTGAGACACTTACATAGACACTTACATACAGATGCTTACATACACTTACATACAGACACTGAGACACTTACATACAGACACTTACATACAGACACTTACATACAGATACTGAGACACTTACATAGACACATACAGACGCTTACATACAGACACTTACATACAGACACTGAGACACTTACATACAGACACTTACATACAGACCATTACATACAGACACTGACATACAGACACTTACAGACACTTACATACAGAAACAAACATACAGACACTTACATACAGACACTTACATAAAGACACTTACATAGACACTGAGACACTTACATACAGACACTTACATACAGACACTTACAGACACTTACATACAGACACTTACATACAGACACTGACATACAGACACTTACAGACACTTACATACAGACACTTATATACAGACAGACACTTACATACAGACACTTACATACTGACACTTACAAACAGACACTGAGACACTTACATACACACACTTACATACAGACACTTACATACAGACACTTACATACAGACACTTACATACAGACACTTACATACAGACACTTACATACAGGCACTTACATACAGACACTTACATACAGACACTTACATACAGACACATACTGACACTTACAAACAGACACTGAGACACTTACATACAGACACTTACATACAAACACTTACATACAGACACTTACATACAGACACTTACATACAGACCCTTACATACAGACACTTAGACAATTCCATACAGACACTTACATACAGACTCTTACATAAAGACACTTACATACAGACACTTAGACACTTACATACAGACACTTACATACACTCTTGCATAAAGACACTTACATACAGACAATTACATACAGACACTTACATTAAGACACTGAGACACTTACATAGACACTTACATACAGACACTTACATACAGACACTGAGACACTTACATAGACACTTACATACAGATGCTTACATACACTTACATACAGACACTGAGACACTTACATACAGACACTTACATACAGACACTGAGACACTTACATATACACATACAGATGCTTACATACAGACACTTACATACAGACACTGAGACACTTACATACAGACACTTACATACAGACCATTACATACAGACACTGACATACAGACACTTACAGACACTTACATACAGAAACAAACATACAGACACTTACATACAGACACTTACATAAAGACACTTACATAGACACTGAGACACTTACATACAGACACTTACATACAGACACTTACAGACACTTACATACAGACACTGACATACAAACACTTACAGACACTTACATACAGACACTTACATACAGACAGACACTTACATACAGACACTTACATACTGACACTTACAAACAGACACTGAGACACTTACATACACACACTTACATACAGACACTTACATACAGACAGACACTTACATACAGACACTTACGCACAGACACTTACATACAGACACTTACATACAGGCACTTATATACAGACACTTACATACAGACACTTACAAACAGGCACTTACATACAGACACTTACATACAGCCACTTACATGAAGACACTTACATACAGACACTTACATACAGACCCTTACATACAGACACTTAGACACTTACATACTGACACTTACATACAGACTCTTACATAGAGATACTTACATACAGACACTTAGACACGTACATACAGACACTTGCATACAGACTCTTACATAAAGACACTTACATACAGACAATTACATACAGACACTTACCTTGAGACACGTACATACAGACACTTACATACAGACACTTACATTGAGACACTTACATACAGACACTTACATACAGACACTGAGACACTTACATAGAGACACTACTTACAGACACTTACATACAGAAGCTTACATACAGACACTTACATACAGACACTTATATACAGACACTTACATACAGACACTTACATACAGACACTTACATACAGACACTTACATACAGACACTGAAACACTTACATAGACACATACAGAAAGTTACATACACTTACATACAGACACTTACATACAGACACTTACATACACTTACATACAGACACTGAGACACTTACATACAGACACTTACATACAGACACTTAAATACAGACACTGAGACACTTACATAGACACATACAGACGCTTACATACAGACACTTACATACAGACACTGAGACACTTACATACAGACACTTACATACAGACACTGTGACACTGACATACAGACACTTACATACAGACACTTACATTGAGACACTTACATACAGAAGCTTACATACAGACACTTACATACAGACACTGAGACACTTACATACAGACACTTACATACAGACACTGAGACACTTACATACAGACACTTACATACAGGCACTTATATACAGACACTTACATACAGACACTTACAAACAGGCACTTACATACAGACACTTACATACAGACACTTACAACCATACACTTACATACAGAAACTTACATACAGACACTTACATACAGATACTTACATACAGACACTTACAGACACTTACATACAGCCACTTACATACAGACACTTACATACAGACACTTACATACAGACACTTACATACAGACACAAACAGACACTTACATACAGACACTTACATACAGACACTAAGACACTTACATACAGACACTTACACACAGACATTTACATACAGATACTTACATACAGACACTTACATACAGACACTTACATACAGACACTAACATACAGACACTTACATATAGACACTTACATACAGACCCTTACATACAGACACTTAGACACTTACATACACACACTTACATACAGACTCTTACATAGAGATACTTACATACAGACACTTAGACACGTACATACAGACACTTACATACAGACTCTTACATAAAGACACTTACATACAGACACTTACATACAGACACTTACATTGAGACACTTACATACAGACACTTACATACAGACACTGAGACACTTACATAGAGACACTACTTACATACACTTACATACAGAAGCTTACATACAGACACTTACATACAGACACTGAGACACTTACATACAGACACTTACATACAGACACTGAGACACTTACATACAGACACTTACATACAGGCACTTATATACAGACACTTACATACAGACACTTACATACAGACACTGACATACAGACACTTACATACAGACACTTACATACAGACACTTACAAACACACACTGACATACAGACACTGAGACTTACATACAGACACTTACATACAGACACTTACATACAGACACTTACATACAGATACTGAGACACTTACATACAGACACTTACATACAGACACTTACATACAGACACTTACATACAGACACTTACATACAGGCACTTACATACAGACACTTACATAGACACTTACATACAGACACTTACATACTGACACTTACAAACAGACACTGAGACACTTACATACAGACACTTACATACAAACACTTACATACAGACACTTACATACAGACACTTACATACAGACCCTTACATACAGACACTTAGACAATTACATACAGACACTTACATACAGACTCTTACATAAAGACACTTACATACAGACACTTAGACACTTACATACAGACACTTACATACACTCTTGCATAAAGACACTTACATACAGACAATTACATACAGACACTTACATTAAGACACTGAGACACTTACATAGACACTTACATACAGACACTTACATACAGACACTGAGACACTTACATAGACACTTACATACAGATGCTTACATACACTTACATACAGACACTGAGACACTTACATACAGACACTTACATACAGACACTGAGACACTTACATATACACATACAGATGCTTACATACAGACACTTACATACAGACACTGAGACACTTACATACAGACACTTACATACAGACCATTACATACAGACACTGACATACAGACACTTACAGACACTTACATACAGAAACAAACATACAGACACTTACATACAGACACTTACATAAAGACACTTACATAGACACTGAGACACTTACATACAGACACTTACATACAGACACTTACAGACACTTACATACAGACACTGACATACAAACACTTACAGACACTTACATACAGACACTTACATACAGACAGACACTTACATACAGACACTTACATACTGATACTTACAAACAGACACTGAGACACTTACATACACACACTTACATACAGACACTTACATACAGACAGACACTTACATACAGACACTTACGCACAGACACTTACATACAGACACTTACATACAGGCACTTATATACAGACACTTACATACAGACACTTACAAACAGGCACTTACATACAGACACTTACATACAGCCACTTACATGAAGACACTTACATACAGACACTTACATACAGACCCTTACATACAGACACTTAGACACTTACATACTGACACTTACATACAGACTCTTACATAGAGATACTTACATACAGACACTTAGACACGTACATACAGACATTTGCATACAGACTCTTACATAAAGACACTTACATACAGACAATTACATACAGACACTTACCTTGAGACACGTACATACAGACACTTACATACAGACACTTACATTGAGACACTTACATACAGACACTTACATACAGACACTGAGACACTTACATAGAGACACTACTTACAGACACTTACATACAGAAGCTTACATACAGACACTTACATACAGACACTTATATACAGACACTTACATACAGACACTTACATACAGACACTTACATACAGACACTTACATACAGACACTGAAACACTTACATAGACACATACAGAAAGTTACATACACTTACATACAGACACTTACATACAGACACTTACATACAGACACTGAGACACTTACATACAGACACTTACATACAGACATTTAAATACAGACACTGAGACACTTACATAGACACATACAGACGCTTACATACAGACACTTACATACAGACACTGAGACACTTACATACAGACACTTACATACAGATACTTACATACAGACACTTACAGACACTTACATACAGCCACTTACATACAGACACTTACATACAGACACTTACATACAGACACTTACATACAGACACAAACAGACACTTACATACAGACACTTACATACAGACACTAAGACACTTACATACAGACACTTACACACAGACATTTACATACAGATACTTACATACAGACACTTACATACAGACACTTACATACAGACACTAACATACAGACACTTACATATAGACACTTACATACAGACCCTTACATACAGACACTTAGACACTTACATACACACACTTACATACAGACTCTTACATAGAGATACTTACATACAGACACTTAGACACGTACATACAGACACTTACATACAGACTCTTACATAAAGACACTTACATACAGACACTTACATACAGACACTTACATTGAGACACTTACATACAGACACTTACATACAGACACTGAGACACTTACATAGAGACACTACTTACATACACTTACATACAGAAGCTTACATACAGACACTTACATACAGACACTGAGACACTTACATACAGACACTTACATACAGACACTGAGACACTTACATACAGACACTTACATACAGGCACTTATATACAGACACTTACATACAGACACTTACATACAGACACTGACATACAGACACTTACATACAGACACTTACATACAGACACTTACAAACACACACTGACATACAGACACTGAGACTTACATACAGACACTTACATACAGACACTTACATACAGACACTTACATACAGATACTGAGACACTTACATACAGACACTTACATACAGACACTTACATACAGACACTTACATACAGACACTTACATACAGGCACTTACATACAGACACTTACATAGACACTTACATACAGACACTTACATACTGACACTTACAAACAGACACTGAGACACTTACATACAGACACTTACATACAAACACTTACATACAGACACTTACATACAGACACTTACATACAGACCCTTACATACAGACACTTAGACAATTACATACAGACACTTACATACAGACTCTTACATAAAGACACTTACATACAGACACTTAGACACTTACATACAGACACTTACATACACTCTTGCATAAAGACACTTACATACAGACAATTACATACAGACACTTACATTAAGACACTGAGACACTTACATAGACACTTACATACAGACACTTACATACAGACACTGAGACACTTACATAGACACTTACATACAGATGCTTACATACACTTACATACAGACACTGAGACACTTACATACAGACACTTACATACAGACACTGAGACACTTACATATACACATACAGATGCTTACATACAGACACTTACATACAGACACTGAGACACTTACATACAGACACTTACATACAGACCATTACATACAGACACTGACATACAGACACTTACAGACACTTACATACAGAAACAAACATACAGACACTTACATACAGACACTTACATAAAGACACTTACATAGACACTGAGACACTTACATACAGACACTTACATACAGACACTTACAGACACTTACATACAGACACTGACATACAAACACTTACAGACACTTACATACAGACACTTACATACAGACAGACACTTACATACAGACACTTACATACTGATACTTACAAACAGACACTGAGACACTTACATACACACACTTACATACAGACACTTACATACAGACAGACACTTACATACAGACACTTACGCACAGACACTTACATACAGACACTTACATACAGGCACTTATATACAGACACTTACATACAGACACTTACAAACAGGCACTTACATACAGACACTTACATACAGCCACTTACATGAAGACACTTACATACAGACACTTACATACAGACCCTTACATACAGACACTTAGACACTTACATACTGACACTTACATACAGACTCTTACATAGAGATACTTACATACAGACACTTAGACACGTACATACAGACATTTGCATACAGACTCTTACATAAAGACACTTACATACAGACAATTACATACAGACACTTACCTTGAGACACGTACATACAGACACTTACATACAGACACTTACATTGAGACACTTACATACAGACACTTACATACAGACACTGAGACACTTACATAGAGACACTACTTACAGACACTTACATACAGAAGCTTACATACAGACACTTACATACAGACACTTATATACAGACACTTACATACAGACACTTACATACAGACACTTACATACAGACACTTACATACAGACACTGAAACACTTACATAGACACATACAGAAAGTTACATACACTTACATACAGACACTTACATACAGACACTTACATACAGACACTGAGACACTTACATACAGACACTTACATACAGACATTTAAATACAGACACTGAGACACTTACATAGACACATACAGACGCTTACATACAGACACTTACATACAGACACTGAGACACTTACATACAGACACTTACATACAGACACTGTGACACTGACATACAGACACTTACATACAGACACTTACATTGAGACACTTACATACAGAAACTTACATACAGACACTGAGACACTTACATAGAGACACTACTTACAGACACTTACATACAGAAGCTTACATACAGACACTTACATACAGACACTGAGACACTTACATACAGACACTTACATACAGACACTGAGACACTTACATACAGACACTTACATACAGGCACTTATATACAGACACTTACATACAGACACTTACAAACAGGCACTTACATACAGACACTTACATACAGACACTTACAACCATACACTTACATACAGAAACTTACATACAGACACTTACATACAGATACTTACATACAGACACTTACAGACACTTACATACAGCCACTTACATACAGACACTTACATACAGACACTTACATACAGACACTTACATACAGACACAAACAGACACTTACATACAGACACTTACATACAGACACTAAGACACTTACATACAGACACTTACACACAGACATTTACATACAGATACTTACATACAGACACTTACATACAGACACTTACATACAGACACTAACATACAGACACTTACATATAGACACTTACATACAGACCCTTACATACAGACACTTAGACACTTACATACAGACACTTACATACAGACTCTTACATAGAGATACTTACATACAGACACTTAGACACGTACATACAGACACTTACATACAGACTCTTACATAAAGACACTTACATACAGACACTTACATACAGACACTTACATTGAGACACTTACATACAGACACTTACATACAGACACTGAGACACTTACATAGAGACACTACTTACATACACTTACATACAGAAGCTTACATACAGACACTTACATACAGACACTGAGACACTTACATACAGACACTTACATACAGACACTGAGACACTTACATACAGACACTTACATACAGGCACTTATATACAGACACTTACATACAGACACTTACATACAGACACTGACATACAGACACTTACATACAGACACTTACATACAGACACTTACAAACACACACTGACATACAGACACTGAGACTTACATACAGACACTTACATACAGACACTTACATACAGACACTTACATACAGATACTGAGACACTTACATACAGACACTTACATACAGACACTTACATACAGACACTTACATACAGACACTTACATACAGGCACTTACATACAGACACTTACATAGACACTTACATACAGACACTTACATACTGACACTTACAAACAGACACTGAGACACTTACATACAGACACTTACATACAAACACTTACATACAGACACTTACATACAGACACTTACATACAGACCCTTACATACAGACACTTAGACAATTACATACAGACACTTACATACAGACTCTTACATAAAGACACTTACATACAGACACTTAGACACTTACATACAGACACTTACATACACTCTTGCATAAAGACACTTACATACAGACAATTACATACAGACACTTACATTAAGACACTGAGACACTTACATAGACACTTACATACAGACACTTACATACAGACACTGAGACACTTACATAGACACTTACATACAGATGCTTACATACACTTACATACAGACACTGAGACACTTACATACAGACACTTACATACAGACACTTACATACAGATACTGAGACACTTACATAGACACATACAGACGCTTACATACAGACACTTACATACAGACACTAAGACACTTACATACAGACACTTACACACAGACATTTACATACAGATACTTACATACAGACACTTACATACAGACACTTACATACAGACACTAACATACAGACACTTACATATAGACACTTACATACAGACCCTTACATACAGACACTTAGACACTTACATACAGACACTTACATACAGACTCTTACATAGAGATACTTACATACAGACACTTAGACACGTACATACAGACACTTACATACAGACTCTTACATAAAGACACTTACATACAGACACTTACATACAGACACTTACATTGAGACACTTACATACAGACACTTACATACAGACACTGAGACACTTACATAGAGACACTACTTACATACACTTACATACAGAAGCTTACATACAGACACTTACATACAGACACTGAGACACTTACATACAGACACTTACATACAGACACTGAGACACTTACATACAGACACTTACATACAGGCACTTATATACAGACACTTACATACAGACACTTACATACAGACACTGACATACAGACACTTACATACAGACACTTACATACAGACACTTACAAACACACACTGACATACAGACACTGAGACTTACATACAGACACTTACATACAGACACTTACATACAGACACTTACATACAGATACTGAGACACTTGCATACAGACACTTACATACAGACACTTACATACAGACACTTACATACAGGCACTTACATACAGACACTTACATAGACACTTACATACAGACACTTACATACTGACACTTACAAACAGACACTGAGACACTTACATACAGACACTTACATACAAACACTTACATACAGACACTTACATACAGACACTTACATACAGACCCTTACATACAGACACTTAGACAATTACATACAGACACTTACATACAGACTCTTACATAAAGACACTTACATACAGACACTTAGACACTTACATACAGACACTTACATACACTCTAGCATAAAGACACTTACATACAGACAATTACATACAGACACTTACATTAAGACACTGAGACACTTACATAGACACTTACATACAGACACTTACATACAGACACTGAGACACTTACATAGACACTTACATACAGATGCTTACATACACTTACATACAGACACTGAGACACTTACATACAGACACTTACATACAGACACTTACATACAGATACTGAGACACTTACATAGACACATACAGACGCTTACATACAGACACTTACATACAGACACTGAGACACTTACATACAGACACTTACATACAGACCATTACATACAGACACTTACATAAAGACACTTACATAGACACTGAGACACTTACATACAGACACTTACAAACACACACTGACATACAGACACTGAGACTTACATACAGACACTTACATACAGACACTTACATATAGACACTTACATACAGACACTTACATAAAGACACTTACATAGACACTGAGACACTTACATACAGACACTTACATACAGACACTTACAGACACTTACATACAGACACTTACATACAGACACTGACATACAGACACTTACAGACACTTACATACAGACACTTATATACAGACAGACACTTACATACAGACACTTACATACTGACACTTACAAACAGACACTGAGACACTTACATACACACACTTACATACAGACACTTACATACAGACACTTACATACAGACACTTACATACAGACACTTACATACAGGCACTTACATACAGACACTTACATACAGACACTTACATACAGACACATACTGACACTTACAAACAGACACTGAGACACTTACATACAGACACTTACATACAAACACTTACATACAGACACTTACATACAGACACTTACATACAGACCCTTACATACAGACACTTAGACACTTACATACAGACACTTACATACACTCTTGCATAAAGACACTTACATACAGACAATTACATACAGACACTTACATTAAGACACTGAGACACTTACATAGACACTTACATACAGACACTTACATACAGACACTGAGACACTTACATAGACACTTACATACAGATGCTTACATACACTTACATACAGACACTGAGACACTTACATACAGACACTTACATACAGACACTGAGACACTTACATATACACATACAGATGCTTACATACAGACACTTACATACAGACACTGAGACACTTACATACAGACACTTACATACAGACCATTACATACAGACACTGACATACAGACACTTACAGACACTTACATACAGAAACAAACATACAGACACTTACATACAGACACTTACATAAAGACACTTACATAGACACTGAGACACTTACATACAGACACTTACATACAGACACTTACAGACACTTACATACAGACACTGACATACAAACACTTACAGACACTTACATACAGACACTTACATACAGACAGACACTTACATACAGACACTTACATACTGACACTTACAAACAGACACTGAGACACTTACATACACACACTTACATACAGACACTTACATACAGACAGACACTTACATACAGACACTTACGCACAGACACTTACGTACATACACTTGCGTACAGACACTTATGTACAGACACTTACATAATGACACTAACATACAGACACTTACGTACAGACACTTACGTACAGACACGTACAGACACTTACGTACAGACACTTACATAAACTTACATACAGACACACAGACACTTACCAACAGACACTTACATACAGACACTTACATACAGACACTTACATACAGACACTTACATACAGACACTTACATACAGACACTTACATACAGACAAGTATACACTTACTTACAGACACTTACACACAAACACTTACATACAGACACTTAGACACTTACATACAGACACATACAGACAATTACATACAGACACTTACATACAGACACTTACATACAGACACTTACATACAGACACCTACATACAGACACTGCGACACTTACATACAGACACTGCGACACTTACATACAGACACTTACATATAGACACTTACATACAGACACTGAGACACTTACATACAGACACTTACATACAGACACTTACATACAGACACTTACATACTGACACAAACAGACACTGAGACACTTACATACAGACACTTGCATACAGACACTTACATACAGATACTGAGACACTTACATACAGACACTTACATACAGACACTTACATACAGACACTTACATACAAACACTTACATACAGACACTTACATACAGACACTTACATACAGGCACTTACATACAGACACTTACATAGACACTTACATACAGACACTTACATACTGACACTTACAAACAGACACTGAGACACTTACATACAGACACTTACATACAAACACTTACATACAGACACTTACATACATACACTTACATACAGACACTTACATACAGATACTGAGACACTTACATACAGACACTTACATACAGACACATACAGACACTTACATACAGACACTTACATACAGACACTTACATACAGACACTTACATAGACACTTACATACAGACACTTACATACTGACACTTACAAACAGACACTGAGACACTTACATACAGACACTTACATACAAACACTTACATACAGACACTTACATACAGACACTTACATACAGACCCTTACATACAGACACTTAGACAATTACATACAGACACTTACATACAGACTTTTACATAAAGACACTTACATACAGACACTTAGCCACTTACATACAGACACTTACATACTGACACTTACAAACAGACACTGAGACACTTACATACAGACACTTACATACAAACACTTACATACAGACACTTACATACAGACAATTACATTCAGACACTTACATACAGACACTGAGACACTTACATACAGACACTTACATACAGACACTTACATACAGACACTGAGACACTTACATAGACGCTTACATACAGACGCCTACATCCACTTACATACAGACACTGAGACACTTACATACAGACACTTACATACAGACACTTACATACAGACACTGAGACACTTACATAGACACATACAGACGCTTACATACAGACACTTACATACAGACACTGAGACACTTACATACAGACACTTACAAACAGACCAATACATACAGACACTGACATACAGACACTTACAGACACTTACATACAGAAACAAACATACAGACACTTACATACAGACACTTACATAAAGACACTTACATAGACACTGAGACACTTACATACAGGCACTTACATACAGACACTTACAGACACTTACATACAGACACTTACATACAGACACTCACATACAGACACTTACACACACTTACGTACAGACACTTACATACAGACAGACACTTACATACAGACACTTACATACTGACACTTACAAACAGACACTGAGACACTTACATACACATATACATACAGACACTTACATACAGACAGACACTTACATACAGACACTTACGTACAGACACTTACGTACAGACACGTACAGACACTTACGTACAGACACTCACATACAGCCACTCATGTACACACACTTACATTCACACATTTACATACAGATACTTACATACAGACACTTACATACACACACTTACATACACACACTTACATACAGACACTTACAGACAGACACTTATATACAGACACTTACATACAGACTTTTACATACAGACACTTACATACGGACACTTACATACAGACACTTACATACAGACACTTACGTACAGACACTTACATACACTTACATACAGACACACAGACACTTACATACAGACACTTACATACAGACACTTACATACAGACAAGTAGACACTTACTTACAGACACTTACATACAAACACTTACATACAGACACACAGCCACTTACATACAGACACTTACATACATACACTTTCATACAGACACTTACATACAGAAACTTACATACATAAACTTACATACAGACACACAGACACTTACATACAGACATTTACAGACACTTACATACAGACACTTACATACAGACACTTACATACAGACACTTACATACAGACACTTACATACAGACAAGTAGACACTTACTTACAGCCACTTACATACAAACACTTACATACAGACGCACAGCCACTTACATACAGACACTTACATACAGACACTTTCATACAGACACTTACATACAGACACTTACATACATACACTTACATACAGACACACAGACACTTGCATACAGACACTTACAGACACTTACATACAGACACTTACATACAGACACTTTCATACAGACACTTACATACAGACACTTACATACATACACTTACATACAGACACACAGACACTTGCATACAGACACTTACAGACACTTACATACAGACACTTACATACAGACACTTACATACAGACACTTACATACAGACACTTACATACATACACTTACATACAGACACTTACATACAGATACTGAGACACTTACATACAGACACTTACATACAGACACTTACATACAGACACTTACATACAGACACTTACATACATACACTTACATACAGACACTTACATAGACACTTACATACAGACACTTACATACTGACACTTACAAACAGACACTGAGACACTTACATACAGACACTTACATACAAACACTTACATACAGACACTTACATACAGACACTTACATACAGACCCTTACATACAGACACTTAGACAATTACATACAGACACTTACATACAGACTCTTACATAAAGACACTTACATACAGACACTTAGCCACTTACATACAGACACTTACATACACTCTTACATAAAGACACTTACATACAGACAATTACATACAGACACTTACATACAGACACTTACATACAGACACTTACATACAGACACTTACATACAGACACTGAGACACTTACATAGACACTTACATACAGACGCTTACATCCACTTACATACAGACACTGAGACACTTACATACAGACACTTACATACAGACACTTACATACAGACACTGAGACACTTACATAGACACATACAGACGCTTACATACAGACACTTACATACAGACACTGAGACACTTACATACAGACACTTACAAACAGACCAATACATACAGACACTGACATACAGACACTTACAGACACTTACATACAGAAACAAACATACAGACACTTACATACAGACACTTACATACAGACTCTTACACAAAGACACTTACATACAGACACTTAGCCACTTACATACAGACACTTACATACAGACTCTTACATAAAGACACTTACATACAGACAATTACATACAAACATTTACATACAGACACTAAGACACTTACATACAGACACTTACATACAGACACTGAGTCACTTACATAGACACTTACATACAGACGCTTACATACACTTACATACAGACACTGAGACACTTACATACATATACTTACATACAGACACTTACATACAGACACTTACATACAGACATTGAGACACTTATATACAGACACTTCCATACAGACACTGAGACACTTACATACAGACACTTACATACAGACACTTACATACAGACACTTACATACAGACATTGAGACACTTACATACAGACACTTACATACAGACACTGAGACACTTACATACAGTCGCTTACATAAAGACACTGAGACACTTACATAGACACTTACATACAGATGCTTACATACAGACACTTACATACAGACACTGAGACACTTACATACAGACACTTACATACAGACACATACAGACGCTGAGACACTTACATACAGACACTTACATACAGACACTTACATACTGACACTTACATACAGACACTTACATACACTCTTGCATAAAGACACTTACATACATATACTTACATACAGACACTTACATACAGACACTTACATACAGACACTGAGACACTTACATACAGACACTTCCATACAGACACTGAGACACTTACATACAGACACTTACATACAGACACTTACATACAGACACTTACATACAGACATTGAGACACTTACATACAGACACTTACATACAGACACTGAGACACTTACATACAGTCGCTTACATAAAGACACTGAGACACTTACATAGACACTTACATACAGATGCTTACATACAGACACTTACATACAGACACTGAGACACTTACATACAGACACTTACATACAGACACATACAGACGCTGAGACACTTACATACAGACACTTACATACAGACACTTACATACAGACACGAAGACACTTACATACAGACACTTACATACTGACACTTACATACAGACACTTACATACAGACACTTACAAACAGACACTTACATACAGAAACTTACACACAGACACTTACATACAGATACTTACATACAGACACTTACAGACACTTAAATACAGCCACCTACATACAGAGACTTACATACAGACACTTACATACAGACACTTACATACAGACACATACAGACACTTAGATACAGACACTTACATACAGACACTGAGACACTTACATACAGACACTTACATACAGACACTTACATACAGAAACTTACATACAGACACTGAGATACTTACATACAGACACTTACATACGGACACTTAACATACAGACACTTACATACAGACACTTACATACAGACACTTACATACAGACACTGAGACACTTACATACAGACACTTACATACAGACACTTACTTAGACATTTACTTAGAGACACTGAGACACTTAAATACAAACACTTACATACAGACACTTACATACAGACACTTACATACAGACACTGAGACACTTACATACATACACTTACATAAAGACACTGAGACACTTACCTAGACACTTACATACAGATGCTTACATACAGACACTTACATACAGACACTGAGACACTTACATACAGACACTTACATACAGACACGAAGACACTTACATACAGACACTTACATACTGACACTTACATACAGACACTTACATACAGACACTTACAAACAGACACTTACATACAGAAACTTACACACAGACACTTACATACAGATACTTACATACAGACACTTACAGACACTTAAATACAGCCACCTACATACAGCGACTTACATACAGACACTTACATACAGACACTTACATACAGACACATACAGACACTTAGATACAGACACTTACATACAGACACTGAGACACTTACATACAGACACTTACATACAGACACTTACATACAGACACTGAGATATTTACATACAGACACTTACATACAAACACTTAATGTACAGACACTTACATACAGACACTTATATACAGACACTTACATAGAAACACTTACATACAGACACTTACTTAGACACTTACTTAGACACTTACTTACAGACACTGAGACACTTAAATACAAACACTTACATACAGACACTTACATACAGACACTTACAAACACACACTGACATACAGACACTTACATACAAACATTTACATACAGATACTGAGACACTTACATACAGACACTTACATAGAGACACTTACATACAAACACTGACATACAGACACTTACATACAGACACTTACATACAGACACTGAGACACTTACATACAGACACTTACATACAGAAACTTACATACAGACACTGAGATACTTACATACAGACACTTACATACAGACACTTAACATACAGACACTTACATACAGACACTTACATACAGACACTTACATACAACAACAACAACAACCGCCATTCACCACTAAGTGGCGGTGACGTCACCACGACGCTTGTGCCAGGCTATGTGCACCCTGAGGCCACGTGAAGTGTCGAACGCCCGCTGGCAGGAGGTCACGGGGCAGACCCAGGTGCCACGGGTCGACTAACTGAGATGACTGGCTGATGCACCACCTGTGCCCCCTACTGTGCCAACCTGCTGTGCTTTAGCCACCCGGCGCTCCGCTCGCTGTTGTGAGCGTCGCTCCTCCGCCCTCCGTTGTTGTTGGAGGGCGACTGCCTCCAACTGCCCAGTAGCATCCTTCACGAGCCTCCTCCACAGAGGCCGATCTTGACACCGCTGGTACCAGTCATCGGCAAGTCCACTCAGCTCCACGTCCTCCTGTACCACATCACTCCATCTCTTCTCTAGCCCGTGCCGCGCCCGCTTAGCCCCCTCAATCCGGCCAAACAAAAGCTGTTTCGGCATGCGGTGGCTGGGCATGCGGGCTACATGACCCAGCCATCGCAGCCTTGCCTGCCGGAGGAGCTCACCGATGGGACCCTGCCCAGATCTTTCAAGGATTTGTGAGCTCCTCACACAATCCAGTCTGGTTAAACCCAGGATGGATCGTAGGCAGGCCAGCCTAAATGTTTCTAACCGGCGAAGATGTTCCATTAGGGGGGTCCACTTACATACAGACACTTACATACAGACACTGAGATATTCACATACAGACACTTACATACAAACACTTAACGTACAGACACTTACATACAGACCCTTATATACAGACACTTACATAGAAACACTTACATACAGACACTTACTTAGACACTTACTTACAGACACTGAGACTCTTAAATACAAACACTTACATACTGACACTTACATACAGACACTTACATACAGACACTTACAAACAGACACTTAAATACAGCCACCTACATACAGAGACTTACATACAGACACTTACATACAGACACTTACATACAGACACTTACATACAGACACATACAGACACTTAGATACAGACACTTACATACAGACACTGAGACACTTAAATACAAACACTTACATACATACACTTTCATACAGAAACTTACAAACACACACTGACATACAGACACTGAGACTTACATACAGACACTTACATACAGACACTTACATACAGACACTTACATAAAGACATTTACATACAGATACTGAGACACTTACATACAGACACTTACATACAGACACTTACATACACACACTTACATACAAACACCTACATACAGGCACTTACATACAGACACTTACATAGACACTTACATACAGACACTTACATACTGACAAAAACAGACACTGAGACACTTACATACAGACACTTACATACAAACACGTACATACAGACACTTACATACAGACACTTACATAGAGACACTTACATACAGACCCTTACATACAGACACTTAGACACTTACATACAGACACTTACATACAGACTCTTACATAAAGACACTTACATACAGACACTTAGACACTTACATACAGACACTTACATACAGACTCTTACATAAAGACACTTACATACAGACAATTACATACAGACACTTACATACAGACACTTACAAACAGACACTTACATACAGAAACTTACACACAGACACTTACATACAGATACTTACATACAGACACTTACAGACACTTAAATACAGCCACCTACATACAGAGACTTACATACAGACACTTACATACAGCCACTTACATACAGACACATACAGACACTTAGATACAGACACTTACATACAGACACTGAGACACTTACATACCGACACTTACATACAGACACTTACATACAGACACTGAGATATTAACATACAGACACTTACATACAAACACTTAACGTACAGACACTTACATACAGACCCTTATATACAGACACTTACATAGAAACACTTACATACAGACACTTACTTAGACACTTACTTACAGACACTGAGACTCTTAAATACAAACACTTACATACAGACACTTACATACAGACACTTACAAACACACATTGACATACAGACACTGAGACTTACATACAGACACTTACATACAGACACTTACATACAGACACTTACATAAAGACATTTACATACAGATACTGAGACACTTACATACAGACACTTACATACAGACACTTACATACACACACTTACATACAAACACTTACATACAGGCACTTACATACAGACACTTACATAGACACTTACATACAGACACCTACATACTGACACAAACAGACACTGAGACACTTACATACAGACACTTACATAGAGACACTTACATACAGACCCTTACATACAGACACTTAGACACTTACATACAGACACTTACATACAGACTCTTACATAAAGACACTTACATACAGACACTTACATACAAACACTTACATACAGACACTAAGACACTTACATACAGACACTTACATACAGACACTTACATACAGACACTGAGTCACTTACATAGACACTTACATACAGACGCTTACATACACTTACATACAGACACTGAGACACTTACATACATATACTTACATACAGACACTTACATACAGACACTTACATACAGACACTTACATACAGACAATTACATACAGACACTTACATACAGACACTAAGACACTTACATACAGACACTTACATACAGACACTTGCATACAGACACTGAGACACTTACATAGACACTTACATACAGACGCTTACATACACTTACATACAGACACTGAGACACTTACATACATATACTTACATACAGACACTTACATACAGACACTTACATACAGACACTGAGACACTTACATACAGACACTTCCATACAGACACTGAGACACTTACATACAGACACTTACATACAGACACTTACATACAGACACTGAGACACTTACATAGACACTTACATACAGACGCTTACATACACTTGCATACAGACACTGAGACACTTACATACATATACTTACATACAGACACTTACATACAGACACTTACATACAGACACTGAGACACTTACATACAGACACTTACATACAGACACTGAGACACTTACATACAGACACTGAGACACTTACATACAGACACTTACATAAAGACACTGAGACACTTACATAGACACTTACATACAGATGCTTACATACAGACACGTTCATACAGACACTGAGACACTTACATACAGACACTTACATACAGACACATACAGACGCTGAGACACTTACATACAGACACTTACATACAGACACTTACATACAGACACGAAGACACTTACATACAGACACTTACATACTGACACTTACATTCAGACACTTACATACAGACACTTACAAACAGACACTTACATACAGAAACTTACACACAGACACTTACATACAGATACTTACATACAGACACTTACAGACACTTAAATACAGCCACCTACATACAGAGACTTACATACAGACACTTACATACAGACACTTACATACAGACACATACAGACACTTAGATACAGACACTTACATACAGACACTGAGACACTTACATACCGACACTTACATACGGACACTTACATACAGACACTGAGATATTAACATACAGACACTTACATACAAACACTTAACGTACAGACACTTACATACAGACACTTATATACAGACACTTACATAGAAACACTTACATACAGACACTTACTTAGACACTTACTTACAGACACTGAGACTCTTAAATACAAACACTTACATACAGACACTTACATACAGACACTTACAAACACACACTGACATACAGACACTGAGACTTACATACAGACACTTACATACAGACACTTACATACAGACACTTACATAAAGACATTTACATACAGATACTGAGACACTTACATACAAAACAAAGATCAAAGATCCCCCATATAGCCTTAACAGACTGTAGGGGCAAGTGCTGTTAGCGAGCACCTATGAAGGCCGGAACGGTACACGAGGGGGTGGGTGGCCAGCACCACGCCCGACCGCCTTTGTCTCCCTAGTGGCAATGTTTACACACCGCGCCAGGTACTCATTTGAGGCTGAGTCGACCTAGGGGAGGCCCGGGACCGGTTCAGATAATCGTCACTGGTGTTGGCCGTGAGCGGGAATCGAACCCGGGTCGCCAGGTTCATAGCGCAGCGCGCTAACCGCTACACTATCGCTCCCCACATACAGACACTTACATACAGACACTTACATACACACACTTACATACAAACACTTACATACAGGCACTTACATACAGACACTTACATAGACACTTACATACAGACACTTACATACTGACACAAACAGACACTGAGACACTTACATACAGACACTTACATAGAGACACTTACATACAGACCCTTACATACAGACACTTAGACACTTACATACAGACACTTACATACAGACTCTTACATAAAGACACTTACATACAGACACTTACATACAAACACTTACATACAGACACTAAGACACTTACATACAGACACTTACATACAGACACTTACATACAGACACTGAGTCACTTACATAGACACTTACATACAGACGCTTACATACACTTACATACAGACACTGAGACACTTACATACATATACTTACATACAGACACTTACATACAGACACTTACATACAGACACTGAGACACTTACATACAGACACTTCCATACAGACACTGAGACACTTACATACAGACACTTACATACAGACACTTACATACAGACACTTACATACAGACACTGAGACACTTACATACAGACACTTACATACAGACACTGAGACACTTACATACAGACGCTTACATAAAGACACTGAGACACTTACATAGACACTTACATACAGACGCTTACATACAGACACTTACATACAGACACTGAGACACTTACATACAGACACTTACATACAGACACATACAGACGCTGAGACACTTACATACAGACACTTACATACAGACACTGAGACACTTACATACAGACACTTACATAAAGACACGAAGACACTTACATACAGACACTTACATACTGACACATACAGACACTTACATACAGACACTTACAAACAGACACTTACATACAGAAACTTACACACAGACACTTACATACAGATACTTACATACAGACACTTACAGACACTTAAATACAGCTACCTACATACAGAGACTTACATACAGACACTTACATACAGACACATACAGACACTTACATACAACAACAACAACCGCCATTCGCCACTAAGTGGCGGTGACGTCACCACGACGCTTGTGCCAGGCTATGTGCACCCTGAGGCCACGTGAAGTGTCGAACGCCCGCTGGCAGGAGGTCACGGGGCAGACCCAGGTGCCACGGGTCGACTGACTGAGATGACTGGCTGATGCACCACCTGTGCCCCCTACTGTGCCAACCTGCTGTGCTTTAGCCACCCGGCGCTCCGCTCGCTGTTGTGAGCGTCGCTCCTCCGCCCTCCGTTGTTGTTGGAGGGCGACTGCCTCCAACTGCCCAGTAGCATCCTTCACGAGCCTCCTCCACAGAGGCCGATCTTGACACCGCTGGTACCAGTCATCGGCAAGTCCACTCAGCTCCACGTCCTCCTGTACCACATCACTCCATCTCTTCTCTAGCCCGTGCCGCGCCCGCTTAGCCCCCTCAATCCGGCCAAACAAAAGCTGTTTCGGCATGCGGTGGCTGGGCATGCGGGCTACATGACCCAGCCATCGCAGCCTTGCCTGCCGGAGGAGCTCACCGATGGGACCCTGCCCAGATCTTTCAAGGATTTGTGAGCTCCTCACACAATCCAGTCTGGTTAAACCCAGGATGGATCGTAGGCAGGTCAGCCTAAATGTTTCTAACCGGCGAAGATGTTCCATTAGGGGGGTCCACGTTTCGCAAGCGTAGAGAAGGGAGGGAATGACCGTGGCCGAGAAGACCTGAAGCTTAGTGCGGAGCGACAGACCAGGTAGCTTCCACACAGCGTTACGCAACCGATGAAAAGATATTGCCGCTCGACTGATTCGGAGTGAGACCTCTGCTGTTAAACTGGAGCCAGTCATAAGCACACTGCCCAGGTATGGGAAACTCTCCACTCTCTCCACAACTGCCCCATCACCGATTGGGAGTTGTGGGGGTGGAGTGTCCGATGGTACAAAATACCCAGGCAGGTGCTTAGTTTTGGTGGGGCTGATGGTAAGGCCCCACCTCTTAGTGGCACGCTCCAGTCTCAGCAGCAGCGTCTCCAACTCCTCCTCTGACTGAGCAGCTATTACCAAGTCATCAGCATACATAACGTGGTTGAGCAATAGGGAGCCATCCCTTGACCGCACCCGGGCATCGATTAGCCTCCCATTATATCTGTACCATATGGAGATTCCCCCGGTACAGCTATTGAAGGCTTCACGAACTACGTGGTCAAAATAGATGTTAAATAATGTGGGAGCCAGAGGACATCCCTGTCGCACCCCAAGGTGTACAGGGAATGGCTCTGACTCCCGGCCACGTAGTTTTACCCGGGCCCGCTCACCATCATGAAGGTCCTTAATGATCGTGAGCAGAGGGTCAGGTACTCCAAAAGCACGAAGAACGACCCAGAGCCCAGGCCTACTGATGGTATCATAGGCCTTGACCAGGTCAATAAAGCAGAGATGTAGGTCTTGTTGGAATTCCCTACACCTCTGCTGTAGCAGACGGACAGAAAATATGGCATCTGTGCAGGACCGCCCTTTCCTGAAACCGCATTGGGGCTCCGCAAGCCTCTCCTCAGCGTGCCTGGCAAGGCGATGCTGAATAATCCTTGCCAAGACCTTTCCCGGCACACTGAGGAGTGAGATGCCCCTGTAGTTGTTACAGTCTGTGCGGTCCCCCTTCTTAAAAAGGGGGACCACCAGGGCATCCTTCCAATCCTGCGGAACCCGTCCAGTGGTCCAGACTGTTGTTATGATGTCATATAGGGCAGTCTGTGCACAAACGCCACCCTCCCTCAGCATTTCGCTTGGGAGATCATCTCTGCCCGCTGCCTTTCCTGGTCTCAGACTCCGGATCGCCTTCAATACTTCCTCAGCAGATGGCACCTCAGCCAGCCACTCACAGGGGGTGACTTCATCCAATATTTGAGGCACCGCAGCCTCAGCAGGGTCATCCTCACTTTGTGCCACGATGTTTTCCTGGCTGAGGGATTTTCCCTCCCCCAGGACCTCACAGAAATGCTCAGCAAATCTGCGAACCTGTTCCTGGGGGTCGGAAATTGGATCACCGTTTTTTCCCCTAATGATGGTAATAGGTGTGGCGCTGCAGGTTACTTTTTTGATGGAGTTAAATAGCGATTTGTGATCACGGGCCACTGAGGCAGACTCCATCTCCTCAGCAACCCGCGACCACCACCCATCCTTGCAGCGCCTCACGGCTCTCCGAACCTCCGAGCGAAGGCTGCGGTAAGCCTCCTCATTCTCTGACGTGGGATTCTGTAGCCGATGACAGTGGGCCTGTCGCTTTTTCTCAACCATCCTGAACAACTCCTCTGTCATCCAGGGTGTCTGGGGAGGTCTGGACCGCGTACCCAAAGCAGCCATTGCAGCTGCATGAGTCACAGTCCTAAACCTCGCCCATTTACCCTCGACATCAGGAGGAGTCGGGGACGATGCCAATCCCAGCCGCAAGCGATGATGAAATTCTCGCTTGCAACTTTCATCAGATAACTGAGACCAGGCCACTTTAGGTTGGAATGGGGTCCTGGGTGTACACCCACCACCGGAGTGGAAGAATTGCAGGCGCATCTTACAGATGACTAGTCGATGGTCAGAGGGCAGATCAGCTCCACGGTAGGTCCTGGTGTCAAGGACATGGGCTCGCATTCGCTGGTCCGTCACTATGTAGTCCAGCAGATGTTCTTGCTTGGACCCGGCATGCATCCATGATGTTGTGTGGATGCGCCGATGCCGGAACAGCGTGTTGGTAATTACAAGCCCATGGGCTGCACAAAAATCTAGCAGCCTCCTACCGTTGTTATTGAGCTGATCTGGCCCATGCCCTCCAATCACTCCAGACCAGGTGCCAGTATCATGACCAACTCGGGCATTGAAGTCACCCAACATGATGACTCTATCCCGAGGGGCCACTTTAGCCAGCACCTGTGACAGGAGGTCATAGAAGGCATCTGACTCATCGGCTTTGCCTGCATCCCTCCACGGATGTTCATCTTCGGTGGGGGCATAAGTAACCACGACCACCATTCCTCGCCTCCGGTTGATGGGAAGGCGAGCCCAAAGTAGCCTGGGGCTTACAGCTTCCCACACCTCACCGCCACGCTCCCACGCCCCCTTCATTCTTTTGTTCAAAAGAAGACCCACACCCTGTTGTTTGGCAGTCTGCTGCCCCGAGTAGAGGACTGTCCACCCCTCATGGTGGCAGGAGCCAGAGCCGGTCCACCGGACCTCCTGAATGCCGCATAGATCCAGGCGGTACCGGTCCAGCTCCCGACAGAGGAGTGGCAGCCTCTCCTCTGCAGTGAGCGTTCGAACATTCCACGTGGCCACCCGTAGTGGCTTTTCGTTGTTTCTGGAGTAGCCCCGAGGGTAGGTATTCAATCTCCTGGCTCCGCCAATTGGGGTTTGGCCAGGAGACGTCATAGACGCCTGGCCCCCCAGGGCCTCCGGCACAAGCTTAGTTGTTACATATTTCAGTTTAATTCGTGGTTTTGTGGTAATTAATTTAAGGTGGAGGGGTTACCAGCCCCTCGCACCCGTCCAGAGCCCCCGTTTAGCCCCTGTGGTGGACACATATGCCATGAGGGGAGGAGCCAATCAAAATTGGAACTCCCCCCACAGCACTGTCCACGACAGAGTTGCCCGTCCGGCACCGCGAGGAGGTAGGGGGTTGTTTTGCCAGACACTTACATACAGACACTGAGATATTCACATACAGACACTTACATACAAACACTTAACATACAGACACTTGCATACAGACACTTACATACAGACACTTACTTAGACACTTACTTACAGACACTGAGACACTTAAATACAGACACTTACATACAGACACTTACATACAGACACTTACAAACACACACTGACATACAGACACTGAGACTTACATACAGACACTTACATACAGACACTTACATACAGACACTGAGACACTTACATACAGACACTTACATACAGACACTTATATACACACACTTACATACAGACACTTACATACAGACACTTACATACAGACACTTACATACAGGCACTTACATACAGACACTTACATAGACACTTACATACAGACACTTACATACAGGCACTTACATACAGACACTTACATAGACACTTACATACAGACACTTACATACAGACACTTATATACACACACTTACATACAGACACTTACATACAAACACTTACATACAGACACTTACATACAGACACTTACATACAGACACTTACATACAGACCCTTACATACACACACTTACACACTAACATACAGACACTTACATACAGACTCTTACATAAAGACACTTACATACAGACACTTAGACACTTACATACAGACACTTACATACAGACTCTTACATAAAGACACTTACATACAGACAATTACATACAGACACTTACATACAGACACTAAGACACTTACATACAGACAATTACATACAGACACTTACATACAGACACTGAGACACTTACATAGATACTTACATACAGACGCTTACATACACTTACATACAGACACTGAGACATTTACATACAGACACTTACATACAGACACTTACATACAGACACTTACATACAGACACTGAGGCACTTACATACAGACACTTACATACAGACACTGAGACACTTACATACAGACACTTACATACAGACACTTACATACAGACACTTACATACAGACACTGAGACACTTACATACAGACACTTACATACAGACACTGAGACACTTACATACAGGCACTGAGACACTTACATACAGACACTTACATAAAGACACTGAGACACTTACATAGACACTTACATACAGACGCTTACATACAGACACTGAGACACTTACATACAGACACTTTCATACAGACACTTACATACAGACACTGAGACACTTACATATAGACGCTTACATACAGACACTTACATACAGACACTGAGACACTTACATACAGACACTAACATACAGACACTTACATACAGACACTTACATACAGACACTTACATACAGACACTTACATACTGACACTGTGACACTGACATACAGACACTTACATACAGATTCTTACATAGAGACACATACAGAAACTTACATACAGACACTTACATACAGATACTTACATACAGACACTTACAGACACTTACATACATCCACTTACATACAGACACTTACATACAGAAACTTACATATAGACACTTACATACAGACACATACAGACACTTACATACAGACACTTACATACAGACCCTAAGACACTTACATACAGACACTTACACACAGACATTTACATACAGATACTTGCATACAGACACTTACATACAGACACTTACATACAGACACTGAGACACTTACATACAGACACTTACATACAGAAACTTACATAGAGACACTGAGATACTTACATACAGACACTTACATACAGACAATTAACATACGGACACTTACATACAGACACTTACATACAGACACTTACATACAGACACTTACATACAGACACTGAGACACTTACATACAGACACTTACACACAGACACTTACATACAGACACTGAGATATTCACATACAGACACTTACATACAAACACTTAACATACAGACACTTACATACAGACACTTATATACAGACACTTACTTAGACATTTACTTACAGACACTGAGACACTTAAATACAAACACTTCCATACAGACACTTACATACAGACACTTACAAACACACACTGACATACAGACACTGAGACTTACATACAGACACTTACATACAGACACTTACATACAGAAACTTACATAAAGACATTTACATAAAGACACTTACATAGATACTGGGACACTTACATACAGACACTTACATACAGACACTTACATACAGACACTTACATACAGATACTTACATAGAGACACTTACATACAGAAACTTACATACAGACACTTACATACAGATACTTACATACAGACACTTACATACAAACACTTACATACAGACACTTACATACAGACACTTACATACAGACACTTACATACAGACCCTTACATACACACACTTACACACTAACATACAGACACTTACATACAGACTCTTACATAAAGACACTTACATACAGACACTTAGACACTTACATACAGACACTTACATACAGACTCTTACATAAAGACACTTACATACAGACAATTACATACAGACACTTACATACAGACACTAAGACACTTACATACAGACAATTACATACAGACACTTACATACAGACACTGAGACACTTACATAGATACTTACATACAGACGCTTACATACACTTACATACAGACACTGAGACATTTACATACAGACACTTACATACAGACACTTACATACAGACACTTACATACAGACACTGAGGCACTTACATACAGACACTTACATACAGACACTGAGACACTTACATACAGACACTTACATACAGACACTTACATACAGACACTTACATACAGACACTGAGACACTTACATACAGACACTTACATACAGACACTGAGACACTTACATACAGGCACTGAGACACTTACATACAGACACTTACATAAAGACACTGAGACACTTACATAGACACTTACATACAGACGCTTACATACAGACACTGAGACACTTACATACAGACACTTTCATACAGACACTTACATACAGACACTGAGACACTTACATATAGACGCTTACATACAGACACTTACATACAGACACTGAGACACTTACATACAGACACTAACATACAGACACTTACATACAGACACTTACATACAGACACTTACATACAGACACTTACATACTGACACTGTGACACTGACATACAGACACTTACATACAGATACTTACATAGAGACACTTACATACAGAAACTTACATACAGACACTTACATACAGATACTTACATACAGACACTTACAGACACTTACATACATCCACTTACATACAGACACTTACATACAGAAACTTACATATAGACACTTACATACAGACACATACAGACACTTACATACAGACACTTACATACAGACCCTAAGACACTTACATACAGACACTTACACACAGACATTTACATACAGATACTTGCATACAGACACTTACATACAGACACTTACATACAGACACTGAGACACTTACATACAGACACTTACATACAGAAACTTACATAGAGACACTGAGATACTTACATACAGACACTTACATACAGACAATTAACATACGGACACTTACATACAGACACTTACATACAGACACTTACATACAGACACTTACATACAGACACTGAGACACTTACATACAGACACTTACATACAGACACTTACATACAGACACTGAGATATTCACATACAGACACTTACATACAAACACTTAACATACAGACACTTACATACAGACACTTATATACAGACACTTACTTAGACATTTACTTACAGACACTGAGACACTTAAATACAAACACTTCCATACAGACACTTACATACAGACACTTACAAACACACACTGACATACAGACACTGAGACTTACATACAGACACTTACATACAGACACTTACATACAGAAACTTACATAAAGACATTTACATAAAGACACTTACATAGATACTGGGACACTTACATACAGACACTTACATACAGACACTTACATACAGACACTTACATACAGATACTTACATAGAGACACTTACATACAGAAACTTACATACAGACACTTACATACAGATACTTACATACAGACACTTACATACAAACACTTACATACAGACACTTACATACAGACACTTACATACAGACACTTACATACAGACCCTTACATACACACACTTACACACTAACATACAGACACTTACATACAGACTCTTACATAAAGACACTTACATACAGACACTTAGACACTTACATACAGACACTTACATACAGACTCTTACATAAAGACACTTACATACAGACAATTACATACAGACACTTACATACAGACACTAAGACACTTACATACAGACACTTACATACAGACACTGAGACACTTACATAGATACTTACATACAGACGCTTACATACACTTACATACAGATACTGAGACATTTACATACAGACACTTACATACAGACACTTACATACAGACACTTACATACAGACACTGAGGCACTTACATACAGACACTTACATACAGACACTGAGACACTTACATACAGACACTTACATACAGACACTTACATACAGACACTTACATACAGACACTGAGACACTTACATACAGACACTTACATACAGACACTGAGACACTTACATACAGGCACTGAGACACTTACATACAGACACTTACATAAAGACACTGAGACACTTACATAGACACTTACATACAGACGCTTACATACAGACACTGAGACACTTACATGCAGACACTTTCATACAGACACTTACATACAGACACTGAGACACTTACATATAGACGCTTACATACAGACACTTACATACAGACACTGAGACACTTACATACAGACACTAACATACAGACACTTACATACAGACACTTACATACAGACACTTACATACAGACACTTACATACTGACACTGTGACACTGACATACAGACACTTACATACAGATACTTACATAGAGACACTTACATACAGAAACTTACATACAGACACTTACATACAGATACTTACATACAGACACTTACAGACACTTACATACATCCACTTACATACAGACACTTACATACAGAAACTTACATACAGACACTTACATACAGACACATACAGACACTTACATACAGACACTTACATACAGACACTTACATACAGACAGTTACATACAGACACTTACATACAGACACTTACATACAGACACTGAAACACTTACATACAGACACTTACATACAGACACATACAGACGCTGAGACACTTACATACAGACACTTACATACAGACACTGAGACACTTACATACAGACACTTACATACAGACACGAAGACACTTACATACAGACACTTACATACTGACACATACAGACACTTACATACAGACACTTACAAACAGACACTTACATACAGAAACTTACACACAGACACTTACATACAGATACTTACATACAGACACTTACAGACACTTAAATACAGCCACCTACATACAGAGACTTACATACAGACACATACAGACACTTACATACAGACACTTACATACAGACACTGAGATATTCACATACAGACACTTACATACAAACACTTAACATACAGACACTTGCATACAGACACTTACATACAGACACTTACTTAGACACTTACTTACAGACACTGAGACACTTAAATACAGACACTTACATACAGACACT